>NC_062579.1:78460437-78786271 GCF_022837055.1 Prionailurus viverrinus | reverse complement strand
TTTATTTGCATGTTTATTTTCCTAAATAAATGTTAAATTCCTTAAGGATATGTGAATAATATGATTTGGAACACTGGATTTAAGAAATGACACATATTGATTCTACTTCTATGCGGTCCCTAGAATAGTCAAATTCAGAAAAACAGAAAGAAGGATGGTAGCTGCCAGGATCTGGGGGTAAGAAGAATGGAGAGTTAGTATTTAATGGATACAGAGTGTTAATTTGGTAAAATGAAGAAGTTCTGGAGATGGATGGTAGTGATGGCTATACAATAATGTGAATATACTGAATGTTGCTGAAGTGTACACTTAAAATGATTAAGATGATAAACTTTAGGTTATGTTTATTTCAATGTAATAAATTTTTTTGGAAAAACTAAAGAACAATATAGTAGATTCCCCACCACCACCAAAAAGTGGCACAAATTATATTCTCAAAAAATTACTTGAATAAATGAGTGAATGAATACTATATTAACTAGAGCTTTCAAATTACATTCAACAAATATTCTGTGTAAAGCAAGGTAATGTACATCCATTTATTCAGTGGGACTCATGGGATACTTTGCTTATTTCTTTAGTTTATTCCATGTTTATGAGAGCTTATCTCCTATGTAAGAATGTATCCACTTAAAAAGCAGAGAAGCAATGCATAAGATGCAAGCTCTGGCTACAGATAAGTAAGGTAATTGGCAAACCCTTTCTCTAAAAAGCAACTATAATGATGGGCAAATTGGCAAAAATAACCACTTAAGTAATCTGGAAATTGGCTAAAGTCATGTAATAATCAGAATAATTTATTTGTGAAAAATTGATGATGTTAGGGTAAGAAAAGTATGGGTCTGTTGGGGGGGGGGGCTTCTCTCCTTATGACCTCTTCCTTCCCCTGCCCCACCTAACCCAGGCAGAGATTATCTCAGGGAGTAGTAGGCTTTGAGAATGGGCAACTTCTCTGCTACTATCATTGGAATTTGGAAAGGGGAGCATTGGAAAAACTCAAGCCCAGGAGTGTCTTCAGGGGAAGTGATAAACTTGGAGGCAGGTGAGCAAGAAAGACCAACAGCTCTATTAACTCAAGGCTGCAATTGTGGTTGGGAAAATCACCTCTGAATGATTGCCCGAGCTAGGTACACACTTCAATCCAACCCTGGGGCTGCAAACATATACATACTTATCAGTAGTAATTTCTGATAAGATGTGAAAAGACCCAGAGAAAAGTGAAATCTGAATAGCTTAGACTTTCAATGTGCTTCCCTACATATGCATAAGTCCACCAGCCCCTATACTTAGGAGTTTAAACTTATGACAGATCATTGGTTACCAACTAAGCTATGTGACCAAGGAGCAACATCTATGAATACAGGCTTAAAGTAAGAACAAGGAAGAAAAACTTGACAGTTATTTCATAGGCTACAAACTGTGGGCAAAACTGATTTCATAGAATTAGTTTAAGCAAGTCACAAAACAAAGAAAAAACCAAGAGAAAATAGCAACTACAGTAAGCCACAGTGGTGGTGGGGAAGATCAAAATCCAGAGTTGCTACATTATGTTATCTAAAATGCTAAAAAATTTACAAAACATGTAAAGAAACATGAAAGCATGACTTATACATAGCTAAAAATCAGTCAATAAAACTGTTCTTTACATGAAAAGGTACTCAACATCACTAATGATCAGGGAAATGTAAATCAAAACCACAACAAAATATTACCTCACACCTATTAGAATGGCTACTATCTAAAAGATAAGAAATAACAAGTGTTGGCAAGGATGTGGAAAAAAGGAAACCTTTTTCACTGTTGGTGAAAATGTAAATTGATACAGCCACTATGGAAAATGGTATGAAGATTTTTCAAAAAAATTAAAAACGGAAATACCATATGATCCAGAAATTCCATTTCTAGGTGTTTACCCAAAGGAAATTAAAGTATTAACTTGAGGGGCGCCTGGGTGGCGCAGTCGGTTAAGCGTCCGACTTCAGCCAGGTCACCATCTCACAGTCTGTGAGTTCGAGCCCCGCGTCGGGCTCTGGGCTGATGGCTCAGAGCCTGGAGCCTGTTTCCGATTCTGTGTCTCTCCCTCTCTCTCTGCCCCTCCGCCGTTCATGCTCTGTCTCTCTCTGTCCCAAAAATAAATAAATGTTGAAAAAAAAAATTTAAAGTGTTAACTTGATAAGATATTTGCACTCCCATGATCATTGCATTATTTACAATTGCATTATTTACCAGCATCCATTGATGGATAAATGGATTAAAGACTGTGGCATGAAAAATAAATTGTGGTATGTACCTATACAATGGAATATTATTCAGCCATAAAAAGGATATCCTGCCATTTGCAATAACATGAATAGACCTTCAGGGAATTGTGCTAAGTGAAAAGTGAAATGGGGCAAACCGAAAAAGACAAATACCATACCATATGCTCTCACTTATATGTGGAATCTAAAACAACTGAAATTCTGAAAGAAACAACAAACAAAACAAACTCACAGATACAGAGAACAGATTGGTGATTGCTAGAGGCAGGGACAGATGGTGGGCAAAATGGGTGAAAGTGATCAAAGGGTACAAACTTCCAGTTGTAAAATAAATAAGTCTTGGGGAAGGAATATATAGCATGGTGACTATAGTTAATATATAATCTACGTATCAGAGAAGTTCAGCAAGTTCCAAGTAAGGGAGACACAAAGGAATCCACACCTAGATATATCATAAGCAACCAGTAAAAGTAAAAAACAAAAGCAAAGTCTTGAGTGCTGCAAGAGGAAAATAACTCATCACATATAGGAGAGCATTAATATAATTACGTCAGACTTCATAACAGTGAAGGTAGAATGAAATATTAAAAACACTGAAAAAATACCAACAAAGAATTCTATATCTAAAATAAAGGTTAGGAGTTGGGCAAAATGGAGTTACATGCAAAAGTATGAAACTGGAGCACTTCCCGGCGGCGAGGCGGTGCGCGCTCCACGGACTGGCGGGAGGGAGCCGGGGCGGAGGGGCGGCTCGCCGGCCAAGCAGAGCTCCCGAGTCTGGCTTGCAAAAGCGGAGGAGCCAGACGGACTGTGTTCCCACAACAAGCGCGACTTAGCATCTGGGAGGTCATAAGTTAACAGCTCTGCTCGGAAAGCAGGAAGGCTGGAGGACAAAGGGAGGGAGAGCTGCTGAGCCCCCTGACAACAGAGCTCAGTTTGGTGGGGAACAAAGGCGCTCGCCAGCGCCATCTCCCCCGCCCATCCCCCAGCCAAAATCCCAAAGAGAACCAGTTCTTGCCAGGGAACTTGTTCGCTCCGCACAAACACCCAACTCTGTGCTTCTGCGGAGCGAAACCTCCGGCAGCGGATCTGACTCCCTCCTGCTGCCACAGGGCCCCTCCAGAAGTGGATCACCTAAGGAGAAGCGATCTAAGCCTGCCCCTCCTGCCCCCGTGCACCTTGCCTACCCACCCCAGCTAATACGCCAGATCCCCAGCATCACAAGCCTGGCAGGGTGCAAGTAGCCCAGAGGAGCCACACCACCCCACAGTGAATCCCGCCCCTAGGAGAGGGGAAGAGAAGGCACACACCAGTCTGACTGTGGCCCCAGCGGTGGGCTGGGGGCAGACATCAGGTCGGACTGCGGCCCCGCCCACCAACTCCAGTTATACACCACAGCACAGGGGAAGTGCCCTGCAGGTCCTCACCACGCCAGGGACTATCCAAAATGACCAAGCGGAAGAATTCCCCTCAGAAGAATCTCCAGGAAATAACAACAGCTAATGAGCTGATCAAAAAGGACTTAAATAACATAACAGAAAGTGAATTTAGAATAATAGTCATAAAATTAATCGCTGGGCTTGAAAACAGTATAGAGGACAGCAGAGAATCTCTTGCTACAGAGATCAAGGGACTAAGGAACAGTCACGAGGAGCTGAAAAACGCTTTAAACGAAATGCATAACAAAATGGAAACCACCACAGCTCGGCTTGAAGAGGCAGAGGAGAGAATAGGTGAACTAGAAGATAAAGTTATGGAAAAAGAGGAAGCTGAGAGAAAGAGAGATAAAAAAATCCAGGAGTATGAGGGGAAAATTAGAGAACTAAGTGATACACTAAAAAGAAACGATATACGCATAATTGGTATCCCAGAGGAGGAAGAGAGAGGGAAAGGTGCTGAAGGGGTACTTGAAGAAATAATAGCTGAGAACTTCCCTGAACTGGGGAAGGAAAAAGGCATTGAAATCCAAGAGGCACAGAGAACTCCCTTCAGACGTAACTTGAATCGATCTTCTGCATGACATATCATAGTGAAACTGGCAAAATACAAGGATAAAGAGAAAATTCTGAAAGCAGCAAGGGGTAAACGTGCCCTCACATATAAAGGGAGACCTATAAGACTCGTGACTGATCTCTCTTTTGAAACTTGGCAGGCCAGAAAGAATTGGCACGAGATTTTCAGGGTGCTAGACAGAAAAAATATGCAGCCAAGAATCCTTTATCCAGCAAGTCTGTCATTTAGAATAGAAGGAGAGATAAAGGTCTTCCCAAACAAACAAAAACTGAAGGAATTTGTCACCACTAAACCAGCCCTACAAGAGATCCTAAGGGGGACCCTGTGAGACAAAGTCCCAGAGACATCACTACAAGCATAAAACATACAGACATCACAATGACTCTAAACCCGTATCTTTCTATGAAACTGGAGCACTTCCCTACACCATATACAGAAATAAACTCAAAGTAGTTTAAAAACCTAAATGTGAGAGACCTAAAACCATAAAATCCCAAGAAGAAAACATGAGCGGTAATCTCTTAGACATCAGGCATAGCAACATATTTATAGATATATCTTCTCAGTAGGAAAAATGAACATAAAATTAAACTACTAAAATAAAACGTGTTTGCACAGTGAAGGAAACCATCATCAAAATAGAAAGGCATCCTAGTGAGTGGGAGAAGATATGCACAAATGATATATCCAAGAAGGGGTTAATGTCCAATATAGCTAAAGAACTTATACAAACTAAATACATAAAAATCAAACAACCTTACTTAAAAATTGGCAGAGGACCCAAACAGACAATTTTTCCAAAGAAAACATACAGATGGTCGACAGGCACATGAAAAGATGCTCAACATCACTAATCATTAGGGTGCAAATCAAAACCACAATGAGATATCACCTCATACTCGTCAGAATGGCTACTATCAAAAATATAATACATAACAAGTGTCGGCAAGGATGTTGAGAAAAGGGAAACGTCATGCACTGTTGGCATGATTATAAACTGGTACAGCCATGAGGAAAACAGTATGGAGGCTTTTCAAAAAATTAAAAATAAAAATACCATATGATCTGGTAATACCACTACTGGCTATTTACCCAAGGAAAACAAAAACACTAATCCAAAAGATATGTACCATGATGTTTATTGCAGCATTATTTACTATAGCCAACATATGGAAGCAACCAAACTGTCCATCAGTAGATGAATGGATAAAGATGTAAGATACACACACACACACACACACACACACACACACACACTGTAATATCACTCAGCCACAAAAGACAATGAGATATTGCCATTTGCAACAACATGGATAGACCTAAAGGAAATGATGCTAAGTGAAATAAGTCAGAGAGAGAAAGACAAATGCCATATGATTTCACTTATACATGGAGTCTAAAAGACAAAATAAATGAACAAACAGACAAACAAACAACAGACCCTTAATACAGGGAACAAACTAGTGGTTGCCAGAGGGGAGGTGGATAGGTGAGTGAATGGGTGAAATAGGTACAGAGGATTAAGGATACACTTACCAATGAGCACCGAGTAATGTATAGAATTATGAAATCATTGTATTGTACACACGAAACTAATATAATACCATATGTTAACCCTACTGGAATTTAAAAACAAATTAATTAAAATTTAAATAAGTATGTAAGTAAGTCATGAAGAAGAAAAGTATAGCATGAGAAGAATAGCCAGTAATATTATAATAAAATGCATGGTGACAGATGGTGACTACACTTATCACGGTGAGCACTGAGTAATATATAAAAGTATCAAATCACTCTGTTATACACCTGAAACTAATATAACATTGAATACAATATATACTTTAATAATATAAAAATAATAATACAGAAAATAAAGAACAGATGAAATGATTTGCCTTTGATACAATGAGTGATATATCCTCCTTTGGAAACTGTAGAAAAGGGGAAGAATATGAATGCATTCAAAGGTAGAATTGTAGATTCGTACATTGGTAAATGAAGGAATTCCTAGTTGATGCTGATGCTGATAATAATGATGACGATGACCGCAAACACAGTTATTTGCCAGGCATTATGTGCACACACATGCACACACACACACATACATTTATTCAAACTTATCAGGCAAGTACTATTATTGTATCCATTTGCAGATGAAGGAACTAAAATATAGAAAGGTTAGAAAGTTGCTCAATGTCATGCAGTGGTATTTACATACAGCTTCAATTCATAGCTGATCGGTATAGATTCAAAGTTCATGTTTTTAATCATATGCTACCTTTGCAGTGAGGTATGAGTTTAAGTAATCAGATATAAGCAAAGGTTGAATGCTTGGATGAGGGAGAAAAATATAGGAAATAGTCATCTTGATAAGTGGGAAAGTGAGCCTAAAGAGAAATGTAGTAGAATTACTGTGTAGTATTACATATCTATTTTAGGTTTCAGATTTAATTTAAACAGAACACAGTCAGTGATGATTCAGGTTCAGAAAAGTCAGGTATGGGTCTATATTTTCCAAGAAATTATGGATTCCTTGAAGTTAAGGATATGCCTTTTTTGTCTGTATATTCACTACAGCATCCTTCAAGTAAGTCACCTAATATCTATTTCATTGAATTTGATATATTGCTCCCAACTAAAATTGTATGAGGTAGCATGTTAAACAATCATACTAAGTATAATGCAAATTCCAGATGCAATAAAATGTTGATAAATTTGATTATATGAATATTTATTCATGGCAAAAAATCATAAACAAAGCAAAAAATCAAATAGCAAACTAGTAAAAAAAATGTTATTTGCAGCATGTACCACAAAAAGGCTAATATCCCTAATATATAGATATGTAGTCTTCAAAATAGAAAGAAAATAAAAGATCAAAACTGTGTAGGAAGTATGGGCAAAAGACAAACAGTTCACAAAAAATATATACAATTATCTCTTAGATATATAGAAAAGGTGATCAACTTCACTTGTAATAAGAGAAATGTAAATCACCACTGCACTGAGAAACATTTTCTCATCCATCAGTTTCAAACACTTTCAATGTTTGACCATACACTGTTGGTGAGGCCATGGGGAAACAGGCACTTGTATATAACTGGTAAGAGTGCAGAATGACATGACTCCTTCAAGGGGAATTTCAAGCTACACAATCGTGTTCTGGTAAACGTTTCACAGATGGTTCTCTGCAGGGAAAAAAAAAGCCCTGATATGGAGCATTTACTGATTCCCTTGGTGAAAATATTCCCATCATGGCCAACTTCAAACTAGCAAGGTGAAGTCACTCAACACAAATTGGGAAAAGATGAACATTAGCACATGGTTATATCATATAACAACAAAAAACACAGATACCTGAAAGAACAAAGATGATAACAAAATGTAATTAAAAGGAATTATGAAGTGGTGAGTTTAGACTATTTATTACCTTAATTTTAAATATTATTATTGTTTTTAACTTTTTATTTAAATTCCACTTAACATACAGTGTAATATTAGTTTCAGGTGTACAATTTAGTGATTCAACACTGCCATAAAATACCTGGTGCTCATCACAAGTGCACTCCTTAATACTCATCACCTATTTCACCTGTACCCCACCTACCTCCCCTCTGGTAACCATCAGTTTGTTCTCTATAAAGAAGAGTCTGTTTCTTGGTTTCTTGGTTTCTCTCTCTCTCTCTCTCTCTCTCTCTCTCTCGGCCCAACGTGGAGCCTGTTGTGGGGCTTGAGCCTGGGATCATGACCTGAGCTGAAATAGAGAGTTGGATACTCAACTGACTGAGCCAACTAGGCACCTTCTCTTTTTTTCCCTGTGGTCATTTGTTTTGTTTCTTAAATTCCACGTATGAGTGAAATCATATGTTATTTGCCTTTCTTTGACTGACTTATTTCAGTTAGATAATACTCTCTCACTCCATTCATGTGATTGCAAATGGCAAGATTTCATACTTTTTATGTCTGAGTAATATTTCATTTATATATGCCACATCTTCTTTATTCCATCATCAGTTGATGAACAGTTGGGCTTTTTTCATAATTTGATTATTGTAGATAATGCTGCTATAAACATCGGGATGCATGTATCCCTTTGAATTAGTATTTTTGTATTCTTTGGATAAATACCTAGTTGTGTGATTACTGGATCAGAGGGTAGTTATATTTTTAACTTTTTGAAGAACCTCCATACTGGTTTCCACAGTGGCTGCATCAGTTTGTAGTCCCACCAACAGTACAAGAGGTTCTTTTTTCTCCATATCCTTGCCAAAGCTTGTTGTTTCTTGTGTTGCTGATTTTAGCCATTCTGACAGGTGTGAGGTGATATCTCATTGTAGTCTTGATTTTAATTTCCCTGATGATGAGTGATGTTGAGCATGTTTTCATATGTCTGTTGGCCATCTGAATGTCTTCTTTGGAAAAATGTCTATTCATTTCTTCTGCCCATTTTTAATTAGATTATTTGTTTTTTGGGTGCTGAGTTTTATAAGTTCTTTATACATTTTGGATACTAAGCCTTTATCAGGCATAATTTGCAAATATCTTCTCCCATTCTATAGGTGTGTGATTTCCTTCACTGTGATTATTTCTTGATTATTTCCTTCACTGTGCAGAAGCTACTCAAAGCAATCTACACATTTAATGCAACCCTTATCAAAATATCAGCAGCATTTTTCACAGAGCTAGAACAAACAATCCTAAAATTTGTATGGAAACACAAAAGACCCCAAATAGCCAAAGCAACCTTGAAAAAGAAAAGAAAAGCTAGAGATATCACAATTCCAGATTTCAAGTTGTATCACAAAGATGCCGTGATTAAGACAATATGGTACTGGCACAAAAACAGACAATAGACCAATGGAACAGAATAGAAAGAAACCCCAGAAATGAACCCAGAACTGTGAGGTCAATCTTCTAAAAGCAGGAAAGAATATCCAATGCGAAAAAGACAGTCTCTTCAACAAATGGTGTTGGCAAAACTGGACAGCAATATGCAAAAGAATGAAGGTGGACCACTTTCTTACACCATACACAAAAATAAATTCAAAATTGATTGAAGACCTAAATGTGAGACATGAAACCATTAAAATACTAAATGAGAACACAATCAGTAACCTATTTTACATTGGCTGTAGCAACTTCTTACTAGATCTGTCTCCTGAGGCAAGGGAAACAAAAGCAAAAATAAACTATTGGAACTTCATCAAAATATTAAATATTATTTTTATACAGTAAGTTTATGTAATTTGATTTTTACTAATGAATGTGTTTTTCATATAGCAAACAAATTTTTTGAAAATTTAACAATTGATTCTTGAAAGCCAGTATGCACACTTTCAGCACAACACTGAAATGGCTGAAAAGCTAAGCAAACATTTACCTTTCGATCCAACAATCTTACTTCTAGGAATTTACTCTGAAGATATATATTCAACAATATAAAAATACATGTGCACAAAATATTCATTGCAGGATTGTTTATGATATCAAAATTTTGGAAATAATCTACATGCCCATATATAAGAAATCCACACAATGAAATTTTATGTGACTGAAAAAAAGAATGAGAATGAAGGAACTCATACATAAATGTCTAGAGAAATTTTATTTACTAGAGTAAAAAACTGGGAACTACTCAAATATCCTTCGATGGATGAATAGTTCCATAAACTGTAGCACAACTACTCCATAGTATACTGCTTAGTAATAATAAGGAACAAACTGGGGGAAGATGGTGGCGTAGGAGGACGCTGGGCTCACCGCGCGTCCTGCTGATCACTTAGATTCCACCTACACCTGCCTAAATAACCCAGAAAACCGCCAGAGGATTAGCAGAACAAAGTCGCCAGACCCAAGCGCAGACGAGAGGCCCACGGAAGAGGGGCCCCTCCTGAAGTGGATCACCTAAGGAGAAGTGAGCTAAGCCTGACCCTCCTCCCCCGTACACCCTGCCTACCCACCCCAGCTAATTCGCCAGATCGCCAGCACCACAAGCCTGGCAGTGTGCAAGTAGCTCAGACGGGCCGCCACCCCAAAGTGAATCCCGCCCCTAGGAGAGGGGAAGAGAAGGCACACACCAGTCTGACTGTGGCCCCAGCGGTGGGCTGGGGGCAGACATCAGGACTGACTGCGGCCCCGCCCACCAACTCCAGTTATACACCACAGCATAGGGGAAGTACCCTGCAGGTCCTCACCACACCAGGCACTATCCAAAATGACCAAGCGGAAGAATTCCCCTCAGAAGAATCTCCAGGAAATAACAACAGCTAATGAGCTGATCAAAAAGGATTTAAATAATATAACAGAAAGTGAATTTAGAATAATAGTCATAAAATTCATCGCTCGGCTTGAAACAGTATACAAGACAGCAGAGGATCTCTTGCTACAGAGATCAAGGGACTAAGGAACAGTCACGAGGAGCTGAAAAACGCTTTAAATGAAATGCAAAACAAAATGGAAACCACCACGGCTCGGATGGAAGAGGCAGAGGAGAGAATAGGTGAACTAGAAGATAAAGCTATGAAAAAGGAAGCTGATAAAAAGAGAGATAAAAAAAATCCAGGAGTATGAGGGGAAAATTAGAGAACTAAGTGATACACTAAAAAGAAACGATATACGCTTAATTGGTATCTCAGAGGAGGAAGAGAGAGGGAAAGGTGCTGAAGGGGTACTTGAAGAAATAATAGCTGAGAACTTCCCTGAACTGGGGAAGGAAAAAGACATTGAAATCCAAGAGGCACAGAGAACTCCCTTCAGACATAACTTGAATCGATCTTCTGCACAACATATCATAGTGAAACTGGCAAAATACAAGGATAAAGAGAAAATTCTGAAAGCAGCAAGGGGTAAACGTGCCCTCACATATAAAGGGAGACCTATAAGACTCGTGACTAATATCTCTTTTGAAACTTGGCAGGACAGAAAGGATTGGCAAGAGATCTTCAATGTATTCAACAGAAAAAATATGCAGCCGAGAATCCTTTATCCAGCAAGTCTGTCATTTAGAATAGAAGGAGAGATAAAGGTCTTCCCAAACAAACAAAAACTGAAGGAATTTGCCACCACTAAACCAGCCCTACAAGAGATCCTAAGGGGGACCCTGTGAGACAAAGTCCCAGAGACATCACTACAAGCATAAAACATACAGACATCACAATGACTCTAAACCCGTATCTTTCTATAATAACACTGAATGTAAATGGATTAAATGCGCCAACCAAAAGATATAGGGTATCAGAATGGATAAGAAAACAAGACCCATCTATTTGCTGTCTACAAGAGACTCATTTTAGACCTGAGGACACCTTTAGATTGAGAGTGAGGGGATGGAGAACTATTTATCATGCGACTGGAAGCCAAAAGAAAGCTGGAGTAGCCATACCTATATCAGACAAACTAGACTTTAAATTAAAGGCTGTAACAAGAGATGAAGAAGGACATTATATAATAGTTACAGGGTCTATCCATCAGGAAGAGCTAACAATTATAAATGTCTATGCGCTGAATACCGGAGCTCCCAAATATATAAAACAATTACTCATAAACATAAGCAACCTTATTGATAAGAATGTGGTAATTGCAGGGGACTTTAACACTCCACTTACAGAAATGGATAGATCATCTAGACACATGGTCAATAAAGACACAAGGGCCCTGAATGATACATTGGATCAGATGGACTTGACAGATATATTTAGAACTCTGCATCCCAAAGCAACAGAATATACTTTCTTCTCGAGTGCACATGGAACATTCTCCAAGATAGATCATATACTGGGTCACAAAACAGCCCTTCATAAGTTTACAAGAATTGAAATTATACCATGCACACTTTCAGACCACAATGCTATGAAGCTTGAAATCAACCACAGAAAAAAGTCTGGAAAACCTCCAAAAGCATGGAGGTTAAAGAACACCCTATTACCGAATGAGTGGGTTAACCAGGCAATTAGAGAAGAAATTAAAAAATATATGGAAACAAACGAAAATGAAAATACAACAATCCAAACGCTTTGGGACGCAGCGAAGGCAGTCCTGAGAGGAAAATACATTGCAATCCAGGCCTATCTCAAGAAACAAGAAAAATCCCAAATACAAAATCTAACAGCACACCTAAAGGAAATAGAAGGAGAACAGCAAAGGCAGCCTAAACCCAGCAGAAGAAGAGAAATAATAAAGATCAGAGCAGAAATCAACAATATAGAATCTAAAAAAAACTGTAGAGCAGATCAACGAAACCAAGAGTTGTTTTTTTGAAAAAATAAACAAAATTGACAAACCTCTAGCCAGGCTTCTCAAAAAGAAAAGGGAGATGACCCAAATAGATAAAATCATGAATGAAAATGGAATTATTACAACCAATCCCTCAGAGATACAAACAATTATCAGGGAATACTATGAAAACTTATATGCCAACAAATTGGACAACCTGGAAGAAATGGACAAATTCCTGAACACCCACACTCTTCCAAACCTCAATCAGGAGGAAATAGAAAGCTTGAACAGACCCATAACCAGCGAAGAAATGGAATCGGTTATCAAAAATCTCCCAACAAATAAGAGTCCAGGACCAGATGGCTTCCCAGGGGAGTTCTACCAGACGTTTAAAGCAGAGATAATACCTATCCTTCTCAAGCTATTCCAAGAAATAGAAAGGGAAGGAAAACTTCCAGACTCATTCTATGAAGCCAGGATTACTTTGATTCCTAAACCAGACAGAGACCCAGTAAAAAAAGAGAACTACAGGCCAATATCCCTGATGAATATGGATGCAAAAATTCTCAATAAGATACTAGCAAATTGAATTCAACGGCATATAAAAAGAATTATTCACCATGATCAAGTGGGATTCATTCATGGGATGCAGGGCTGGTTCAACATTCGCAAATCAATCAACGTGATACATCACATTAACAAAAAAAAAAAGAGAAGAACCATATGATCCTGTCAATCGATGCAGAAAAGGCCTTTAACAAAACTCAGCACCCTTTCTTAATAAAAATCCTTGAGAAAGTCGGGATAGAAGGAACATACTTAAAGATCATAAAAGCCATTTATGAAAAGCCCACAGCTAACATCATCCTCAACGGGGAAAAACTGAGAGCTTTTTCCCAGAGATCAGGAAAACGACAGGGATGCCCACTCTCACCGCTGTTGTTTAACATAGTGCTGGAAGTTCTAGCATCAGCAATCAGACAACAAAAGGAAATCAAAGGCATCAAAATTGGCAAAGATGAAGTCAATCTTTCGCTTTTTGCAGATGACATGATATTATACATGGAAAATCCGATAGACTCCACCAAAAGTCTGCTAGATCTGATGCATGAATTCAGCAAAGTTGCAGGATACAAAATCAATGTACAGAAATCAGTTGCATTCTTATACACTAACAATGAAGCAGCAGAAAGACAAATAAAGAAACTGATCCCATTCACAATTGCACCAAGAAGCATAAAATACCTAGGAATAAATCTAACCAAAGATGTAAAGGATCTGTATGCTGAAAACTATAGAAAGCTTATGAAGGTAATTGAAGATTTAAAGAAATGGAAAGACATTCCCTGCTCATGGATTGGAAAAATAAATATTGTCAAAATGTCAATACTACGCAAAGCTATCTACACATTCAATGCAATCCCAATCAAAATTGCACCAGCATTCTTCTCGAAACGAGAACAAGCAATCCTAAAATTCATATGGAACCACAAAAGGCCCCGAATAGCCAAAGGAATTTTGAAGAAGAAGACCAAAGCAGGAGGCATCCCAATCCCAGACTTTAGCCTCTACTACAAAGCTGTCATCATCAAGACAGCATGGTATTGGCACAAAAACAGACACAGAGACCAATGGAATAGAATAGAAACCCCAGAACTAGACCCACAAACGTATGGCCAACTCATCTTTGACAAAGCAGGAAAGAACATCCAATGGAAAAAAGACAGCCTCTTTAACAAATGGTGCTGGGAGAACTGGACAGCAACATGCAGAAGGTTGAAACTAGACCACTTTCTCACACCATTCACAAAAATAAACTCAAAATGGATAAAGTACCTGAATGTGAGACAGGAAACCATCAAAACCTTAGAGGAGAAAGCAGGAAAAGACCTCTCTGACCTCAGCCGTAGCAATCTCTTACTCGACACATCCCCAAAGGCAAGGGAATTAAAAGCAAAAGTGAATTACTGGGACCTTATGAAGATAAAAAGCTTCTGCACAGCAAAGGACACAACCAACAAAACTAAAAGGCAACCAACGGAATGGGAAAAGATATTCGCAAATGACCTATCGGACAAAGCGCTAGTATCCAAAATCTATAAAGAGCTCACCAAACTCCACACCCAAAAAACAAATAACCCAGTGAAGAAATGGGCAGAAAACATGAATAGACACTTCTCTAAAGAAGACATCCAGATGGCCAACAGGCACATGAAAAGATGTTCAGCGTCACTCCTTATCAGGGAAATACAAATCAAAACCACACTCAGGTATCACCTCACGCCAGTCAGAGTGGCCAAAATGAACAAATCAGGAGACTATAGATGCTGGAGAGGATGTGGAGAAACGGGAACCCTCTTGCACTGTTGGTGGGAATGCAAATTGGTGCAGCCGCTCTGGAAAGCAGTGTGGAGGTTCCTCAGAAAATTAAAAATAGACCTACCCTACGACCCAGCAATACCACTGCTAGGAATTTACCCAAGGGATACAGGAGTACTGATGCATAGGGGCACTTGTACCCCAATGTTCATAGCAGCACTCTCAACAATAGCCAAATTATGGAAAGAGCCTAAATGTCCATCAACTGATGAATGGATAAAGAAATTGTGGTTTATATACACAATGGAATATTACGTGGCAATGAGAATAAATGAAATATGGCCTTTTGTAGCAACGTGGATGGAACTGGAGAGTGTGATGCTAAGTGAAATAAGCCATACAGAGAAAGACAGATACCATATGGTTTCACTCTTATGTGGATCCTGAGAAACTTAACAGGAACCCATGGGGGAGGGAAGGAAAAAAAAAAAAAGAGGTTAGAATGGGAGAGAGCCAAAGCATAAGAGACTGTTAAAAACTGAGAACAAACTGAGGGTTGATGGGGGGTGGGAGGGAGGAGAGGGTGGGTGATGGGTATTGAGGAGGGCACCTTTTGGGATGAGCACTGGGTGTTGTATGGAAACCAATTTGTCAATAAATTTCATAAAAAAAAATAAAAAAAATAAAAGTGAAATAATAGAAATTAAAAAGAAAACTTTATAAAAAGAAAAAAAAACAAAAGAAAAAATAAGTAAAATGGACTTAATCAAAACTAAAAACATTTGTGCATCAAAGGACACTATTAACAGAGTGAAAAGACAACCCACACAATGAGAGAAAATATTTATGAATCATATATTAGAACAGGTATTCGTACCCAGAATATATAAAAATTCCTTAAACTTGACAAAAAATAACAAATAATCAACTTGAGCTTATTGATGGCCAAAAGACACATGAAAAGATACTCAACATCACTAATCATCAGGGAAATACAAATCAAAACTACAATGAGGTATCACCTCACATCTGTTCAGAATGGCTAAAATCAATGACACAAGAAACAACAGGCACTGGCAAAGATGTGGAGAAAGGGGAACCCTCTTGCACTGTTGGTGGGAATGCAAACTGGTGCAGCCACTCTGGAAAACAGTGCTCCTCAAAACATGGAGTTTCCTCAAAAAGTTAAAAATAGAAATAACCCATGATCCAGAAATTGCACTACTAGGTATTTACCGAAAGAATACAAAATACTAATTCAAAGGGATACATGCACCCTGATGTTTATAACAGCACTATCTACAATAGTCAAATTATGGAAACAGCCCAAATGTCCATCAAGTGATGACAGGATAAAGAAGATGTTGTATGGAGTGCCTGGGTGGCTCAGTCAGTTAGGCATCTGACTTTGGCTCAGGTCATGATCTCACAGTTCATGGGTTCAAGCCCCGTGTCGGACTCTGTGCTGACAGTTCAGAGCCTGGAGCCTGCTTCGGATTCTCTGTCTTCCTCTCTCTCTGCCCCTCTCCCACTCGCATTCTGTCTTTCTCTGTATCTCAAAAATGAATAAACATTAAAACAATTTAAAAAAAGAAAATGTGGTATATATATATATATATATATATATATATATATATATATATATATTAGAATACTACTTGGTGATTAAAAAGACTGAATTCTTAACATTTGCAACAATGTGGATGGAACTGGAGGGTATTATGCTCAACAAAATAAGTCAGTCAGAGAAAGAGAGATACCATATTATTTCACTCATATGTGGAATTTGAAAAACTCAACAGATGAACATAGGGGAAGGGAAGGAAAAATAAGATAAAAACAGAGAAGGAGACAAAGCATAAGAGACTCTCAAATACAGAGAACAAATGGAGGGTTGCTGGAGGGTGATGGGGTGGGGGTTAAATGGGTGATGGGCATTAAGGATGACACTTTTTGGGATAAGCATTGCATGTCATATGTAAAAGATGAATCACTGGGTTCTACTCCAGAAGCCAGACTACACTGTAGGTTAACTAACTTGAATATATATTTTAAAAAAAAGAGGAAGAAAAAAAAAAGATGTGGTGCATATAAATATACAATAGAATATTACTCAGCCATAAAGAAGAATAAAATCATGCCATTTGCAACAACATGAATGGAGATAGAGTATTATGCTAAGCAAAATAAATCAGTCAGAGAAAGAGAAATACCATATGAGGTCACACATATGTGGAGTTTAAGAAATAAACTCAATGGTCAAAGGGGAAGAGAGAGAGAGAGAGAGAGAGAGAGAGAGAGAGAGAGACAGATGCAAACTAAGAAACAGACTCTTAATTATAGAAAACAAACTAATGGTTACCAGAGAGGAGGTGGGTGAGAGGATAGGTTAAAAAGGTGATGGGATTAAGGAGTGCACTTGAGATGAGTACAGGGTGATGTACGGAAGGGTTGAATCACTCTATTGTACACCTGAAATTAATATTACACTGTATGTTAACTACCTGGAATTTAAATAAAAACAAAAAATAAACAATTTAAAAATCGGCAAAGGACTTGAGTAGAGATTTCTCCAGAAAATATATATAAATGGCCAATAAACACATGAAAAGATGTTCAACATCACTAAACATTATGTAAATACTGTAAACATGTATGTAAACATAAATGTAAATCAAAACTATAATGATATACCATTTTACACCCATTAGGATTACTATTATTAAAAAAAAAGGTTGGTAAGGAAGTAGAACAACTGAAATCTTTGCACATTCCTGATGGGAATGTAAAAAGGTGCAGCTGCTATGGTAAATGATATGGCAGTTCATCAAAAAATGAAATATGTAAGTACCATATGATCCAACAATTCTACTTTTTGGTATATACCCAAAAGAATTGAAAGCAGATTCTCAAACAGGTAATTGTACATAAATATTCACTAAAGCATTATTTGTAACAGCCAAAAAGTGGGAGCAACCCAAGTGTCCATCTAAAGGTGAAGAGATAAACAAAATGAGGGATATCCAGCATGGTGGACTATTATTCAGCCTTAAAAAGAAAGGAAATTCTGACACATGTTGCATCATGAATGAATTTTGAAGGCACTATACAAAGTGAAATAAGCCAGGCACAAAAGAATATGTATTTTATGATTGCACTTACACAAGTTACCTAAAATAATCAAATTTGTAGAGACAGAAAGTATAATGGTGGCTACCAGGGGCTTGGAGTAGGCAAGAGTGAGTAGCTATTAATTATTTATGTAGTTTGAGAAGATGAAAACGTTTTGGAGAGGGCTGATGGTAATGGTTAAACAAAAATGTGACTGTTCTAAATGCCTTAGACACTTAAACGTGGTTAAATTGTAAATAAAAATAATTTACTGAACTGTACATTTAAGTTTCTCACATTTCAAAATGGACATCATTGGATGAAAATGAGTCTTTTTAATCCATGTTAATACTAATAAAAGAAGGAGGAGCTCTTTTTCCTGTAGGAATATCAACTAACACATGCAGAAGTTAAAAATGAGCAGTTGTCAACCACCACTGCCATCGCTGATTCAGGATAGAATTATCAACAAAAGGTTTTGTGGAACAGAGTATTCAAATTGTCTCAAGGTATCACCCAACAAGTTATTCATTAATTATAAAGGATAAAAGATGCCTTTGCAATGATCAGATGTAGAATAACCAATAGTGGGACAAAGTTAAATTATCTGCCTCTAGAAGTTAGGCACAGAGAAGGGCACAAGGATCACCCCAATAGTATTTTGGTCAAAACTGTCCCTAATCATGAGCAATTAATCATAGGAAACAATCAGACAAATTCAAATGGAAGGTAATTCTACACAACAATTGGCCCAGTAGCTTCAAAATTGCAATGTTATGAACTCAGTTAGAAATAATTTTCAATTTTAAAAAAGGCTAGGGGAACTGTTCTGGATTAAAGGAGAAAATGATAAATAAATAAATAAATAAATAAATAAAATGATAAATAAATGCTATGCTAATCTTTGGATTGTGGATTGGAAAAATACTACAAAGAACATTATTGGAACAATTGGGGAAATTTGAATGTAGAATATGTAAGTGTTAGATATAGAATTGTATCAATGTTAAATTTCCTATGATAATTATATTCTAGTTATTCAGGGGAAGGTCCTTATTTTTACAAGACACACGCTAAATTATTTATGGGTGAAGTATCATATCTACAGTTTACTTCCAAATCATTCAGAAAAAATACATACAGATATACTTAGGCATATATGTATACATAGAGATAACACAAGTATGGCACATTAACAATTTGGTGAATCTAGATAAAAGGCACATGTATATTCATTGTAATTTTAATGCAATATTTCTGTGAGTTTGAAATTTTTCCAAATAAATTCATGAAAAATAATAAAATAAAATAAAATAAAATAAAATATAAAAAAACAAGATAATTTATTCTCTGTCCTTAAAGTCATCTGAAATACTGGGTCTGAAGATGCTATATTTGAAAGAAAAAAAGGAATAGCTGGATGGCTGAATAAATAGAGTCAAATGCCCTAAATTATAGTCTAGGTTCTGTCATTAACTCGTCATTTCACTTGGGTTTTCTCATGGATCAAATAGGGGGTGATAATACCTCCTTGCCATGCCTACTTTATAGGGTTGTTGTGAGGATTAAATGAGATAACAGATGGAAAAGTACACTGACAAGGAGGAAAGTCCTATTCAAATTCAGAACACTCTTACTGCTATCGTCATCTTACATTGTCCACTACCAAATTCATTTCTGGAAACTAACAGCTACTGATTTGCACATTTTCAATGGTGTACTTTTACCTCTTTGCTTTTGAAATCCCTGCATCTCATGACATGGGTATTCCCTAAAATGATTGATAGTCCTTTCAGGCTATCATTAGCACTCAATGAGACTACTGGCGTCCAAGAGGATTCTGCCATATGTCTGATTTCTGGGCAGCAGTTTCACATATTTTCCATTTGAGTCAGTGGTAGGAGTTCTGAATAAATCAAATGTAACCAGAGAAGATGGTGGGCAGAAGGTGGTTGGTGGAAGGAAAGAGGAAGGAAAGGTGTCAGGGTCATAAAGAGACTACTTGATACATTGCAAGGGAGAGGAAAAGAAAGTCCTGTTATATACAGATATCTACCTCTTTGGGGTATTCTGATTTTTTGCTAGAACAACCACTTATAACTGCTCACCAATTTGCCCTGTGGTTAGTAGTGAAAAGACTGTCTAAAAGCCAATACCCAAGTTAGTTTTTTTTTTTAATATTCATTACATGGGTAGGACTCAGTTTACTTAATTATTGATTCAATATTCTTAGCCACAGTTAACCTAGGTTAACTCTTGGTCAAAAATAGTAAGATTCCCTAAATTATTTCAGAGAGGACACACACACACGCGCACACACACACACACACACACACTCAAATTCACTGTATGTCCTCTTTCTCTTGTAGATTTTGGAAAGAAAGCCACATTTGTGACTTATTATCCACATTTGGCTATTTATTTGGTGGAGACCTTGATTAACATTGGAACATAAATAGTAGACATCTACAGGTCCATTCAATTATATCATCTTATGAATAAAGGATACTTATCAATCTTCTTTAAATTATATATGCTGCCATTCATTCATTCAATTCTTATGACTGACTCTAAAACCTAGTCTCTTGGCTTGTGGTTAGCTGCTCTTTGTCAAACTCTCATTAATGAGTCAACCAAGTTAGATCAAGAAGGAGCACATTAGACTTTGGCCAAGCCAGGTTCTCTTCCTGGCCTTTGTGATCTTCAGAAATTAAAATAAAAATGTTCTTAGTTTGCTCATCTATAAAATGGACCAATTAATTATAGCTTAACCTTAGTGTTATGATGGTGATCAAATCCAGAAATGCATTTGAGGTGATTCATACTATCAAATGTGAACATTATTACTTTTCATCAAACTTTGACATATGTGAAATAGATGTACCCTGCCCAGAAAGCACAAAACCAGAAAAAGAACCAGACAACACAAAGACCACTTAGTGTATTTTTCACTTATGACTAAGTCAACAGCCGGGATGTCAAATAGCACTCCCAAGTCTCTGGGTAGCCAAGTTGTAAAGATTAGAAAAATGTTTAGAGCCTGGCAAAGAACACCTGCCAAAATGCCAGAATCCTTTTTCCTGGCAGCGTTAATGGAGCCCATAATAGTAAAGAGTGACAGTATTCCTGTCAATAACCACCATCATGCGAATAAGAGCTGCACAGTGCTTACCTAGGCATGATGGAACCCACGCTATGTCTAAATTTGATGCTTTGTCCAAGATTAAATATTTGGCTCAAGATTTAATCTTTAATATTTGAGAGAACAAAATTAAGGAAGAATGAATTGAGGGAAATGCTGATGAAAGACATTATTAAATAATTAGGTATATTTTCCATGTGGTGAAAATTTTGAGGGGTCTGTTCTTTCCAATAGCATTTTTGGCCCAGATGAGAATGAAGTGTTTAAATCATGTATTTCTCAAAAACAACAGGCAAAGCCTCAAATGGACAATACACTGATCACATTTGATCAAATTCGAGGAAATTTCATACCTCTAGCATGTAGAATATTATCAAATCTTTTCCAAAATGATTAAAGAATTTTTAAAAGCTAGAAAAGAAAAAAAATAATAAAGAGAATCTAAAAGGGGAAAGGTGGGAAAAGATTGAGGCTAGTTGTTAATATGGTTTGTCCTAGAACTGTAACTGCTAGAGTTGATATAGTAACTATTTTAATTATTACCCACTGACATAATTCACTTTAGCTGTGGGATTAAGATAGCTCCAGGTATATATTGCAACTTGCATCTATGAATTTAAAAGTGTCTAGCAAATATTAACCACCACAGTTCATGAGAAGTCAGTGATTTTTGCCAATGAGGAAAGTTATTAACTTGCCTACAGAATCAGGATGCCATGGCAAGGGCAACCTGAATGAATTTACAGAGAAAGAGGAATTTAATTTCCCTTTATTATTTTCTCTTTTGATGGCCTGGGAAGGGGAAGTAAGGAGGGAACAAGAACAGCAAATGAGTTTTCTACCTCTGTGTTTCAGAGGGAAGAACTCAGTAAATACAATAAAACTACATGAAGCAATTAAATGACTTGGCAATTCACAAGGATGCACTGAGAATATATAAACATATCTGTGTCAATCATTGATGCATAAAGTAGTAGAAGTCAGTACCTTTGTCTTTCAAGGAGTCTATAGTCTCTTAAAATGCACTAATTCATACTGTTAATTTTGTCAGGTGTTTTAATCATACTGTGGTTACAAAAGAAAATATCCTTATTTTGTAGCCGTGCATGCTTAAGTACTTAGGGGTGAAATATCATGTATTTATAATTACCTTAAAATAAAATTTGGAAAAATGAAGAGGTAACAAATGTTACAGATGTTTAACAACTGTAAAATATAGGTATTTGATATATTGGTGTTCATTATACTATTCCTTCTGCTTTTCTGCATGTCTTCAAAATTTTATAATAAAATATTAATTACTTTCACCAATTCAGATTAATGGGGAAAAGCTAATTTAAATCATAAAAAGGTCTAAATGACAACTCTCAAAAGAGACTTTTTGGGGGGCTTTGATTCTTCATAGTAACTGAAGCTAAGCTAGTTTTGCCTTATATTTTATTGGTTGTTTGGCTGATTTATATATGCCTTATTCTAAAAAAAATTCTTACAGAGGTTCAAACAATTTAACAAACTCAAATTAATTTAAAATAATAGTTGAAATTAAAGGAGAAATTACAACATGGTGGTCTTTACACTTGTGTGAGGTGGGCCACCAAATGAACCTTAATCTGTCTAGCAGCAACATGAAGAATGAAATATTCATACAATGTTGATTTGAAAAAAAATAAACTGGTTACTAAGAGAAAAATGCAAATATTTACTGAGCATTTGCCACATGTGTCAGGCTTAGTTCTAAGCACTTTTCATGTTCATTGAATACTTCATTCTCACTTTATAGGTGAGGAAACTGAGGCTCATACAGGCTAAGTGATTTGCTGAAGGTCACACAACCAGGAAGTGACAGAGTTAAGATTTAACTCCAGCTAGTCCTGATGAGAGAGCCCACATTTTAATCTCAATTAATACTCTTTTTCTGGTAACTGAGAGTATTCTTAATAACAAGACCAGAGAGAAATGTATATTCCATGAGTTTTCATAGAACAAATAATGAATAAAATCCTCAAAAAATAACTTTACTATAAACACAGTAACAAGTTTCATCAGGCATGTCATGATGATTTATAATTATCCTATGTAGTATTTGTAGTGAATGAGTTCTTAGGTGCTTGGAAATGATGGCTTAAATACCCTTCCCTCCATCTGATAACATTGTTAACCTGATGAGAATAATTACACCCTTTATTCAGAGAAGTCTGATTCATCACAAATTCTGAATACTGGAGCCCAAATCTCTGATATGTTAAAAGTGGCAAGGCTCATTTAGACTTAATTTATGTTTATTCTGTATATGATCATGTATGGCAGTCTTTGAATGTTGTGATAGATTAAATAATGAAGTCAAAAGAGAAATGATTGCTGAGCAGCCTGACTGAATGTTAAATTCAGTTACGCTAACACACTGTGAATTTGGTCTTAAACAAATCAACCAAGTACCCCACCACCTGCCTACTTCTATTTCCTTTCTTCTACTTATGTCTTATTCATCCTCCAAGTGGGGACTTTAAGCCCGGAACTTCTATCTAGAGGATAGTTCAATGATGACTGTGCAATAAAAGTGATAAGCAGGGCATGGATATTTTCTTAAAATCTAGAATTATCTGATTATGTAAGATGCAAAATTGAGATGAGCTGTCATTAAGTTAAAACGTTACAGCACTTCAAAGTCTGGGTTTCTTAATTTCAGAAAGCGCTAGTTATTCATATAACTGAACTAAGAAGGAGGCAGAGAAACAGGTGACCTATTACTAGATCCATTAGACAAGAGATTTATGCATTACATATCTATCTTGAGGCAATTAGGCTGGTCATTTTTTTTCTTTTATGACTTCACTGAAAACTCCTGGCAATAAAGTAATTATAAAATAAGTATTCTAACATTTATCTATGATCTGAAAGGCAATGGATGTCCCATGCATTAGAAGTAAAATGGATCCTCATTCACTTTGTCCCTGAGAAATTCAGTACTTCCAAGGCAAATTCATTGTTCTGAAAGATGTTTAAGTTGAGAGGTCTAGTGTATAAATGGTGAGTAAGATGGGTGAGACAATTTGTTTTGATTGCCAAATAATTTTTTGCTGATTTTAAACAAGCTCTAATTACCTGCCAAATTTTTATTTTTCAAAAAGAGAGTTGCTAACATGGATTTGACACTGAACTATGTACAAGGCTCTGTTTAAAACATGCTATGGGCAGTACTTCACTTAATTTTCATAACATTAAACGTTATGATCATTATTTCTATTGTACAGATGTGAAAGCTGAGACTAAGAGAGGTTACATAAGTGACTCAAGGTCAAGCAGCTAGAAAATGGTGGAACCAGGTTTACATTTAAAATAACCTAACTCTAAACTTACTACCATGCTATACCATTTGTGGCAGCATAATACCAAAATATTTGGAGGATAAAGGCAAAATTATTCTTAATCATCTAGACACTGATGTTGTAAATAAAAATTTTAATACTATGTTGTGGCAGACTGAACAGAATCAGTACTGAAAATCTAGTAAGATTCCTAGATTTGGTAAAAGGTCAGAAATCAAAACATGGGAAAAAGACACCCTATTCTTTTTTTTTTTCAATATATGAAATTTATTGTCAAATTGGTTTCCATACAACACCCAAGGCACCATATTCTTGAAAATATGAGACTGATCAACAAAAAACCATATCCTAAGACCTGCTGTTTTCTAGCCAAGCAGGGCCAGATCAAGCACATGATTAAGTTTTGAGTAGAAAGAATTTGGTAGGAATCTAAGTAGGGCAGTGACTGATAGGAGATACATAAGTTTCAGTAAGCCAGTTATTTGGAACCACTAGGGAATAAATGTACTAAACAGACTATATTCCAGACCATCTAAATCAGAATCTCTGGGAGTGAGATCAAGACATCAATACTTTTCAATGCCTCCCATTGACTATAATATCAGACAAGTTTTAGAACCATTGAACTAGGTACCAAGTCATGGAGTAACTAGAACTGTTTATATTTCCCTATGTAGACACATAAAATATCCCAGAAGCTAGGGTGGATTGTATCTATATGTATGTAATTACTGATCTCAACATGAAATGTTAGAGTAATGTACACAAGCATGTCATGTTGTTTCCAAGTAATGCCAAATGCCCAGATGGCTCCAAGTTTGATTGATATATGGTTCTGAATATCCAGATGCTTGACATCATGTAGAAAATTTACTTGTTGACTAAATGAAGTCTTTTTTTTTTTTACTTAATGTGTTGATATACAAATGTACTAACTTACATAGACATGAAACATCATTATGACTCAGAAATACTGTGTCAAATCACCTCTTTCAAACCAAATAATTCCATATAGCAAAAGCTTGATAATTATTCCTACAAGCTTGCCTTGGTCACAAAGTTCCAACTCTTAAAACTCAAGGTTTTAATTCAATTAAAATTCCTTGATGGCCCATCATGTACTGAATTATTTGATTTAATATATATTAGGGATATGATATTAAGACTGTATGATAATGGACAAGTCAAGAGTTAGTGAGAGGATATACTGAAATAATATATGTAAAAGTGAAATCTCCACAAATCATTTATGCATCCTGTGACCTTGTGGGCTACAGTTATCTATATAACTACTACTAAGTGACCTCTTATGTTAGTTGTTGGTAAGAATGATTTATATCACTAAGACACATGCAACTTCATTATGTGCATCTAAACATCAGATGACTGTTTTAATTTCTTTAAATGTCTTGGTGTAATATAATTTCAGTTAGAGAGTAAGTCATAGTTTATTTGCTCTTCTATGGTCACATTTCGTTGTTGTTGCCCTCCAAATTCCCATGAGTCTCTGACCCATGTAATGCAGTCGGCAAAACCCACATGGCTCCACCTTGAGTTCCTTTGCTGTCAGAAATAGCTGTAAAAAAAAGGAACTATCCAGTTAACACCTTGAGAACAACTGAATGTAATCCAACAGAGTCTGAGCAGTTACAGTTTTAGCAAGCATTATAGCCACAGCCCTCATTTGTGAGTTTTCCTTTAATTCATTTATGCTCACACAATTACCTTTGAACTCATTGAATCCTTTCCCACTTAAAATTTCTTGTGACTCTGTAGCTAAATACCTGTATATGTTTGAGTAATTTAAGGAAATGCATAGGCCATAAACTGTTGTTTCAAAACAAACAAACAAAAAAAAAAAACCCAAATGGCACAATTTTAAGTTTGAAAAAGATAAAATTCAGGGGCACCTGGGTAGCTCAGTCGGTTAAGCATCTGACTCTTGATTTCAGCTCAGGTCATGATCTCATGGTTTGTGGGTTAGAGCCCTGCATCAGGTTTCATGGTGACAGCACAGAGATTGTTGGGGATACTCTCTCTCCCTCTTTCTCTGCCCCTCCTCTGCTCTTGCTGTCTCTCACTCTCTCTCAAAATAAATAAACTTTTTTTAAAAAGGCAAAATCCAGTCTTGACTATGCTGTGGTAAAATTAGATAAAGAAGAATTTAAGAATTTGGGGATAATTTTCTTATGCAGCTGACAAAACTCAAAATGGTCTCATTTTTATAAATCGAATTTGAAAGGTGATTGATCTATAATAAGTACTACTTAAAATGACTTAGAAAACAATTTTTGGAGACTTTATTAAAATACAACTGAAAAGTAATATCTAAAAATCACCTGAGTGTGAGCATCTCAAAATGCAAATGATGACACAAACTCATTGACGAATGAGGTAGAAGTGATATAGATACAAAGAAATATTTTTCTGGTTCAAAGTGATGAAAAGGTAAGTGGAATTATCCATCCCAGGCACATAATAGTTGTAGCACTAAAGGGTCCTCAACTAAAAGCTTTACAACTCATACACTTCTTCTTCTTCTTCTGAGAGAGAGAGAGAGAGAAAGAGAGAGAGAAAGCGAGAAGTCATTATGTAGTTTATAATAGAAGGAACCTAGTCAGGTAGAATGACTAGATAGATCAGCCATCAGAAAAACCATTGGGTAAGGATACTTGGTACCTTCCATTTAATGTTTTAAGATAATTATGAACTGATCAAATTCTGAATTTAAAAAAAAATATATGAACTTTTAAAAGAAAAAGTCTTCCCTCATCTTCCCCACTCTGAGACACACAAAAAGCTTTGTGAAGATGTCTAAGAAATAAACCCAATTTTGTTTTATTCACAAGTTGTGTTGGTAATATCTGGGGAGACTTCATGAGAGAATTGTTAAGAAGATGTATAGGGCATATTACTCTCTAAATTTACTTAACCTCCCCTCCCAACAAATGCTTGTATGTACATGTCCATGAATGTATGTTTATGTGCACGTGTGTGTGTGTGTGTGTGTGAGAGAGAGAGAGAGAGAGAGAGAGAGACACCTTGCACATTAACACATTTTGAGAAAGGCTGATATGGTGAAAAGGATCTTGGACTAAGATCAGGAAATCTGGGTTCCTGCTTCTTTTTTTAAATGTTTATTTATTTGAGAGAGAGAGAGAGCGCGCGTGATCAGGGGAGGGGCAGAGAGAGAGGAAGACACACAATAGGAAGCAGGCTTCAGGCTCCGAGCTGTCAGCACAGAGCCCTACTTGGGGCTGGAACTCACGAACCGTGAGATCATGACTGAGCCAACCGACTGACCCACTCAGGCGCTCCTCTATGTTCCTGCTTCTAGCTACTTATTTTGGGGGGTAACCCTCCCTTACCTGAGTCCTTAACTTTCCTCTGTATAAATGAGATGATAGGACATTCAGAGATAGATGATCTCTGAAGATGTGGTTGATTATGAATCTTTTTTTCTACTCGTGTACTCATAGTGAAAGATGTACAGATGTCTGAGTTGTAGCATAAGTAAGGAAGGTTATAGATTATAAACAACTCCTGGCATACTATCCTCTCTCTCTCATTCAAGAATTAAGAGAGGAATATAAGCCAGTGAGTAATGTTACCATAAGGCTATACTTGAATCTATTTACAAGCTTTAAGAGTAACCAACCACTTGAAATAAGTCACTAGTAAATAGTAACCTAGAGGCTGAAAACTACTGACCTGAAACACCTTTGGCTCTGTGACTATAATTTCTTCAAGTAGCGTCAGGAAGAGCTACACCAATCCTAGAGAAACCTACAGAAAGTAAATATCTTTTCTTCTTTTAATAAATTTAATCATTGATTTTCTAAAATAAGGTATACCATGTAGCTCTCTAATGGGATGTTAGCTAAAAATAAAATTAAATTCATACAATACTGACTCAATTCCTTCAGATGCACTGGAAGTCATGATGATGATTACTTGGAGGTCTGCAAACTAATTCCTCCTAATATTTTTTTCTGGACTGGTGATTGAATGTCTTCTCATTTATGGAGCACTTTAAAACTACGCTAATTACACCATTTTACATTTGTATAGCACTTTACATTTTGCTGGGCTTTTTTGCTTACATTCTTAATGAATCCATATGATAACCCTGAGATGTAGGTAAGGGGGTGGTTATTTTCCTCAGTTTGAAAATAGGGAAAGAGTTTCATGGAAGTAACTTGCTTAAGGTTACACAGTGGAAGATCTAGGAGTCCAGCACAGAGTTTTTAGATTTCAATTCTTTATTTTCTTCTCACTCAAAATTTCTCCATTTCTCCACTCTTTTTCTCCACTTGTTAAATCCAGTGGCTTCTTCCTTTGTTCTCTCTTCTTTGATTTGTTTATTCTTTCTTCGTCCTTTCATTCACTCAACACATATTCATTGTTTGTTCATTTCTCTCTCTTGATTTTCTACCTTTTCAAAAAAATTTTTAATGTTCACTTATTTATTTTGACAGAGACAGAGTGCAAGCAGGGGAGGAGCAGAGGGAGAGGGAGACATGAATCTGAAGCAGGTTCCAGGCTCTGAGCTGTCAGCACAGAGCCCAATGTGGGGCTTGAACTCAGGAACTGCGAGATCATGGCCTGAGTGGAAGGTGGACACTTAACCAACTGAGCCACCCAGGCGCCCCTTGACTTTCTACCTTATTCAACATTGTTAAGCATCCCATTCTCTTTGTTCTTTGTCAATTCTTTGCTACTTTATTTGTCCCCTTCTAAGGTTCTTTTTCCCCTCAGACCTCCTAAAATTTGTTTCCCTACACTCTGACCTCAGCATTCTATTTTCTCTCTATACTTTGCCCTTTGACAATTTCATATTACTTTAAGGTTTCAATTATTATATTTGTATGGATGATACCCAAATCTCTCTTTCCAATATGAGAGAAATACACATAAAATGCTACAAAAGCTTGAATAAAGTAGCAGTCACTTTGAGAACTTATTTTTTTAAGGGACAATAAAGGAATCAGAAATTTCCTGGTAGGGAGGTAGCTTTTGAGTGGGGCTTTAAAGTGTGGAGTAGGATTTGAAAATGCAGAAATGGTAGAAAAGCTTTTTCAATAGAGGGAACAGGATGAACAAAAACACATTGGTGGAAATGATAGACCATGTGTGGGAAACAGCAAGCATTTCATTTTGCATTTTAAAATGAATAAATGTGGTAATCACAATTAATATTTGCTGAGATTTGGGGGGATCTTAAGTGATAGCTATGGGGATTTTGATTGTATTTGAGTTAAAGGTACTAGCAGGACCACCAGGTTGTAATACCTAGGAGGGAGCTGCATACATGAATTTGGAATTAGGGAGAAAAGTTGTCACATATTCACAGTAAAATACCTAGTTATTATTCCTTTTCTTGAGAGAATAGCCTATGAACATTTCATATTAATCATTTACCCCATCCTCAGCATTTAGTGTGGTGCCTTGGTGTAAATAAAGGATAAACTATGCCTACTTAATTATTGGTAAAATTTCCCTTCAAAACACTCCCGATCCTTGATTTCTATGACCTTACAAAACATGTTTCTTGTGTCTAGGGGAAAGAATTCTAGTCTGACAATCTGGAGCCCAATTTAAAATGTTATACTAATACCATTCTAATTAGTCCTGCTCTATCTTCTCTATGCTTGAACTCCCATTCAACCCTCCAATCTGGGTTAGGTACATCTCCTCTAAAATATTTCAAGACTCTATGCACATTCTATCACACCAATACTCATTATGAACTTTATTTACCTACTTCTCTGTCTTCTATTAGGCCATGAGATCTTTCCAGAAAAGGACTATATATTTTAGTTTTGTATACCCAAGGCATGTGTCTAAGACACAGTAGGCACTCAAAATATCATCCAGTGAATGTATAAATGATAGCTTCAAAGTCTGTTTTAAATATCACTACTCACTCTTGAATTTATTATATTTATTATTTCCTATGTGCATGCACTCTAGTATAGTGTGGTATCAAATGGATTCTGCCCTCAAAATCTTTTCATTTATTAAGGGAGATGTGGCCTGTACAAATACATACACATGCGTGCGCGCACGCATGCACACACACACACACAGAATATACATACACACACACATACAAACTAAAAAGGTCAACTAAACAATTTCCAAGCAGATGCTTTCACTGCCCACTAAAAAGTCTTTCATTACAGCCAGATGTTTAATATCCTGGATACCCAATACCTGGGTATTGACTTCTCCTCCAGATGTCATGCCATTTTGTAATTATGGGCTAAGTCTCTCCTGTGTTCTGGGGTTGCTGTCAAAATCAACTCTGAATAACTTCTGTGACTTTTGATAACAGTGAAGTACATTCAGAATGATGGAGTATGTGAAAAACCCATGCCCAGTGCAAGAGGAATAAAGTTCCTTCTTGGCCAAGTCACTACTGCACAGGGTTACTTTCTGTCTAAACAATATGCACTCAATGAGAACATGGTCTGTCTGGGGAAAGCCACTGCAACCAGTGGTCCCAAGACCCTTAATCACATATTCAAGAGAAAATGTTTGAGCTTCCATATTATTAATATTAATTCCCTCCCATTCATCCCTTGACTTGTGGGCATTGAAATTCCCTTAGAAACACATTTTTACACATAAACTTCTAAACCTTACTGACAATCCCTCAGCTTCTGTAGGAATATATTTTCTATGAATCCAAATACAGTTCAGAGTCTTCTCTGGTCACATAAACTAAAACAAATCACAAGGATAGAAGTGCAATCGCTATCCTTTTATTCCTGACATTCCTGACATTCCTTTATCCATTTATTCCTGACATGTTCATAGAACCGGACAATTTATAAAACTTTTCTTATGCACTACCTTCATTCCCATCTTAACTCTGTTTTTGCTCCCACTTCTCCTCCTTGACCTTGATTTGATTGATTTGCTCTACCAGGATCTGCCCTGGAGGCTGACAAAGGTTAATGTTTTAAACAAGTTAAAGAAAGCAGAATCTTTGTTTACAGTGGCTTACTGGTACACTTGGGCCTTAAGGAACTTGGTTAGGTAGAACTCCAAAACAAAACTTCTATTAACCCTTTGCTTCCTTTTTGTGGCTACCCCCATCCCACCATAATCAGTAGTTTCCCCTCAAAAGCCTTCTTTTATTGCCGACTTTGATTTTTGGACTACCTCATATATCCCTAGGAAATTTCTGCTTGTAATTCTTAACATTGCCACACTTGGCATTGTGGGTTACAATTTAATGTCTATTTCTTTTTTTTTTTAATTTAATGTTTTTTTTATTTATTTTTGAGACAAAGGGAGACAGAGCATGAGTGGGGAGGGGCAGAGAGAGAGAGGGAGACACAGAATCTGAAGCAGGCTCCAGGCTCTGAGCTGTCAGCCCAGAGCCCGACGCGGGGCTCGAACCCACGAACCGTGAGATCATGACCTGAGCTGAAGTCGGACGCTCAATCGATTGAGCCACCCAGGCGCCCCTTAATGTCTATTTCTAACAACATTCTATGTTTTGGGGCCATTGTAGTATCTGTTTCAGTCTTTTACCAGGTATATGATTTTTTTAAAATTTGTGCTCTAGTAGGTGTTATTCCTCTTACTTGGTAAATAAATAAAGGATCTGGCAACTTGAAGATCAGCAGGGTTGGAAAAAAGAATCTCTAGTGGCCCCACATGCTTCCAGATTACGCTGAATCATACTGTTCTCCTGAAATGGATAAATTAAGCACTGGGGTTCCAATGGTAGTTGCTTGTAAATGTCAAACCCTTGTGCATTGTTGGTGGGAATGTAAACTGGTACAGCCACTATGGAAAACAATATGAAGGTTCCTCAAAAAAATTAAAAATAGAATTGCCATATGATCCAAGAATCCAAAGGAAATGAAGTAATTATCTTGAAGAAATATTTATACTCGCATATTCATAGCAGCATTACTCACACAAGCTAACATATGGAAACAATATAAGTGTCTATGGATGGATGAATGGATAGAAATGTGGTAGGTATATACATTTATTCAATAAAATATTATTTAGTTTTAAAAAGAAGGAAATCCTGTCAATTGTGACAACATAGATAAACCTGGAGGTCATTATGCTAAGTGAAAAAAGCCAGAGAGAGAAAGACAAATAGTGCATGTTATCACTTATATGTGGAACTTAACAAAAGTTGAACTTATAGAAACAGAGTCAAAAAGAGATTGCTGAGGCCAGGGAAAATAAAGAGTAAAACTTCAAAATTTCAGTTATAAGATATATAAGGTCTGAGGATCTAATGTATAGTTGATACTGCTATATTATATAATTGAAGTTTGCAAAAAATAGAACTTGAATGTTTTTACCAAACCAAACAAAAAATGTAAACATGTGAGGTGATGGATGTGTTAATTAACCCAATTTGGAGAATTCTTTTACAATGTATATGTATATCAAATCATCATGTTATATAGTTTAAATATCTTATAATTTTGTCAATTATACCTCAAGTTTTTAAAATCACACACACACACAAAGAAAAAAAAACATAGAGAAGAGGTAAAAGGCCCATGTCCAATCACTATATCTATCCTTAGAGCTGTTTGGAGCCAACTTAATAATCCATGAAAACAAAAGCTGCCAGTAACAAATTTTCACCCAGAAATACCATATGGTTGCATTGCAATTAGGGACAAAAGACTTTAAAAGTTTGGAATTAGAAACTTAAGTATTTGCATCACATATAGAATTTTAGACGTGGTTTCACTCACATTTTTAGTTCCTCTGTTACCTGTTTACTGAAGGAGCCAACCACCTAAAAATAGAATGGTATACATGTGGTATATATATATTTCTACTTTATATAAACATATATAACTTTAAAAAATTTTATTGTTTATTTCTGAGACAGAGAGAGAGCATGAATGGGGGAGGGGCAGAGAGAGAGGGAGACACAGAATCAGAAGCAGGTTCCAGGCTCTGAGCTGTCAGCATAGAGCCTGACGTGGGGCTCAAACTCACAAACTGTGAGATCATGACCTGAGCCGAAGTTGGTCGCTCAACCGACTGAGCCACCCAGGCACCCCTGTCTCAGTTTTTAATCTTGATTTTGGGTAATGACTCACCGGCTATTTGTTAAGAAGAAGGCACATGTGGGTGAGGGGGTGGTTCAGGAAAGATTCTTTTTATGGCTAAAACAACTCAAAGCAGATGCCCTAATGAGGCTAGGTCCATGGAGTGCTATATATATATATATATATATAGCACAAAATAGTCTATTGAAAATAGTTTTTCTAGAAAAATCCTTCCAGCTTTTAAGAAGCAGGATCCAAGGATACTTGCTGCAGAAATAAAGACACTCATACTCAGGCTATCCTTCTGGACTTGGAATGACAAAGCTGATACAATGAAAAGGAGTCTTCTCAACACGAGCAGTGATCTTTTCTAATATCTAAAGAGCTGGTTAAATAGAACCAGTGAAAAATATGAAAATGCTGATAAGTGAAATGATCCTTATGATTTGCATGCCTTATAAGCTCAATTAGATCTCTATTTGATTCCACTTTCTATGTGTGAGTGTTCAACTTCAGTAGAGTATCTAGTCAATGTGGCTAAGGGAACTGCATTCTCTATCTCATATCAACAAAGTACTCTACTAAATGCACTTTCTTTTTTGAATTTTTTTTCAATTTGTTTAACGTTTATTTCTTTTTTGAGAGACAGAGCACAATCAGGGGAGAGGCAGAGAGAGAGGGAGACGCAGAATCTGAAGCAGGCTCCCAGGCTCTGAGCTTCAGCACAGAGCCTGACATAGGGCTCGAACTCATGAACCGTGAGATAATGACCTGAGCCAAAGTTGGACGCTCAACTGACTGAGTCACCCAGAGGTCCCTACTAAATGTGCTTTCTATATAGTGTTGGTTCCTCTTCCAGCTCAGTGCAGTCTACCTAAGATAAGGTGTATTCATGATCTACAATTGCTGTAACAAGTTATCGCAAATTTAGTGGCTTAAAATAAAATTTATTATCTTTTTAGCCTTATTGAAGTATAATTGATATACAACACATTGCTGAAATTCAATGTATACATCTTGAGGAGTTTGGACATATGCACACACTTATAATACTATCAACTCAATCAAGGTACTAAACATATCCATCACTTCCAAAACATTTCCTATAGTCTTTGTGTTTTGTCTTGGTAAGAACACTTAACATGATATCTAACCTCTTAATGTATTTTTTAATATTTATTTATTTATATTGAGAAAGAGAGAGAGACAGAGCATGAGCAAGGGAGGGGAAGAGAGAACGGACAGAGAGAATCCCAAGCAGGCTCTATGATAACATCACAGAGCCCAACATGGGGCTTGATGTCATGAACTGTGAGATCATGACCTGAGCTGAAACGGAGGGTCAGATGCTTAACTTACTGAGCCACCTAGCAGTCTCTTTTTATTTTTTTTTAATTTTAAAAATAAACTCTTACTGTATTTTAAAATTTACGATACCACATTGTTTTTTTTAATATTTATTTTTTAGAGAGAAAGAGAGTGTGAGTGGAGGAGGGGCAGAAAGAGAGGGAGATACAGAAGCTGAAGCAGGCTCCAGGCTCCAAGTTGTCTGCACAAAGCCTGATGAAGGGCTCAAACTCACAAACTGTGAGATCATGACCTGAGTCAAAGTTGGATGCTTAAATGACTGAGGCCCCCAGGCGCTCCTACAATACCACATTGTTAATTCTAGGCATCATATTGTACAGAAAATCTCTAAAACTTCATGTTGTATAACAGAAACTTTATACCCAATGAGCGATAATTCCCCATTTTTTCCTTACCCATCCCTTGGTAACCACTATTCTATTCTTTGCTTCTATGAGTTTATTCGAGATATCAAATATAAGTGGAATCATGTATTGTTTGTCGTTACATGACTGGCTTATTTCACTGAGCAGAATGTCCTCTCAGTTCATCCATGCTGTTGCAAATGGCAGAATTTCCTTTTTTTTAAAAGATTGACTAACATCCCATTGTATGTTTGTGCCACATTTACTTTATATATTCATTTGTCGATGGACATTTGTGTTCTTTTCATATATTTGTTATTGTGAATAATATTTCAATGAACATGGAAGTGCAGATATCTCTTTGAGATCCTGATTTTAATTATTTTGTAGATACATTCAGAAGTAGGATTGCTGGATCATGTGGCTGGTAGTTCTATTTTTGATTCTTTGGGAAACATCCATACTGTTTGTCATAGTGATTACACCATTCCACATTCCCATTGATAGTGTACAAGAGTTCCAATTTCTCCACATCCTTACCAATACTTGCTTTTATCTTTTGAGGGTTTTTTTGGTTTTGTTTTGGTAATAGCCACTGTAACAAGTGTGAAATGCTGATATACTGTGGTTTTGACCTGCATTTAACTGATAATTTATGAAGTTAAACACCTTTTCATATACCTGGTGGACGAATGTGTGACTTCTTTAGAGAAATGTCTATTGAAGTTCTTGGCTCATTTTTTAAAATCAGGTTACTTCTTTTTTGTGACTTTTTTTTTTATTTAGGGTAGGAAATTCTTATATACTTGGGATATTAGCCCATTATCTTCCGATAGATAGTTTGCAAATATTTTCTCCTGTTGTGGAGGTTGCAAATTTATTATCTTATAGTTCTAAAGGTCACAAGTGAAAGATAGGTCTCATTTGGGACAAAACCAGGGTGTTGGCAGGGCTTCATTCCTTTCTTGATGTTCTAGAGTTACCATCTGTTTCCTTGCCCTTTCCGGCTTCTAGCAGCTTTCACATTCCTTGGCTAGTGGCCCCTTTTCTCTATCTTCAAAGACAGCAATGGTGAGTTGAGTTAATCTCACATGACATCATATCACTCTGATCTATTCTGCCTCTCCACTTTTAAGGACTCTTGTAATTACATTGGGACCACCCAGATAATACAGTATAATTCTGGCTACAATCTTAATTCCCTTTGGCATGTAAGGTAATATCCTAACAAATTTAAGGGATTAGATTATGGAGATCTTTTAAAGGAGTTTTATTCAATCTACCATATGAAGTAAAGTTCAATGCTATTAACTACAGAATCCACTTGGTTTTCATGAAAGTTACCAAAACTCAGATATAGTTTTTTGTGACGTGTGCTCAGTGAAATGTTGGTGGGTATAACATACATCCATACACAAATGCATGCATCATGTGAAAACACATATACACAAACACATATACACATTGCTACACAAGGTATTCCATGGTGAAATGTTTATAAAATGATGGATAAATCAAAACTCTATAGGTTACTTTATTACATGATATTGCAGAGACTTTGATGGACCAATATTCACTACTAAACTCCAAGATGGGGAGATGGTATTTCCCAAATTTAACTGATTATAAAATTCTTGTTTGTAAGACCAATGGGAAACACTACTGTAAGGTTTTTGACATATAGTTCCAGTTGCTTTTAGAAACAGCCCAATTGGTCTATTCTGTGGCTATAATTACATCTAAGCCTTGATTTTCCCTTTTGAAATAGTTACTATTGGTAGAACACAGAAGCATAGCACAGACATATACACATGTACTTATATCTTTTACTTTATGGAATTAAACATGGTTTATGTATTTTCAAACATGTTAACTCATGAAAAAAAATCTATTATTTTCTGTTAGCTAGAGGCTACTAATGAAACCCAGTTATTAAAAAGCCAATCATCCTATATCTAGTCTATGACTACAGTCATTGTCTCATCTATAATCCTCCTGTTGGTCAGTGAAAGGCTGGCTTTTTGTCATAAATTCTTCAAGATTGTTCCATGTTTAGCTCATTATTTCCCTGGATCATGCTATATGAAGTAGTCTCCCCCAGTGAGTTTGTATCATATTATCTTGTTCTTTTCCTTCATAAAAGTTATCAGGATCTGTGACCATCTTACATATTTGTTTGCTTACCTCATATTTATCTCTTTCCCCAAATAAAATGTAAGCACCATGAGGGCAGGAAATGTGTTGATCTTGTTTTCTGTTATATCTCCAATGACTGGAATTGTGCCTGACACATAGCAAGTGGCCAATAAATACATGATGATTGAATGAATAAATCCCTATTCTATGTATTAGAAATAAAAAGTTGAGTTACTGAAGCAAAATTACTTGCCTAATATCAAGCTTGTTTGTGATACAGCTAGGACCATATCCCTTGTCTCCTAATGCTTAGAGAAATGTCCATTGCTTTACAAAATGTATTTGCTAATTACTGGTTTGTAGATCTACTGTGATTTAGTTGGTTTTTATTAATCAATACTTTCCCTCACTGTTTTAAAAATGACTCTGTAAGCACTGTAACTCAACCAATGAATAAATCTCCCAGTGTTGGGCACAGAAAGGAATGGGAAAACTTACACTTCTTTCCTATTATAACTCAGAGAAAAAGAAACACTTTCCCTTTTCTATTTTCCGCCAGCTCCTGAGGGACCTTCTGTGGGTATCTCTAGAACTATTCTTTCCAACTTTTGAAGACTAAGAGCATCTACTGAGGAACTAGTTTTCAGAGCTAGCAACATCAGCTACTTGAAGTAAGCCATATGAAATGCAGGTAGCATTATAGTGACAGTGTGAAATTCAAACACAGGTTTGCATTAATTATTTTCATTTTAATTTTTAATTGGAGTATAATTGACAAAAAAATGTTACATTGGTATCAGATGTACAACATAGTATTCAACATCAGGGGCTTGCATTAATTTTGATGAAAGATAAAGGGCTTGATAATTAAAGCTAAGTGAAGTGAACAATGTAGCCTCACATATATGGTATATGACTGCGATTAGCTTTGGTTACTGTTTCAGAACTTATTTATTCTGCTTGGCAATATGAATTTCTGAAAAGGACCCTGATGTTTAAGGTAGTCCCAGGTATTGAATGAAATCTAACTGTGGGCCTAGGACTGTCAAGGTTGCTATATGGGGTCTAAAGGAAATAAAAAAACCCCTCTCCTACACTCAGGGGGCTTCTGGGTCTTACCTCCTTGGCAAAATAATGAAAGTAAGCTTTATAGAGGGTCAGTGGTTATTTCAGACAGCAGTGCATTGCAGTAGAACAGATTTTCAAAAGCCACTCTATAGAGCACTAGGGGATTTATGGCAGTGGCTAGAACCCAATGGGAGTGGGGCTTGGCTGGACCCCAGTGGGACTGGGGCTTCATTAAGGTCATCTCTTCCTTCACTAAAGCTGCTTCCCCTCAATATGTTTTCATACTGGGTATCAACTTTAAACTTCTTTTGTAGAAATTGTTCCACTACTAAAAGGGGAATACCACTGAAATAGATAATGATTCTTAACATTTTAAAGTACCAATACTGCCATTTTATCTAATACCCTGTACTTCTCTTAAGTATATCCTAAACCGTTTTTCAACATTAACATCAAAATGAATTAAGATTAAATTTGTAATTAAAATTTTTAAAAACTGATATATAGATCTCTCCTTTTCAAATTAAACTCTAATATTAATGCAACTTTAGTTTTTATATTGTTCACTTCTTCCACCCACACCATCATCATGTGCAGTCTTTTAAATCAGATGTTCCCATTGTGTGTATATGATGACGAAGAAGAGGAAATGAGGAAGTAATAAAACACATCCCGATTTTAATCGTTTCTTTGAGAAATAATAGGCTCATGATACATTATTTTGACCTTCTAAATATTGTATATTTTAATTTGATAGCATTCTACCTCTTTTCTACAGTTCCTGAGGTTGTAAGCAAGAGAAGATGTACAATGTCATACCCTGAAAATTATACGTTGTTGAAAAGGTCAAAATAGTGGAGTCAAATGTTCTTATTTGTAATTTACAGAATATATGAGGCATTCAAATTCAAATAACTCATCCTTTTGACAGAGTAAAAACAACATAAATGGTACAACATAAATCCATTTGGGAAACAGGCAAAAGAAATAAAACATAGCCAGAGCCCAATCTCTTTCTTGATTTCCTAAGATGATGCTCTGTTTACTTATTCTTCCATAGGTACTAGAAACCCATCAAGTTCCCTGGAAAATAAGTTGAATTTCCTTCAAATGTTAGCTTTAAAAATGTTGAAATAATGAGAATTCAAGAGTAGATAAGATTTTGTTACACAAAGAGATAGCAGAAGTTTAGTGTAAAAAGCATTGGCTGATTTGGGATAAATATACTTTAGTTTTCATGTCCTAATTAGTTGTATGACCTTAAAATGTCACTCTAATTCTCTGGGCTTGAGTTTCTTCATATAAAAAACAATGTAATCAGACCAGAATCTCTCTTAGGCTCTTCTTTAAAAAAAATTAATGTTTATTCGTTTTTGAGAGACACAGAGAGACAAGAGCGTGAATAGGGGAAGGGCAGAGAGAGAAGGAGACACAGAATCTGAAGCAGGATCCAGGCTCTGAGCTGTCAGCACACAACCTGACTTTGGGCTCGAACTCACCAACTGTGAGATCATGACCTGAGCTGATGTTGGATGCTTAACCAACTGAACCACCCAGGCGCCCTTCTCTTAGGATCTTCTTAGCTCTAATATTCTGACCTGTCATTTGATGTTACGATTTATAATCTAAATCTCCTTCCAGAGTTCTCCACGGCAGTACATTGTTTCTAAAGATTTCCACCAAAAATCATGTAGTTTCTCTTTTAAGAAATGGAATTGATTTCCCTTCCCCTTGAATTTGGGCTTGCTGTGTGATTTACTTTGACCAGTAGAATATGGTGAAATTGATGTCCATTTCAGGTCTAGTTTTTAAGAGACCTAGTGTTTTCTCTCTGTCATAGAAGAGAGTTGCCAAGAAGTTTGGACTAAAAAAGTGAATAATAAATATCATGTGGAAAGAGAGAAGCCATGTGGAGAAGAAATGAGGTGCTTCTGACAAAGGTCAGCACCAAGTCCCCAGAAATGTGAGTGAGGCCATGATGAGTATTCCAGGCCCAGTCAAGCTCTCAGCTAAATTCAACTGCATGAATGATCACAGCTTAAATCATGTGTACCAACAGAACCACCCAGAATCTCACAGCATAAAAAGGAATAATAAATACTTATTTTTAAGCCACTAAATTTTGAGGTTTTTATAGAGTTCTAGATAATTGAAATTCCTACATCAGTGAATGAAATCTCTCAACGTTCACTCAGTGTTCACTCAAATGTTCAAACCAGAAACCTGGCAAGCTTTCATTACACTACCCTCTTTCTCACCACCCCATATCCAATCTATTACCAAGTCCATTAGATGAAAGCTTCTTGAAGACAAGAGCCATGTTTCTCTTGTTCACTACTGCATCTGTAGCACTTAACACAGTGTCTGAGACAGCAGGTTAATTTGAGGGAAGTGCTATTGATCTTACCTCCACCAACACCTTTAGTCGGAGCCACCTTCATCTTTTGCCTGAAATACTGCAATATCCTTTTAACTAAAAGAAGCTGGATGAAGGATATATAGGAACTCTTTGCTATTTCTACAACACTTCCTTAAGTCTAAAATTATTTCAAAATAAAAAGTTTAAAAATATATATGTATGTATATGAGTTGCATCATAAGACTTCTTTGATTATAATCCTCCTCTGAGGCTCTGCATAATGTGACAACACGTCACCTTTCTGATGCCACTTCATGCCATCCCTACTTCTGTTTCCATAGATTGAAATGTTCTAGCTACACTGGATTTAACTATCAAATATTTTCAACTTTTTCCCTTCTGCAGGACCAAAACATATACAACTCCCTTTGCATGGAACACATTTTCCTCAATTTTCGCATGCTGTTTCCTTCTCATTCTTTAAGTCTCCACTTCTAAACTTTCTGAAACCGTGCATTTCTACCCATTCAAAGTCTAATTAATTTTCCCTCACAGAACTCTCTTTTTCCCATTAATAACAATCACAATTTTTAATTTTACCTTCACGCAAAATGGGTTTACCTAACCTCAGTTTCCCTTGTTAGATGATAATGACCACAAGAAAAACTGTATCTGTGTTATATCCACAATGTTTAGAACAGTGGCTGTACATCATTAGCACTCAATAATTCTTTGTTGAATGAGCTAAATCTAATGAACCCTCAGTTAAATTATATATTTGTATTATGCGTTAATACAAATCTATGCAAATTAGAATACATTGGCAAATATCATGTTTGTGGATATGAAAGAGCACCTTCATGTAAAGAAGGGAATCTGAGAATTTATTTTATGTATCTAGAAAGAACAAAACCTACACCATCCCACATGGCCATACTGTCACTAAAAGGACCCAGGGATCACAACAAAAGTGAATGCTACACTTTTATTTACTGGACCATAGGACATTTATTTATTCATCACTTTCTGATCATCTATTGTCAGAAGTGCCTATTGCCTATATTGTGCATGGCATCTACACAGCCCTATACTGGATACTAGAAAAAAGACCCAGGTTGCATCATATGTTTAGACTGAATTAAATCCTAGTGATATACAGTAATACACAATTCCACTACTACAAAGCAATAATCTAGAATAATCTTGTTTATAATTATCTGTAGTCTATTTACAAGATAACAATAGATGTGTGTCAGCTAATTTTTCTCCACTTCCCAAGCTACTCTTTTTCTCCACCATTTTTCTGAGATAAGAAAGAAACATAACCCTGGAATGGTACTTGCTTACCATACTACTTGTATCATATGTACATAAACCCTTAAGATTAAATTGGCCAGATTTTTCTCTTCTCAGAATTATTTTATAATGAAAGATTTTTTATTCAATTTTTGATCTATAAACTGATATTGCTCCATAAATACAAACTCTATAAACATATCAGGAATTCAGAATTTTCCTAGTGATGAGGAAATATTTCTGTCAAGGGAGACAGCTAAAATGAGTAAGCCCTTATGGCCCTAAGACAGGGAGGAAAAAACAATTCTTCAAATAAGGCCCAATTTTGAAAGGGGCTTCACATATACACAAGGATTTTTCTCTCCTATACTTGGTAAACTAGATTTGTAAATTCAGCACTGAGGCCACAGTTTATTTTAGATAAGACATGCCTTTTAGGATCTGCATGAGATCTATGTTCTTGTCTAACAATATATCTTTCAAGAAGCCACCAATGATATGAAAATTCAAATTTAAAAGCTTCCAAATGTTCATATTTTAGTACAGAAAACTTGTCACTTTGGAACTCAAGATTTTTACTTCTCATCCATATGTTCACTGTCATTGATATCAATGTAAGTAGGTGTGGTGTCATGGATTGAATTGTGTACCCAAAGAGCTATGCACCAAATGCCTGGCACTTGTGAATATGACCTTATTTGGAAATAGGGTCTTTTCAGAGTTGAGACAAAGTAACACAGAAATAAGTTAGGTCTATAATTCAATCACTATTGCCCTTATACAAAGAGGAAAATTAAGAGACAGAAAAAGACACAGACAGGAAGAGCATGGCATGTGATGGCAGAGACAAAGACGGAGTGATACATGTACAAGCCAAGGGATACCAAGCATTATTGGCAACTTCCATAAGTTAGAAAAGAAACATGGAACAGATTCACCCTTGGAGTCTTCAGAAGAAAGCAACACTGATGACACCTGATTTCAGACTTCTAAGTCTCTGGAATTGTGGGACAATAAATTATTTCTGTTGTTTTAAGCCACCAAGTTTGTGGCACTTGATTACAACAGAGCCAGGAAATTGTATGTATAGTAAGGATAAGGATGGGTATGTCATATGCAACCAAGTCCACCTACATAGGCTTGTACCACTGTATTTTTGTGGAAAATACTCAGAAATACTGTGAGGTTTCTAGGCTCTGTCAAAGCCACTATGTACTTTTCACTATTCAATGTAGAAACTAATTTCTTTATTTTTTCTCTTATTTAGAGAAATGGAACTTCTGGTCTATGAAGACTGAAGAGAGTTAATATACTACAAACATTACATGATGTACTTGCCTTTCATTGCTTGAAGTAGTCCAATTAATTCATTTGGGAACTATTTTAAAAGCTTAATATTTGAAAATACAATCACATTCCCTATGGAGACATCCAAATAGACTCAGCAATTAAAATGACTGCATTTAAAAATTCTGATGCTTTCATTATGGACTTCTAATCTCACATTTAAGAGATGGCTCTGATTTATGGGCTTGAAAAGTAAATGATCCAGAATGTTCCTGGATAGAGAAAAGAATATGCTGGAAAAGTTTTGTTTTTTCATATTTCTGCTTTATACTAATAATGAGATCTAAAGGCTGCTATTATTTATTGTTTCTGTGCTTCTGTATAATTTAAATTGCTCTCACTGGTTGCAAATTCCAAGAAAATGTACAGTTCTTGACCACAGAGAGCAGTTAATGAAAATAAGACCATTAGCTACTAAAGAGGAAATCAAAAGTTTAAGGCTGTTCCTACATCAACACCACAACTAGATAAAAGACGCCTTAAATCAGGTATTTGTTGTCATGCAGACAAAAATCTTAAAAGATGCTTAGCTAACTGAATTTTTACTTAAAAAAACCCACTGAATTTGGTCAAAGTGGTCTGTGTGGGTTAATAGGACCTAGAACTTGTCAAGAATTTTAAATTGGTAGTTAGCCCTGGAAACCTAGACACTATTAAGGCTATTTTCTCAAAGGTAGAAAATGAATGGTGTATTTATCATTGCCCGTGGAACAAATGATTATGGGGCTGTTTCATGTAGCAATTCCTGGGAAACTGTTTGAGCATTTAGCTGACCACAAGTTTAAAATACTGGCCAACAGTGTGATGTGGTTGCTGAATAAGCTCCACAATCTCAAGCTACATTTATAATAATAATGATGACTTCTACAAGCATGCTGGTTTACATGGTGAAAAGTGCTTTCATACACATGATCTCATCTTACATAGTGACCAGATTATAGGAAGTCAGTATCCTGTTCTCTATGAATAAAGTTAGGCCACAATTGTATATGGTTTCATATTTTAAGATGTACCTTAACATCCTTCATTATAGTATATCCAGAAGAGGGTAGCCATAATAGTGTAAAGTTCCTATAAGAAATTATCAAAAATTGGAAATATTTATCTTAAGGAAGACAAGATACTGGGGGAATCTGGTACTTTATTCAAATATTTGAATGGCTTAATGGAAGAAAACTAAATGTACTTCCTTAGTGTAAGAGAGTTCATCATAACATTCTAATGACTAGAGTCATAAAATAACTGAAAATGCTGCCTTGTGGAGATAGTGAATTCTCTGTTGTCATCAAACTTTTTCCAAACAACCCTCTTTTAGGGATGGTCCCAAAGGTATCTCAACATTGGGTAGGAACAGATGGACTGTTGTGGGGACTGTCAGTGATCACCCATATCTATTCCTCTACATTCTTCAGCCACCCTTGAAATTAGGTTAGTCAGGTAGTTGAACTCTGGACAGTAAAATGTAGTTGGAAGTATTATATACTACTTTCTGTTCTGGTACCTAAAAACACTCTTGTGCTATCTCCCTCTCTCACTTTTTCTCTCATTTGCCCTCACTCTCACCTTCTTGCTCCCCCAGCAGATAAACGCAGAGGATTTAGCAGAAGGCTCTGAAAGGTCACTAGGGGATAGTAAAAGCCACTATCATAGAAATCACCTGAACACCCAACCAGACTTCATGTTAGCAAAAAGTAAAGTTTTCTTGTGGTAAGCCACTGTGATTTTGTGGTTATTATATTTACTGGAGTTACTTAACCGTACTAATTAAAACACGAACGTTTCTTCCAATTTTAAGATTCTGTAGTATGTAGTATCTTTAAGTATGATAGTATGAATAAAACCATAAAGTTGTCTTCAAAATAAAATTTGATTTGGAAAGTATGCAAAAATTAATGAAAGAGCTGCAGTGAGGGATGTTGCAGGCCATCTGGACCTTGATTATCTAAGAAATTCATTTACTTGTTTATTAGTTCACTCATATATGCATATATGCACACACAAAACAATCAACCACCATCAGACACTGTGCTAATTTCTGGGGAATAAATATTGAATAAATATCTAAGAGTGAAGTTTAGGGGTGCCTGGGTGGCTCAGTCGGTTAAGCGTCCGACTTTGGCTGGGGTCATGATCTCGCGGTTTCTGAGTTTGAGCGCCACGTCAGTCTCTGTGCTGACAGCTCAGAGCCTGGAGCCTGCTTTGGATTCTGTGTCTCCCTCTCTCTCTATGCCCTTCCCCCACTTGTGCTCTGTCTCTGTCTCTCAAAAAATGAATAAATGTAAAAAAATAAGAGTGAAGTTTATAGTCTAGTAAAGAGAGACAATCAACAAATTAAGGTATAATTAACAGTTACACATGCTGGGATGGAAAATTTCATAACATATAGTAAGGATTTATTTTAATAAAGTAAGACATGCTGGGGTGCCTGGGTGGCTCAGTTTGTTAAGCGTCCAACTCTTGATACTGGCTCAGGACATGATCTCACAGTTTGGTTTGTGAAATCTAGCCCTGCATTGGGCTCTGCGCTGACAGCACAAAACCTACTTGGGATTCTCTCTCCCTCTATCTCTCTCTCTCTCCTCTTCCCCACTCGCATGCTGTCTCTCTCTCTCTCTGAAAATAAATAAATAAACTTAAAAAAAGAAAATTGGGCATAGCTTCTTCCTGGAATTATGGATCAGGGTTCAGGAAAGGTATCAATGGGAAATAATGTTAAACTCATTGCTATATAAAAAAGAAAAAAAAGTGTTCATCATGTGGCTGGAGGTAGAGAAGGTCATGAGTTGCTGTACAAGTTAAAGTAAAGGAAATAGTTTCACATAGCTGGAATAAGGGGTGCAAGGACAGGAGAAGTAGGTGGCAGCCAGTAATAAAGAAAAAAAATGTATTTTCTTTCCTAGGTAGGTAATGATGATTTATTTAACTGACTTAATCAGGAGAGATAGAAGATATTTACATTTTTACATTTACATTTTACTGTTTATACTGATGAGAATGAATTGAAGGTGAGCAAGATTGGAAGCAGAGACCAATTTGGAACCCATTATAATACTTGTCTTAGTGAGAAATCTAGAAGCCTGATCTGAAGCTGTTGAAGCAATGATACAGAAGATTCTAACTAGGGAGAATTCTAAACACTGTTGGCATGATATACAAGATGAGATAGAGGGAAATGTCCATTTCAAGACTTCCAAAGTTTCTGGCTTTGAAGATGTCTGTTAAAACACTTCTCACCAGCTGGCCTGTAATCTTTTGTTGTAGTAACAAACAGACAACATGTAACCTACCTTCTTAACAAATCTTTACAGTATTGTTGTATAGCAGATCTCTGGAAATTTTTCATCTTACATGACTGAAACTCTGTCCTCTTTGAACAGCAACTCCCCATTTCCCCTTCCCCCAGCCCCTGGCAACCACTGTTCTACTTTCTGCTTCTAAGAGTTTGGCTACTTTAGATACCTCATATAAGGGTAATAATTCAGTATTTGTCTTTCTGTGATGGTTTCTTTCACTCAGCATAATGTCAAGTTTCTCCCATGGTGTAACATATGACAGGATTTATATCTTTTTCTTAAATGCTTTTAAGTTTAAACACTTAAACACTTATACCACATTTTCTTTATCCATTCATTCATCAATGGACTTAGGTTGACTCCACATTTTGGCTATTATGAATAAGGTGGCAATAAACATGGGAGTGAAATTGCTGGATCAAATGGTAACTTTATCTTTAAATTTTTAAAAAAATGTTTATTTATTTTTGAGAGAGAGCAAGCAGGGGAGTGGCAGAGAGAGAAAGAGACACAGAATCCAAAGTAAGCTCCAGGCTCCGAGTTGTCAGCACAGAGCCTGATGCAGGGCTTGTACTCATAAACTGTGAGATCATGACCTGCACTGAAGTCAGACACTCAACTGACTGAGCCACCCAGATGCCCCTATCTTTAGTTTTTTGAAGAACATTCATACTGTTTCTCATAGCGGCTGCATAATTTTACATTTCTATCAACTGTGTATAAGGTTTAAATTTCTCTAAATTCTCAACAGCACTTCTTATTTTCTGGGTTTTTTTTTGGTTGTTGTTGTTGTTGTTGTTGTTGTTTTAATAATGCACATCCTAATAGGTGTGTGGTGATATCCCACTGGTATTTTGATTGCATTCACTTGATGATTACTGATGTCGAGCATCTTTTCATAAACCTGTTGACCATTCATATATCTTCTTTGGAAAAATGTCTATACAATTTTGCCAGTTTAAAAAATCAGGTTATTGGAGCACCTGTGTGGCTTAATGGGTTAAATGTCCAAATTCGGCTCAGGTCATGATCTCACGGTTTGTGAGTTTGAGCCCCATGTCAGGCTCGTGCTGAAAGCTCGGAGCCTGGAGCCTACTTTGGATTCTGTGTCTCCCTCTCTGCCTCTTCCCTGTTCTTTCTCTCTCACTCTCTCTCAGTCTCTCTCAAAAATAAATAGACATTAAAAAATAAATAATAAAAACTCAGGTTATTGGATTTTTTGTTATTAAGTTTTAGGAGTTTCTTATATATTTTTTACATTAATCCCTTATCCCAAATAGGGTTTGCAAATATTTTTCCCATTCTGTAGGTTCCATTTCACTCTATTAATTGTTTCCTTTGCTATGCAGAAACATTTCTAGTTTGTTGTGTCCCACTTGTCTAATTTTCTTTTTACTTTTGTTGCCTGTCCGTTAGTATCATATCCAAGAAATTATTGCCAAGACCAATGTTATGAAGTTTTCCCACCATGCTTTCTTGTAGGAGTTTTATAACTTTAGGCTTTATGTTTAATTCTTTCATCAGTTTTGAGTTGATTTTTGTATGTGGTGTAGGAGAAGGGTCTTATTTCCTTTTTTTTTTTTTTTTTGTATGTGGATACACAGTTCTCCCAACAGATTTGTTGAATAGACAATCCTTTCCCTACTGAGATGACTTGACATATTTTTGAAGGTTTATTTCTGGGTTTTTTATTCTGTTCCATTGGTCTAGACGTATATACTCATGCCAATACAATGCTGTTTTGATTGATTACTTGTAATATGCTTTATGTCAGGAAGTATGAAGCCTCCAGCTTTGTTCTTCTATATCAAGAATATTTTGTCTAGGATTTTCATTACTCTATTGAATAGAAATGGTGAGAGTGGGCATCCTTGTCTTGTTTTTGATCTCAGAGGGAGAACTTTCTGTTTTATACTGTTGAGTGTAATGCAACCTATAGTCTTTTCATATATGGCCATTATTATGTTGAGGTAATTTTCTTCTATTCTTTTTTCACTGTTTTTACCATGAAAGGGTGAACAAATTTAGTAAAACACTTCTTCAACATCTACTGAGATGATCATGTGCTACTTATTTTTATTATGTTAATGTGCTTTATCACATTGATTGATTTCTATATATTAAAGCATCCTCTCACCCCAAGGCTAAGTCCCACTTGGACATGGTGTATGATTGTTTTAATGTGCTATTGAATTTGTTTTGCTAGTAATTTATTGAAGAGTTTGCATCTCTATGCATAGGGGCACTTGTACCCCAATGTTTATAGCAGCACTCTCAACAATAGCCACATTATGGAAAGAGCCTAAATGTCCATCAACTGATGAATGGATAAAGAAATTGTGGTTTATATACACAATGGAGGGCAATGGGAAAGAACGAAATATGGCCCTTTGTAGCAATGTGGATGGAACTGGAGTGTGTGATGCGAAGTGAAATAAGCCATACAGAGAAAGACAGATACCATATGTTTTCACTCTTATGTGGATCCTGAGAAACTTAACAGAAACCCATGGGGGAGGAGAAGGAAAAAAAAAGTGGTTAGAGTGGGAGAGAGCCAAAACATAAGAGACTGTTAAAACCTGAGAACAAACTGAGGGTTGATGGGGGGTGGGAGGGAGGGGAGGGTGGGTGATGGGTATTGAGGAGGGCACCTTTTGGGATGAGCACTGGGTGTTGTATGGAAACCAATTTGACAATAAATTTCATATATTGGAAAAAAAAGAGTTTGCATCTTTATCCACCATGGATATTGGCCTACAATTTTGTTTTCTTGTAGTGTCCTTGTCTAGGTTTGTTATCAGGGTATGTTGGCCTCATAAAATGAATTTGAAAATATTCCTTGCTGTTCACATTTCTAGAAGAGTTTTAAGGGATTAACATTATTTTTTTTTTAATTTTTGATAGAATTCTCCAGTGAAGTCATTTACTCTTAGGCTTTTCTTTGTTGGTAGGTTTTTGGTTACTGCTTTAATCTCATTACCAGTTATATGTCTGTGCAGTTTTTCTATTTCTTTATAACTCAGTCTTGATAAATTATATATTTGTAAGAATGCATCATTTTTTCCTAGGTTATCCAATCACTTAGTATATAATACTTCATAGTATTCTCTTATAGTTCTTATTTTTTCCTGTGTAATCAGTTGTAATGTTTTCTCTTTTATTTTTTTTAATTTTAAATGTTTATTTTTTATTTTTTAAATTTTAAATGTTTATTTATTAATTTTTTCATATGAAATTCAATATCAAATTGGTTTCCATACACCACCTAGTGCTCCTCCAAACAGGTGACGTCCTCAATGCCCATCACTCACTTTCCCCTCCCTCCCACCCCTATCAACCCTCAGTTTATTCTCAGTTTTTAAGAATTTCTTAAGATTTGCCTCCTTCTCTATCTGTAACTTTTTCTCCCCCTCCCCCTTCCCCATAGTCTTCTGATAAGTTTCTCAGGATCAACATAAGCGTGAAAACATATGGTATCTGTCTTTCTCTGTATGACTTATTTCACTTAGCATAACACTCTCCAGTTCCATCCACGTTGCTACAAAAGGCCATATTTCATTCTTTCTCATTGCCAAGTAGTATTCCATTGTGTATATAAACCACAATTTCTTGATCCATTCATCAGCTGATGGACATTTAGGCTCTTTCCCTAATTTGGCTATTGCTGAAAGTGCTGCTGTAAACATTGGGGCACAAGTGACCCTATGCGTCAGCACTCCTGTATCCCTTGGGTCAATTCCTAGCAGTGCTATTGCTGGGGCATAGGGTAGGTCTATTTTTAATTTTTTGAGGAACCTCCACACTGTTTTCCAGAGTGACTGCACCAATTTGCATTCCCACCAACAGTGCAAGAGGGTTCCTATTTCTCCACATCATCGCCAGCATCTACAGTCTCCTGGTTTCTTCATTTTAGCCACTCTGACTGGCGTGAGGTGGTATCTGAGTGTGGTTTTGATTTGTATTTCCCTGATAAGGAGCGACGTTGAGCATGTTTTCATGTGCCTGTTGGCCATCCGGATGCCTTCTTTAGAGAAGTGTCTATTCATGTTTTCTGCCCATTTCTTCACTGGATTATTTGTTTTTTGGGTGTGGAGTTTGGTGAGTTCTTTATAGATTTTGGATACTAGCCCTTTGTCTGATATGTCATTTGCAAATATCTTTTCCCATTCTGTTGGTTGCCTTTTAGTTTTGTTGGTTGTTTCTTTTGCTGTGCAGAAGTTTTTTATCTTCATGAGGTCCCAATATGTCATTTTTGCTTTTAATTCCCTTGCCTTTGGAGATGTGTCAAGTAAGAAATTGCTGCGGCTGAAGTCAGAGAGGTTTTTTCCTGCTTTCTCCTCTAGGGTTTTGATGGTTTCCTGTCTCACATTCAGGCCCTTTATCCATTTTGAGTTTATTTTTGTGAATGGTGTGAGAAAGTGGTCTAGTTTCAACCTTCTGCTTGTTGCTGTCCAGTTCTCCCAACACCATTTGTTAAAGAGACTGTCTTTTTTCCATTGGATATTCTTTCCTGCTTTCTCAAATATTAGTTGGCCATACTTTTGTGAGTCCAGTTCTGGAGTCTCTATTCTATTCCATTGGTCTATGTGTCTGTTTTTGTGCCAATACCATGCTGTCTTGATGGTTACAGCTTTGTAGTAGAGGCTAAAGTTTGGGATTGTGATGCCTCCTGCTTTGGTCTTCTTCAATATTACTTTGGCTACTTGGGGTCTTTTGTGGTTCCATACAAATTTTAGGATTGCTTGTTGTAGCTTCAAGAAGAATGCTGGTGCAATTTTGATTGGGATTGCATTAAATGTGTAGATTACTTTGGGAAGTATTGACATTTTAACAATATTTATCCTTCCAAACCATGAGCACGGAACGTTTTTCCATTTCTTTTTATCTTCTTCAATTTCCTTCGTAGGCTTTCTATAGTTTTCAGCATACAGATCTTTGACATCTTTGGTTAGGTTTATTCCTATGTATTTTATGCTTCTTGGTGCAATTGTGAATGAGATCAGTTTCTTTATTTGCCTTTCTGTTGCTTCATTAATAGTGTATAAGAATGCAACTGATTTCTGTACATTAATTTTGTATCCTGCGATGTTGCTGAATTCATGTGTCAGTTCTAGAAGACCTTTGCTGGGGTCTGTCGAGTTTTCCATGTAAAGTATCATGTCATCTACAAAAAGTAAAAGCCTGACTTCATCTTTGCCAATTTTGATGCCTTTGATTTCCTTTTGTTGTCTGATTGCTGATGCTACAACTTCCAACACTATGTTAAACAACAGCAGTGAGAGTGGACATCTCTGTCGTGTTCCTGATCTCAGGGGTAAAGCTCTCAGTTTTTCCCCATTGAGGATGATATTAGCTGTGGGCTTTTCATAATTGGCTTTGATGATGTTCAAGTATGTTCCTTCTATCCCGACTTTCATGAGGGTTTTTATTAGGAAAGAATGCTGAATTTTGTCAAATGATTTTTCTGCATCGATTGACAAGATCATATGGTTCTTTCCTTTTCTTTTATTGATGTGATGTATCACATTGATTGATTTGCGAATGTTGAACCAGCCCTGCATCCCAGGAATGAATCCCACTTGATCACGGTGAATAATTCTTTTTACATGCTGTTGAATTTGGTTTGCTAGTGTCTTATTGAGAAATTTTGTATCCATATTCATAAGGGATATTGGGCTGTAGTTCTCTTTTTTTACTGGGTCTCTGTCTGGTTTAGGAATCAAAGTAATTCTGGCTTCATAGAATGAGGCCGGAAGTTTTCCTTCCCTTTATATTTTTTGGAACAGCTTGAGAAGGATAGGTATTATCTCTGCTTTAAATGTCTGGTAGAATTCCCCAGGGAAGCCACCTGGTCCTGGGCTCTTCTTTTTGGGAGATTTTTGATAACGGATTCAATTTCTTTTCTGGTTATTGGTCTTTTCAAGTTTTCTATTTCTTCCTGTTTGAGTTTTGGAAGTGTGTGGGTGTTGAGGCATTTGTCCATTTCTCCCAGGTTGTCCAGTTTGTTGGCATAAAATTGTTTTCATAGTATTCCCTGATAATTGCTTGTATTTCTGAGGGATTGCTTGTAATAATTCCATTTTCATTCATGATTTTATCTATTTGGGTGCTCTCCCTTTTCTTTTTGAGAAGCCTGGCTAGAGTTTTATCAATTTTGTCTATTTTTTCAAAAAAAGAACTCTTGGTTTCATTGATCTGCCCTACAGTTTTTTTAGATTCTATATTGTTTATTTCTACTCGATCTTTATTATTTCTCTTCTTCTGCTGGGTTTGGGGTCTCTTTGCTGTTCTGCTTCTATTTCCTTTAGGTGTGTTGTTAGATTTTGTATTTGGGATTTTTCTTGTTTCTTGAGATAGGCCTGGATTGCAATGTATTTTCCTCTCAGGACTGCCTTCATTGTCTGCAGCTTTTGAATTGTTTGCCACTTGAAAAAGTGTTTTGGCCTGAGTTCCAAAGGTAAAAAAAAATCAAAATAATGCTCTCTTGCTCATTTTTTCCATTGAATCAATTCACACTGACTACTCTTTTAACTTATTCATAGAATCCACTCACTTTCTGTCCAAAAATCTGTTTTAAAAAAAAACAAGCAGAAGAAGCAAGCCCACAGTGCAAGAAGACTGAGTAAAGTATAGTTTTCACATTAATGGGTCTTATGGGTAAGTGTTAAGAGTGCCAACTTAGGCCTCACTTCTTATAAATTGCTTACTAACTTGGGTAAGTTATATGACTTCTCTGAGCCCAATTTCCCCATTTAAAAATGAATCATAGACCTTTCTCCAAAGGAGACATAAAATGTCAAATAACCACATCAAGTGATGTTCAGTATCATTAGCTATTACCATCGGGGAAATGCAAATCAAATCCACAATGAGATACCACTACATACTATTAGCATAAATATTATTTTAAAAAATGGAAAATAACAAGTTTTGGTGAGTATGTGAGGAAATTAGAATGCTTGTGCATTTCTCCTGAAATATGAAATGATGCAACTGCTTTGGGAAAAAATGTGGCAGTTCCTTAAAAGGTTAAATATAGGGTGACCATTTAACTCAACAATTTATTGTAGGCATACACCCCAAAATTATAACATATGCTCATATTAAAAATATACAGTAATGTGTATAGCAGAATTATTTATAAGAGTCAAAGAGTGGAACCAAAATGTCCTTCAACTGATGAACAGTTGAATAAAATGTGGTATATCCATTCAACAGAATATTATTTGGCAATAAAAAGGGATGATACAGCTATATGTTTGAATCTTGAGAGCAATATGCTAAGTGTAAGAAGACATCCAGCAGATAAAACATATTGTATGATTCCATTTACATTAAATGTCCAGAAGAGGAAAATATATAGATATAGAAATCTGATCAGTGGTTGCTTGGAGCTGGAGGTGAAGGTGGTGGTGGAAGACTGGAAAGTGACTGCTAATGGGTATGGAGTTTATTTTGGGGATGTTGCAATGTTATGAAATTGATTGAGATGATGGCTGCATAACCGTGCATGTACTAGCAAACTGAATTTAACAATACATTAAAGGAATTATTCACCATGATAGAGTGAGGTTTATTCCTGGGATGCAGGACTGGTTCAATATCTGCAAATCAATCAACATGATGCATCACATTAATCAAAGAAAGGATAAGAACCACATGATCCTTACAATAGATGCAGAAAAGGCATTTTACAAAATACAGCATCCTTTCTTGATAAAAGCCTCAAGAATGTATGGATAGAAGGAACCTACTTTGAGATCATAAAGGCTATATATGAAAGACCCACAGCTAATATCTTCAATGGGGAAAAATTGAGAGCTTTCCCCCTGAGGTCAGGAATGTCCACGACAGGCATGTCCACTCTCAACATTGTTGTTCAACATAGCGTTGGAAGTCCTAGCCTCAGCAATCGGACTACATAAAGAAATAAAAGGCATTCAAATCAGCAAGGAAGAAGTCAAACTTTCATTCTTTGCAGACAACATAATAGTCTATGTGGAAAACCCCAAAAATCCCCACGAAAAAACTGCTAGAACTGATACATGGATTTGGCAAAGTTGCAGATATAAAATCAATGAACAGAAATCTGTGGCATTTTTATACACCAATAATGAAGCAGCAGGAAGAGAAATCTAGGAATCAATCCCGTTTACAATCACACCAAAAACCACAAAATAGCTAGGAATAAACATAACCAAAGATGTAAAAGATCTGTAGGCTGAAAACTATAGAAAGCTTATGAAAGAAATTGAAGAAGGCACAAAGAAATGGAAAAACATTCCATGCTCATGGATTGGGAGAACACATATTGTTAAAATGTTGATACTACCCAAAGCAATCTACATATTCAATGCAATGTATTAGAAACCACTGAATGTATGATTTAAGTGGATCATTTTATGGCATATGAACAATACCTTAATAATGCTTTTTAAAAATGGACAAATAGTTCCATCTATTTCATAGACTTATTCAGAAAATTAAATGACATAATCTATTACAATATTTAGTACAGAATTTAGCATCTGTTAACTATCAATATTACTAAGTAGTATTAATAAAAATAATACTAAATATTATTTTAACAATTATTATTAGTAGATCTATTATTAAATGATAGTAAATATTATTATAACAATAATTATTATTAGTTATAGAGCTATTGTTAAATAACTATTATTTTATATACTTAAGTATATCATATAGTTATTAATATTATTACAATATCTCTATTAGAGTAATAGTTTTTTTTAGGATCTAATTTGGGGCCTAGATAATCTTAACATAGTCATTATGCTATAATAAAAATAACATAACTTTTGAGTCACACAAATCAGATCGAACTTCCATTTCTGCCACTTACTAAATATATAGCCTAAAGAAAGTAATTTTATCTGTCTGAAGCTGAATTTCTTTTTCCGCAAAATAATTCAACAATACCTACTACTACTTTGGGCTCTTTTTTAATTTAAAGTTTAGTTAATATACAGTGCAATATTGGGTTCAGAAGTAGAATTCAGTGATTCATCACTTACATACAACACTCAGTGCTCATCACAAGTGACTTTGGGCTCTTATGAGGAATAAAGTTTTATTCCTCTTATGAAGAATAAAACAGTGTATGTACAAATGCATATTGTAGTGCCTAACACGTAATGAATTTTCAAATAATTTTGTTTCCATATGTGTAAAATAATGCTTTTGGCATTAATGAAGTGTGATGAGATACTTTCAAACTTATATTAAACCTCATGGGACATAAACTTCAGCAATGCCCCAAAACCGCAATACATGCATAGAGGTCTGGTCAGCAACAACATTATTCCTAAAATATTAATAATCAACTTGTCACATTACAGACAAATATTTTGTAAACTGTTAGCTTTCTTTATATTCTTAAGTACAACTAAGTTATAGAAACTAAGACAAAGTAAGTAAACCAGTGTAAGTCTCAAGCACTAATATGGCAACCAACTTATAGGGGAAAAGGCTTGGCCCAGATTTTCCAAAGTTATAAATAATGCACATGGTGTACATTTTGGGTAGTAAAACTTTTTTCAGTTTAGGATGGCCCATGCTACTAAGCTCGTGTATGTTATTCTGAAGAAATAGATCTTTAGGAAACAGCTCATTAACCCTAGAATGCCTACAAGGAAGAGTGAATGCTGCCATGAACCAGCTCCAACTATGTGTGTGAAGAAAGCTGAGTGAGCTCCTGAAACCCATCTTTTTGCTTTCCAAAGTCTTCACTTATTCCAGATTAAATGAAGATCTTCAAGGAATTATTTGAAGGTAAAAGGGTAAGAAGAGTATATAAAAAACACAAAGAATCAAGGGGTGCCTGAGTGGCTCAGTCTGTTGAGTGTCCAACTTCGGCTCAGGTCATGATCTCACCACTCATGAGTTCAAGCCCCGCGTTGGTTTCTGACAGTTCAGAGCCTGGAGACTGCTTCAGATTCTGTGTCCTGCTCTCTCTCTGCCCCTCCATCACTCATGCTCTGTCTCTCTCTCTCTCAAGAATAAATAAAACTTTATAAAAAATTTAAAAAAAACACAAAGAATTCAAAAAATCCCTTGCTCCCGCCATTATACCCACAATGCATATATCAAATCATGACTCAAGCTAATGAAATTATCACGTATTGCTATTTATATTGATAGTAATTCTGGCTTCACATTTTCACTCAATTAGTTGTGACTTGCTTGGGATTGTGTTTCTATGATAACTTTAGAAAGAGTTGACTAATTTTGCTAAACTGAAGAGATGCAAGGGTATCATAAGTTTCCATTTTTAATATTGCCATATTGAAGCAAATGGTGGATAATTTATTACTTCATAACATTATATATTTTATAATTTTTAATTACTTTCAAATAAATTTAGTACTTGGTTTAAGGTTACAGAGATATATCATTATATTGAGTAGCAGAGTATAGAACTGTTAATTTATGAGGTCTTCCCACAAAAATAGTCATTCTCCCTTTTCCCATCTCTGTTTGACAGTTATCATATTGCATTGTAATTCTGCATACACATCTGTCTTTCCCACTAGACTGAAAATAGCTTAAGGCCAAGAACCTTATTTTATTCACCTCTAGATCCCCAGGATCTAACATAGTGTTTGGCATCTGTTAAGAACTCAAAAACTGTTTCTATTTAAATAAAGTTTTAAAAAGATAGATTTGGTTGAACAGCTAATTTCCTGTTTTAAGGGTTCAATTAGTTACTCATTTTTGCCTTGTAGTCCTGCGTATTGCATTAACTAATATATTTTGCTTTATACTCTTGTAGAGCCTTTTACAGTGGTTTCTTCGGGGACCTAATACAATTTTCAGTAGAAACTGATATGCTGGTGAAATCGATTTCTGATGAAGATTAACATTCCTTTATACACAAAGAAAGTTTGATCCAGTAGCACATAACACAGCCATGAAATATGAATTTGAATAGCTTATAAAAATAAAATAAATTCTGAATGACAATAAAAGAGAAATAAAGAGAATCTTTCATACTGGATCAGATTCATCTAAAGATGACTATCCGGCCTTTTGAAACATCTGACTTATTCAATTAGTTTGAACTGTTCCATGGGTCTGAGTTTTTCTGATATACTTTAGGCCCCCAAACCTCCTTTTTGACTCTTTGACACAAAAAGATAAACTAAACAGTGTTTATATGTATTTTCTGCATGACACTGGGTTATTTTAAGTCTTAGGAAATTTCCAAAAAAAAAGTTATCATCAATGAGAAGAACAGGTTATATTTCCAAGTTTACCTTCAATTGCAATTAGATGTCAGATCTCAAATCTTTTCATCCGCATTTATTCATGTCTTTTTCAAAGGTTCTAGGAGTCTGTTACAATTTGTAAAGCATGCATTCGGGTTCTAAAAAAAAATAAGCAGCGCCTAAAGAATGGTTTACCTAGCATTTCAAGTAGGGCACATTTTGCAATGATGTTTCAATACTTTGGTATTAAAATGTAATATGAATTAATATCATTTAATGCACTGTTATTTTTTCTTAGAAAAAATGAAAATATATTTCTTTTCAACTGCCAAAAAAAAAAAGAATTAGCGCTGGTATAGTAAAGGTTTATTTATCAAATTTAAAGCTAAATTTACCTTCACAGTAAGAAAATAAATGGGAGATGATAGGACAAAATTGAATTTTTTGTGTGTTTTGTATATTGCTTTTGTCTTTATATTTCATACATTACCACAGTCTGCTTTAGCAGAATAGGTTTGCTTTGTGAGAGCACTAGTTTTCATATTATTTTGTTAAAAATGTGTTTATCGGGGCGCCTGGGTGGCGCAGTCGGTTAAGCCTCTGACTTCAGCCAGGTCACCATCTCGCCGTCCGCGAGTTCGAGCCCCGCGTCGGGCTCTGGGCTGATGGCTCAGAGCCTGGAGCCTGTTTCCGATTCTGTGTCTCCCTCTCTCTCTGCCCCTCCCCCGTTCATGCTCTGTCTCTCTCTGTCCCAAAAATAAATAAACGTTGAAAAAAAAATTAAAAAAAAAAAAAGAAAAAAAATGTGTTTATCATCTCAAAATGTATGGCTATTTGGTTAAGATTAATCTTCTTTCAGCATTACAATGTGAATAAAATTTAATAACAACCAAACTGTCATCACTATGTCAGCAAAAAGTGTGTAAATTTCTATAACATTGTGGATGACTAATGGATTACTCTATAGAAAAGAGAAAGTTTAGATGTTTATTTTCCTCTAGAGACACAACAAAATATCTGTACTGATGCCAACCCATGAACACAAGAAGTATTCATTTCTACTGAAAAATTCCATTTACTGGATTGCCTTTACAAATATGTAGAACTGAAAACTGAGTGTAATTCTCAAAGAAACACATAAATAATAATTCATGACTATGTTTTCTAAAACTATCCTGAAGCTGGCACTTAAGCATTTCCCTCAATATGTCTCATTTTGTATAAAATGCCTGCATGGGATTCTTGTCTATGGGGAAAATGGAACTTACAATTCTTTAGAGAAAATTAATGTATGTTCTAGGTATCTACTGTTGTTTAACAAACTACCTAATTTACTGTAGCATAACAACTGTTTTATTTGCTCATAACTTTTTGGGTTAGAAACATCAGAACAGTTTACCTTAATGGTTTCTCCCTGAACTACATGGCATAAGCCAGGGTAGTTCGGGCTACAGGATCCACTTTCAATATGGCTTCTTCATTTATCAGCCTCTATGTTCACTGGTCTCTCTTTCTTCAAATGATGCCCCATCCTCTAGGGCCTTTCCATGTGGCTTGAGCTTTTCATAGCATGGTAGTTTCAGAGAAGACCAGGCCCTGAAGAGAAGCTTCAAGGTTTCTTTTGACCCAGCCTCCAAACTCCCAGAATATCATTTTTATCATACTCTTTTGATCAAGCATATCCCTAAGGCCATCTTAGATTCAAGGTAAGGGGGATGATAACATGTTTAAATGGTAAGAGTAACAAAAAGTCTGTGGTGAACTTTAATCTAATAGAATGTTGTCTCAGATGTTAGGTACTGACTGAGATTGGGGAAACCTAAACTTGGTAATGTGCTAGGCTGTTTGAATTGGATTGTTGTATTCTTTTGTAGTTCTAGTTTTAATTCTAATTTGAGGATGTCTAAAGCTTAATTTGTTTGATAAACTTAAAAAAATAAAGTAAAATTATTTCCAAAAGTTTTCATGATCTTACTGAAATCTGAAAATTTTCCAGATATAGAGAGGGATGTCCAATCAACCCAATTGTCTTTCTCTCTTTTCTACACCTGGGATTTCTAAAGATTCTGACTGCAGAGCTCCCACTGACACTGAGGAGTAAGTACTCTTAACATCACTTTGCTATTGAGGCATAAGAGTAACTTACAAAATAACTTCCAGTTGTGAATAAATGGTGCTAAATAAATATATGGAAAGTTAAAATCACTTAAAATTAACTAGTTATGTGCTTTTTGAAATGCCAAAGATATGGTTTAACTGATTTTTTTTCCCTTTCCATGAATTACATGGTTGCTTTAGCATTTCAGAGAAGCAGCCTTTCTGGGATGAAAAATGGGCAGGTCTCCATCTTTCTGTCAATAAAGTTGTCTCCAAGTTGTGTCACAAATTAAAACCTGAAATGTTCAGCCTTTCAACTATTGAAAACAAATTACTTTAGTAATTTTACAGGGTTGTGTTGGTGGTGGGTTATATTGGCATATATACCTATGTTGGAATATGCATTTATACCAAGCACATATCTTAGAGATGTCCTAAATAGCACATACAAATTCTGTACCCAGTGAATCTCAATGAAATGTACTCTTTACAATGGTCTCTCTCCTTGCTTAAGAAAAGTACTCATCTAACATTTTTTGTTAAAGCTTGACTAATAGCAGAGGAAAATGAAGTATCCACTCATGGGCCACAAAGACAAAATTTGAAATAGTTGTTTGAATTTTTATTTCTACTCTATAATATATAAGTTTTCATATAAAAGGCATTATCCACTTAAATCTTCATGAAAACTTATGACATAAGGCTAACCTATGGCTTCATGTAACTCCTGGCAAACCACAGAGTACAACTTGAGGTATTTTTATCCCAGTATTGATGGAAAGATGTAAGCAAAAATTACTGAGGGTGTGTGTCAGTCCATCTAGATTTGGCTTTAACAAAATGTAATGATTCTTCAAAATAATACAAGTGGTGGGGGGAGAACCATATTCTAATACTTCAACATTATCTACAAAATATTCACTACTATTTCCACAATCCATTCTTAATAACATATTTCTTTTCTTTTTTCATGTTTTTGTTTGTTTTAAAATACTTAATTTTGGTACTCCTACTGGTATGCTGCATTAACTACAATGTGCTATAATTATTTTTAGAAAAATGAACAAGTTCTTAGGAATATAATTTTTTTCTCACCTATTCTCAAGATATAAATAAGCCTCTAATAATCCAAATTGAATCGGAAAGATCAAAAATTGAGTAAAAAACATTACAAAGTGGATGAAATTGTGACTAATTTATCTTCCCTGGTTATATAATTGGTAGGTACCACTACACTCACAGGTTTCAATAAATCATATTATCAAAATAAACCCAATACACTTCCAGTATATTTACTCAGTTGCCTTACTTAGAACTGAAGCAATAGAATTAAACCCTAGGTGGATTAAAGCTCACAAATGTTAAAGTACATGGTTTAGAGTAAAGGCCATGGTATGAAGAGATACTAATAGGCTTCTGAGTCTCAAGTTCACAGTTCTTGAAATATAAGGCTTACTGGTAGAGGACTCAAATATAAGGCTCAACACCTTGTGTCTTTATTTGAGACTGCAGTAAAATATTAGCACCAATAAATCAACTTGTTACTTTTACCAACACCAGATATTCATAAATCCTCAGGATCTCAACCTAAAAATAAGTTTTAAATAGCCCTGTAGTGTACCATTGGAAATAATATTATCAAATCATTTTACAAGTTGTACTGAGGGGCTCTTTTATTTTAAAAAAGTGCTATTCTCCAAGAGTTAATGTTCTCTAAATGAAAATTTTTGGCTACCAAGCATGAAAAGTTTTTTGTACTGGTTACCAATGCATGACACCTATGAATCAATCAATCACAGAGTTAAAAAGCTCTGTCCTATAGCACATTTAATACCTAGTGGAACCAATTAGTATTACAATTCCTTGATACAATTCAAACTCATTTCCTTAAACTATTAAACTGAATTCCAGGGTTATAAATGAGCAGACACAAATTGATTTGCATGTAATAACAGTGGCAATAAACCTTTCCTGGTTCATGTAATTTTCCCCATCTGTTAACAGAGAGCAAGTTTAGGATCTATTATTCCCAGAAAGGGACTTACCCAGCTGGACATCTATAACACTTGGCTGATTCTCCATGGGGAACAATGGCTTGGGAGGCTTGTCTGTGAGTAAAGCTAGAAGAGAAAATGAAAGAAGGTAATGGAAAAATTGAGATAAATTGCAGGATAAGAAAGATCCTATTGTGAATGATATTTAATGTTTGTAGACTTGATGGTGTGTAAACTCTTATTAGACAGCGTTCATACTTGAGTTGTTACTCTATCCATACAATATCCATTTCCTAGCACATTTAGAGCACCATTGATTCACTGTAAATAGGTCATTTCAACAGCTACACTTTCAAACAAGATCAAACAAATGGACTATTTTGAGTGCTTTTTATAAGCTTGTAAGTAAATAAACATATATTTTAAATATATAATCAGATAAACATTAAATCTTCATTTGTACTTTGTGTTGTTAAATATCCTTAATGAAATACAACCCTAATAGACATTTCTAATAGACCTCTGAATCATGCCCCATTCTTCACTCAGCCTCTGAAACAATATAATAAAACACCGGTACTTTCATTAGGATAATGAATAAAAATACTGATTAACTTTTGTCCACTAGTCTTGTGCCAAATGTTAAGGAAGAAGGAATTAAAGCCTTTATATTTACCCTCAATTTATAATCTAGGACTATCAAACAGAATTAGCACACCAAAAGAAAGGAATAATAGAACAATGACTACCACCTAATGACAGATTGTATCATTTGAGCCATAAGACTGTGGTAAAGGAATGGAGAAGGGAGAGACCAAAATTAGCTGGCAGAGTTGGGGAAAGTTTTATGAAGGAAATGGGTTTCCATGTAGACCTTAAAGAATGGAAAAGATTTGGAAATGTAGAGAGTAAGGAAGAAGAAATTCAGGAAAGATTAACACAAACCAAGGAAGAGAGGTAGAACTTAGCAAGCATAATGTAACTAGAGGAAAATGATCTGGTGAGAAGGAGCTGGGTGGGGTACAGTGAAGAGCAAGTTCTTCATAATGTAGAATAATTAGAGCTCAATTCTGGAGGATCATGAGAAACATGCAGAGGAATTTGGACATGATGTAGTAGACTACAAGACCATTGAAAATTCGTGGAACAGCAACAAAAGACTCAAGGTACGTGTTATCTAAAGATGATTGACTTCCTATATAGGATGGGTTAGAGGAGACAAAAACAGCTAAGAGGATGCAGTAATAACACAGTAATAGGGAGGATGAAGAGTCATCAGTGGTGGAATCTAGGGAAATTTTTAAAAAGGCAAATTTGAAGGGCACCTAGAAGAAAGAAATGAGAGGACTTGGAACACAAATACAAAATGGTTTATGACAAAGCTTATATCAAGCTATTATTTATATCCTGAATTCCTTTTAACTGCTTCCATATTTATGACTTGCTTCAACTGTCCAACTAAACTCTTACCTATTAAAGGGAAATGGTTTATATGTCTTTGTAATTCACAAGAGACAGAATAGAGCTGGGCATATAAGAGATAAGCATTAAGCCATCATTAATTGACTGGCAATGGAATTCCCTATTGACACAAGGGAAGTTCATCTCATTTAGAAGAGAAGAAGAAACAAAAGTTGATCACATGACAGGTAAGGTTAGGAAAACATATAAATTTGGTCAGATTTCCAAAATAGTGGTTGATAACAAAGTGCACTTAGAAATTCACTGAGAAAGGAGCTTTACATTACACCAGCTTCATCTTTCTGATATCCAAACTGCTTGAAATGGGAAAATTTTAGTGAATTGTTCTTATTTTTCCAACAAATTTTTATTGATGGACTACAACACATCTTGTCCTTATAGAATCAAATGTACTTTTCTAAGTTGGCACAAAAATAGACACATAGATCAATAGAACAGACTAGAATACCCAGAAATTAACCCACAACTATATGGTCAATTAATCTTTGACAAAGCAGGAAAAAATATCCAATGGGAAAAAGACAGTCTGTTCAACATATGGTGCTGGGAAAACTGGATAGCAGCATGCAAGGGATGAGACTGGACGACCTATACCATACACAAATATAAATCCAAAATGGTTTAAAAACCTAAATGTGAGAACTGAAAACATCAAAATCCTAGAGGAGAACAAAGGCAGTAAGCTCTTTAACATCAGCCATAGCAACTTCTTTCTAGATCTGTCTCCTGAGGCAAGGGAAACAAAAGTAAAAATAAACTATTGGGGGGGTACATGGGTAGCTCAGTTGGTTAAGCCTCCGATTTCAGTTCAGGTCATGATCTCAGTTTGTGGATTCAAACCCCATGGTGAGCTTTGTGTTGACAGAGTGAAGTCTGCTTCCAATTCTGTCTCCCTCTCTCTCTGCCCCTCCCCACTCATGCACACACACACACACACACAACACACACACACACACACACACACACACGCACTCACACTCTCCCTATCTCTCTCAAAAATAAACATTAAGAAAATATAAATAAATAAATAAATAAATAAATAAATAAATAAAGTATTGGGACTTAAAGAAAAAAAAAAATTCCCAGTGAAGGAAATAATCAAGGAAACTAAAAAGCAACCTACAGAATGGGAGAAGGTATTTGCAAATGACATATCTGATAACAGGTTAGTATCCAAAATCTATAAAGAACTTAAATTAACCACACATAAAATGAATAATCCAATTTAAATAAATGGGCAGAATGAATAGGTATTTTTCCTAAGACATGATGAGCAACAGACACATGAAGGATGCTCAACATCACTGATAATTAGGGAAATGCAAATGAAAACCACACTGAGATATCACTCCACCCCTGTCAGAATGGTTAAAATCAATAATACAAGAAACAACAGGTGCTGGAGAGGTTGTGGAGAAAGGAGAACATTCCTGGCACTGTTGGTGGGAATGTAAACTGGTGTAGCCATTCTGGAAAACAGTATGGAGGTTCCTGAAAAAGTTAAAAGTAGAAGTACCTTGGGCACCCAGCTGGTTCAGTCAGGAGAGCATGTGACTCTTGATCTCAGGTTTGTGGGTTCGAGCCCCATGTTGGGTGTAGAGATTACTTAAATAAATAAATAAATTTTAAAAAGAACTACCTTATTATCTAGCAATGCACTACTAGATATTTACAAAAAAAAAGGAAAAATACTAATTCAAAGGGATATATACATACCTGAATATTTTTGCAGCATTATCTGTAAGAGCCACATTATGGAAACAGCCCAAGTGTCCAACTGATGAATGGATACAGAAGAGGTGATATGTATATACATATATATATATATATATATACACACACACACACACATACATATATATATATACATGTATATACACACACACATATATACATGTATATATACATGTATATACATATGTATGTATACACACACGCACGTGCACACAATGGACAATTACTCAGCCGTAAAAAATAATGAAATCTTGCCATTTGCAATGGCATTGATGCAGCTAGAGAGTATTATGCTAAGCAAAATAAGTCAGCCACAGAAAGACAAATACCACATTATTTCACTCATAGGTGTAGTTTAAAAAAAACAAACGAACCAAGGAGAAAAAAAGAAACAGGGAAGCAAATCAAGAAACAGACTCTTAACTATAGAGAACAAACTGATGGTTACTAGAGGGGAGGTGGGTGAGGGAATCAGTTAAGGTGATGGGGATTAAGGAGTGCACTTGTGATGAGCTGATTTGGGAATAATGTAGACAAACATACAAATATAATATGTATAGTTTTCATTACCTAAATATTTCAGTTACCCTTAATAATCTGATATTTGTTTATTATTTTTTTATTTATGAGAGAGAGAGAAAGATAGAGAGAGAAAGCCTGAGTGGGGGAGATGGGCACAAGGAGAGAGAACCTTAAGCAGGCTCCGTGTTCAGTGTGGAGCCTGACATGGGGCTCAATCCCATGACTCTGGGATCATGACCTGAGCTTAAATCAAGAGTTAGATTCTCAACTGACTGACCCATCCAGGCTCCCCAATAATCTGGTATTTCAATATTATTTGGAACTTAAAGGATATACTTTAAACAAAATTTAAATATTTGAACTTAAAATCCAGTCATAAAAGACATTTGATTTCATTGTTCTTTGTTACTCTTTGTAAGAGCAAAATATTAGAAACAACCAAAATATCCATCAGTAGGACAGTAGTTAAAAAATATGCTGCTTTCATATACTGATATGATGCAGCTATTTAAAATAATTAGGTAAATATGTACATCTGTTATAAAAAGATCTCCAAGATAAACTTTTCAACAGTGTGCATAGCATACTATCCTGTGTATAAAAATAAAACTATGTGTGTTTGTATGTGCCCATGTGTATTCACGTATGTGTTTAAGTATGTAATATTTCTGAATGGATACATGTAAAAATGATTAACAGTGATACCCTCTGAAGAAAGGAATTGGGTGGCTGAAGAATGGTGGAGGGGGGTAAAGACAGTCAGAGGAAAATTTAATTTTGACTATATGCTTTTTCTACATTTTGAACAACATGCATATACTGGGTATTCAAAACATGAAAAAAACTAAAATTAAATAAAATCTAGCCACTTTCATTTTATTTATAAAAATAATTTTGATTTCTGTGTATAATTATTCTCAATTTGCCTTACACATCCAAATTATACACATTTAGCCTATTAGAAATTCTTCTTAGTGTTATTTTCAACTATATCTTGCCTCCAAATGAATTAATTGGAATGTGATTGGTGGGAAGCAACTGTAAGTATTGTATTTCATGCTCAAAGATGCATATCTTGTCCAATTTTTATCAGGATATGAATTTGGAGTCATTGTTGTTCTTCATCCTCACCTCCTGCCATAGATTATGGATACATTTACCCTGATTTCATTATTTTTACATGTCAATTACTGAAGTGATATTTATTAACAGAAATGATAATATTAATTGTCTTACATTTATAGGCAGTTCATAATTTTCAAAGTGCTTTCAGATACATTAGTTCATGTTGTCTACACAATGACCTTGTAAAGTAAAGAAGATAGTTACAATATGGCCAATTTAGAGATGAAGCTAAATGAGGGTTACATTATCTCATTTGGTGCCCCCTTGTGACCAAAAGCCCCCATTTGCAGAACTGCCAGAAAGATAAAAGTTGTAGGCAGGAGACAGGTACAAGTGCTCAATACTGAACCAATGGTTTTAGCCCCTTTGACTACACACTAAGCTAAGTTTCCTAGATCCATGGGAATGGCTTTGTTTCAAATGGCCGACAGAGACATGATTCCTGTAGGACATTCCACACACATACATTTTCCCCCTAAACCCATAAATAAAAGGGGATGAATTTACACTTACCCTAACACATCCCAGTGTTATGTATGGGTGTGGAGTCTCATTAAATTCCAATATCATGTATAGGCATGGTAATTGCCAAGATGTGCAGGACATTTGTGATGATAAAACAGCAACTGTAGCAGTTCATCTGGATCCTGACCACCAGCCCAGAGACAAATCTATCAGCACCCAGTGTAATTATATAGCATTTGCAGATTAGCTAGAGCACATGCTGCCATGGAAAGACAAACTCATTTCTTTCTTCTTTTTAAAAATTTCATCTGAAATTCACAGTTACTATTTGAGAAATGAATGGGAGAGCTGTCAGTACCAGGGCCCCTGAACAACAGAGTGAAGATTTACATTTTTATTAGAAAACTTATCCTGGACCTCTATAGAGACTAATTTGGGGTCTGTTCTAGTCTTTGAATTTGCTGCTCAAGCTTCATGTTTTGATTGAAAGAATGAGAGCAAGCAATGCAGTTTAGTACTAATGTTTCAGTCTACAATTTCTCCCCTGCATTTTCCTTTGTAGTTGCTTATGCTTAATTATCCTTAAATATAATTGCTCTACCGAGTCTATCATGACAGTAGTCTTAATGTACTAGTGAAACTATTACTGTTCCTGACTGCTTCTTTCTAAAGCTAGGTCTTATGTGTTTGACACTAACTGAATTTCCTGAGGAGAATGCCCAATTTGGCTTTCTCTTTCCTATTATAGTTAAAGGTTTTTTCTACCTGACTGAAATGACTGATCAATATCCATGAACATAGTATAAGAAATAAGTAGAATTGTTTGATTGAATAAATCAGTTTGACCATATTGCCTATTACATACTGTTATAATGACACACTGTCATATGATGACGTCCTCTTAAATTGTTAATTTGTCTATTTAACTAGACTTGCCAGAGAACTACGTGGGAAGGAGTAGGACAGCTATACGCAAAGGACACTAAATGTATGAGCACACTTGGGTCATAAAGTAATTCATTAATTTCTATGAATGAAGCCATTGTGGAATGTGAATGTTAAGGTTAATGAAATGGATCCCTTCAAATCCATTCAACACACCAACAACACTGAAATCACATTCCAAAATCACTATTTTCATCACAACATTTAGCCACTGAAAGTCTACCAATGCCTCCTATATTTACAAGAGGATAAAATCTGAAACTGTCAGCTGGGAACATAAAGAAAGCCCCAATATAACCTTTAAAAAACCTTCCTGCCTTGTTACCCACACTTCTATTTTATCACTCCTAGGTCAAGTTACTTTCCTCATTTGTCCCTTAACACATTGCATTAATTTCCAACTCTGCATCTTGGCTTAAACAGTTTCCCTGAGCTTGAAAACAAATAATAATAGCTACCATAGTTATCATTTATTTAGCATCTACTGTGTGCTAAGCACTGTTCTAAGGCATTTTATATTACATTTTACAAATAACTTTTCAAAAGTCAAGCAGCTTCTGTCTGACTTGTAACACAGAAATCTCAAGTGGCTTCTGTCTGATTTCACCATGCCCACAATGACTAAGAACTTTGTTTTGTGTCATCCCAAGTCCTATCTATCCTCCAAAAGCCAGTCATGCATTGTCCAGAAAACCTCCCCTAAAAAAAAAAGCCCAAGCTAATTTTTACTCTGGCTAGGCTGAAAATGAAATTGCAAAGCATTTACTATTTCTTTGAACCCCTTATTTGGTTCATAGCAAACATACGCTTCTTTGAATACAAATTAAACCTCACTTTATGTGGGTATGTATAGTCTCCCTGACTAGATTTTTAAGCTCCTGGAAGACAAGTATCATAACTCAAATAACCCAGCAATTAAGATAGTGTCTGACACTGTGGAACAAATAAACACAATCTCAAAGTTAAGTTTTCTATGATATTCGTTCTCTAAAGACAGGTACTTTCCACAGGGCTCTTAGGTTACAATGAACAGAAACAAGGGTGCCTGGGTGGCTCAGTCGGTTAAGCATCTGACTTTTGGTTTCCACTCAGGTCATGGTCTCACAGTTTCATGGGCTCAAGCTCTGTGTTTGGCTCTGCACTGGCAGGGAGGAGCCAGCTTGGGATTTTTCTCTCTCTCCTTCTCTCTGCCCTGCCACTAATCACTCTGTCTCTGACTCTCTCAAAAACAAACAAACAAAAAACAGTGAACAAGAACAAATTTTTGCAAATTTAAGCAAAAAAAGAATTTATCAGAAGGACGCCTCAAGGATGGACATGATGTCTGAGGAACTAAGTTTAGAGATAGAAAAGGAAACAGGTTGGGTCTAGCTGAACAGGCAAAAAGAACTACAAGGCACTTTCTTCTTGATCTCATCAACAAATTGAATTTACTATAATTGGTTTTATGTTTCCTTTTAACTGTTTTGTATTGTGTTGTGTCTTGTTCTTTGTCCTTGTGTCACCGTGATCAAGAATCAAAGTCCCAGGAAAGAGGCTTAATGGACAAGTTTTGTTTTGTTTTTTGTTTTTTTTAATTTCCTTTATCTATTTCATCCATTCTTCACCCCCTCCACTCTGGCAATCACTAGTTTGTTCTCTTTAACAGTCTGTTTGTATATTTTGGTTTTTAGATTCCACATGAGTAAATTATATGGTTTCTGTCTTTCTTTGACTTATTTCACTTAGCATAATACTTTCTAGGTTCATCCATGTTGTAACAAATGGCAAGATCTCATTCTTTTTATGAATAAGTAATATTCCATTTTCTTTATCCATTCATCTATCAATGGATGCTTGGGGTGCATCCATATCTTTGCTATTACAAACAATGCTGTAATAAACATAGGGATGCATGTAACTTTTCAAATCAGTGTTTTTGTTTTCTTTTGGTAAATACCCAATAATGGGATTATTAGATCATATGGTATTTCTATGTTTAATTTTTTGAGAAAACTTCATACTGTTTTCCACTGGTTTCACCAATTTACATTCCCACCAACAGTGTACAAGGGTTTCCTTTTCTCTATACCCTCATCAATATTTGTTATTTCTTTTCTTTTTGATACTAGCCATTCTGACTGATGTGAGGTGATATTGTGGTTTTGATTTGCATTTACCTGATGATTGGTGATGCTGAGTATCTTTTCATGTGTCTCTTGGCCATCTCTCTGTCTTCTTTAGAAAAATGTTTATTCAGGTCCTCTGCACACTTTTTATTCATACAGTTTGTTGGGTGTGTGTGTGTGTGTGTGTGTGTGTGTGTGTATTTAGTTCTTTAAGTTCTTTATATATTTTGCATATTAACTGCTTATTGGATACGTCATTTGCAAATACCTTCTCCCACTTATTAGGTTTCCTTTTTGTTTTGTTTATTATTTCTTTTGCTGTGAAAAAAGCTTTTTCTTTTTCTTTGTTTTGTTTTCCTTGCCCGAGGAGACATACCCATAAATATGTTGCTAGGGCTGATGTCCAAGAGATTATTGCCTATATTTTATTTTAGGAGTTTTATATGGTTTCAGGCCTTACATTTAGTTCTTTAATCCAAATTCAGTTTATTTTTGTGAATGATATAAGAAAGGGTACAATTTTATTCTTTGCCATGTAGCTGTCCAATTTTCCCAACACCATTTATTGAAAAAACTGTCTTTCCCCAATTGTATATTCTTGCCTCTTTTGTCATAGATGAATCTGTCATTCATTAATGTACCATTAGTGTGGGTATATTTTTTGGGCACCCATTCTGTTCCATTAATATATGTTTCTATTTTTGTTTAAGTACCATATTGTTTTGATTACTTTAGCTTTGAAGTATATCTTGAATTCTTGGATTATGATACTTCCAGCATTATTCTTCCTTCTGAAGATTGCTTTGACTATTCAGGGTCCAGCATTGTTCTTCTTTTTCAAGATTGCTTTGACTATTCAGAGTCTTTTGTGGTTCCACACAAATTTTAGATTATTTGCCCTGGTTATGTGAAAAATGCTTTTGTTATTTTGATAGGGATTGAATTGAATCTGCAGATTACTTTGGGTAATATAGACATTTTAACAATATTAATTCTCCAATCCATAAGAATGGTATATCTTTCCATTTATTTGTGTAATGTTCAATTTCTTTCATGATTGTCTTACACTTTTGAGAGCACAATTCTTTCATCTCCTTGGTTAAGTTCATTCCTAAGTATTTTATTATTTTTGGTGCATTAATTGGATTGTTTCCTTAATTTCTCTTTCTGCTACTTCATTATTAGTGTATAGGAATATAACAGATTTCTGTACATTAATTTTGTATCCTGAAACTTTACCAAATTCATGTGTTAGATCTAACAGGTTTTCTTTTTTTATGGAATCTTTAGAGTTTTCTATATATGGTATTTTTTCATCTGAAAATAGTGAGAATTTTACTTCTTCCTTACCAATGCAGATGTCTTTTATTTCTTTTTCTTTTCTGATTGCTATAGCTAGGACTTCCAGTACTGTGTTGAATAAAAGTCGTGAGAGCAGACATACTTCTTGTGTTCCTGATCATACAGGGAAAGCATTCAGTTTTTTGCCATTGAGTGTAATGTTAGCTGTTAATTTTTCATATACAGTCTTTGTCATGTTGAACTATGTATGCTCTAAACCAACTTTTTTGAGTTTTTATCATAATTGGCACTGCACTTTGTCAGAGGCTTTTTGTGCATCTATTGAGATGATCATATGTTTTTTCTCCTTCCTCTTGTTAATGTGATGTATCACATTGACCAATTTGTGAATATTGAACCACCCTTGCATGCCTGGAATAAATCTCACAGCATCATGGTGAATAATCTTTTTTAATGTATTGTGTAATTTTGTTTGCTAATATTTTGTTGAGGATTTTTGCATTTATGTTCATCAGAGATATACGCCTGTAGTTTTCTTTTTTCATATTGCCTTTTTCTGGTTTTGGTATCAGGGTAGTGCCAGACACAGAATGAATTTGGAAAATTTCCTTCCTCTTCTATGTTTTGGAACAGTTTGAGAAGAACAGGAGGTAACTGTTTAAATGTTTAATGGAATTCACCTGTGAAGCCATCCTGTCCTGGATTTTGTTTGTTGGGATTTTTTATCACTGATTCAATTTCATTAATAGTAACTGGTCTTTCCAAATTTTCTGTTAATTTCTGATTAAGTTTTGGAATATCATCTTTTTTTTTAGGATTTATCCATTTTTTCTAGGTTATCTTATTTGTTGGCATATACTTTTTTATACTATTATCTTTTTTTTAATGTATGAAATTTATTGTCAAATTGGTTTCCATACAACACCCAGTGCTCATCCCAACAGGTGCCCTCCTCAATACCCATCACCCACCCTCCGCTCCCTCCCACCCCCCATCAACCCTCAGTTTGTTCTCAGTTTTTAACAGTCTCTTATGTTTTGGCTCTCTCCCACTCTAACCTCTTTTTTTTTCCTTCCCTTCCCCCATGGGTTTCTGTTAAGTTTCTTAGGATCCACATAAGAGTGAAACCATATGGTATCTGTCTTTCTGTATGGCTTATTTCACTTCCCATCACACTCTCCAGTTCCATCCACGTTGCTACAAAAGGCCATATTTCATTCTTTCTCATTGCCACATAGTGTTCCATTCTGTATATAAACCACAATTTCTTTATCCATGCATCAGTTGATGGACATTTAGGCTCTTTCCATAATTGGGCTATTGTTGAGAGTGTTGCTATAAACATTGGGGTACAAGTGCCCCTATGCATCAGTACTCCTGTATCCCTTGGATAAATTCCTAGCAGTGGTATTGCTGGGTCATAGGATAGGTCTATTTTTAATTTTCTGAGGAATCTCCACACTCCTTTCCAGAGCAGCTGCACCAATTTGCATTCCCACCAACAGTGCAAGAGGGTTCCCATTTCTCCACATCCTCTCCAGCATCTATAGTCTCCTGATTTGATCATTTTGGCCACTCTGGCGTGAGGTGATATCTGACTGTGGTTTTGATTTGTATTTCCCTGATAAGGACAAACGTTGAACATCTTTTCATGTGCCTATTGGCCATCCGGATGTCTTCTTTAGAGAAGTGTCTTTTCATGTTTTCTGCCCATTTCTTCACCGGGTTATGTGTTTATCGAGTGTGGAGTTTGGTGAGCTCTTTATAGATTTTGGATACTAGCCCTTTGTCCGATATGTCATTTGCAAATATGTTTTCCCATTCCGTTGGTTGCCTTTTAGTTTTGTTGGTTGTTTCCTTTGCTGTGCAGAAGCTTTTTATCTTCATAAGGTCCCAGTAATTCACTTTTGCTTTTAATTCCCTTGCCTCTGGGGATGTGTCGAGTAAGAGATTGCTATGGCTGAGGTCAGAGAGGTCTTTTCCTGCTTTCTCCTCTAAGGTTTTGATGGTTTCCTGTCTCACATTCAGGTCCTTTATCCATTTTGAGTTTATTTTTGTGAATGGTGTGAGAACGTGGTCTAGTTTCAACCTTCTGCATGTTGCTGTCCAGTTCTCCCAGCATCATTTGTTAAAGAGACTGTATTTTTCCATTGGATGTTCTTTCCTGCTTTGTCAAAGATGAGTTGGCCATACGTTTGTGGGTCTAGTTCTGGGGTTTCTATTCTATTCCGTTGGTCTATGTGTCTGTTTTTGTGCCAATACCATACTGTTTTGATGATTAGAGCTTTGCAGTAGAGGCTAAAGTCTGGGACTGTGATGCCTCCTGCTTTGGTCTTCTTCTTCAAAATTACGTTGGCTATTCGGGGCCTTTTGTGGTTCCATATGAATTTTAGGATTGGTTGTTCTAGTTTCGAGAAGAATGCTGGTACAATTTTGACTGGGATTGCATTGAATGTGTAGATAGCTTTGGGTAGTATTGACATTTTGACAATATTTATTCTTCCAGTCAATGAGCAGGGAATGTCTTTCCATTTCCTTATATCTTCTTCAATTACCTTCATAAGCTTTCTATAGTTTTCAGCATACAGATCTTGTACATCTTGGGTTAGATTTATTCCTAGGTATTTTATGCTTCTTGGTGCAATTGTAAATGGGATCAATTTCTTTGTCTTTCTGTTGCTTCATTGTTAGTGTATAAGAATGCAACTGATTTCTGTACATTGATTTTTATCCTGCAACTTTGCTGAATTCATGCATCAGTTCTAGCAGACTTTTGGTGGAGTCTATCAGATTTTCCATGTATAATATCATGTCATCTGCAAAAAGCGAAAGCTCGACTTCATCTTTGCCAATTTTGATGCCTTTGATTTCCTTTTGTTGTCTCATTGCTGATCCTAGAACTTCCAACACTATGTTAAACAACAGCGGTGAGAGTGGGCATCCCTGTCGTTTTCCTGATCTCTGGGAAAAAGCTCTCAGTTTTTCCCCGTTGAGGATGATGTTAGCTGTGGGCTTTTCATAAATGGCTTTTATGATCTTTAAGCATGTTCCTTCTATCACGACTTTCTCAAGGGTTTTTATTAAGAAAGGGTGCTGGATTTTGTCGAAGGCCTTTTCTGCATCGATTGACAGGATCACATGGTTCTTCTCTTTTTTTTTGTTAATGTGATGTATCACGTTGATTGATTTGCGAATGTTGAACCAGCCCTGCATCCCAGGAATGAATCCCACTTGATCATGGTGAATAATTCTTTTTATATGCCGTTGAATTCGATTTGCTAGTATCTTATTGAGAATTTTTGCATCCATATTCATCAGGGATATTGGCCTGTAGTTCTCTTTTTTTACTGGGTCTCTGTCTGGTTTAGGAATCAAAGTAATGCTGGCTTCATAGAATGAGTCTGGAAGTTTTCCTTCCCTTTCTATTTCTTGGAATAGCTTGAGAAGGATAGGTATTATCTCTGCTTTAAACGTCTGGTAGAACTCCCCTGGAAAGCCATCTGGTCCTGGACTCTTATTTGTTGGGAGATTTTTGATAACCAATTCAATTTCTTCGCTGGTTATGGGTCTGTTCAAGCTTTCTATTTCCTCCTGATTGAGGTTTGGAAGAGTGTGGGTGTTCAGGAATTTGTCCATTTCTTCCAGGTTGTCCAATTTGTTGGCATATAATTTTTCATAGTATTCCCTGATAATTGTTTGTATCTCTGAGGGATTGGTTGTAATAATTCCATTTTCATTCATGATTTTATCTATTTGGGTCATCTCCCTTTTCTTTTCAGAAGCCTGGCTAGCGGTTTGTCAATTTTGTTTATTTTTTCAAAAAACCAACTCTTGGTTTCATTGATCTGCTCTACAGTTTTTTTAGATTCTATATTGTTTATTTCTGCTCTGATCTTTATTATTTCTCTTCTTCTGCTAGGTTTAGGCTGCCTTTGCTCTTCTGCTTCTATTTCCTTTAGGTGTGCTGTTAGATTTTGTATTTGGGATTTTTCTTGTTTCTTGAGATAGGCCTGGATTGCAATGTATTTTCCTCTCAGGACTGCCTTCACTGCATCCCAAAGCGTTTGGATTGTTGTATTTTCATTTTCATTTGTTTCCATATATTTTTTAATTTCTTCTCTAATTGCTTGGTTAACCCACTCATTCGTTAGTAGGGTGTTCTTTAACCTCCATGCTTTTGGAGGCTTTCCACACTTTTTTCTGTGGTTGATTTCAAGCTTCATAGCATTGTGGTCTGAAAGTGTGCATGGTATAATTTCAATTCTTGTATACTTCTGAAGGGCTGTTTTGTGACCCAGTATATGATCTATCTTGGAGAATGTTCCATGTGCACTCGAGAAGAAAGTATATTCTGTTGCTTTGGGATGCAGAGTTCTAAATATATCTGTCAGTCCATCTGATCCAATGTCTCATTCAGGACCTTTGTTTCCTTATTGACCATGTGTCTAGATGATCTATCCATTTCTGTAAGTGGGGTGTTAAAGTCCCCTGCAATTACCACATTTTTATCAATAAGGTTGCTTATGTTTATGAGTAATTGTTTTATATATTTGGGGGCTCCAGTATTCGGTGCATAGACATTTATAATTATTAGCTCTTCTTGATGGATAGACCCTGTGATTATTAAATAATGCCCTTCTTCATCTCTTGTTCCAGCCTTTAATTTAAAGTCTAGTTTGTCTGATATAAGTATGGCTACTCCAGCTTTCTTTTGGCTTCCAGTAGCATGATAAATAGTTCTCCATCCCCTCATTCTCAATCTAAAGGTGTCCTCAGATCTAAAATGAGTCTCTTGTAGACAGCAAATAGATGGGTCTTGTTTTTTTATCCATTCTGATACCCTATGTCTTTTGGTTGGCGCATTTAATCCATGTACGTTCAGTGTTATTATAGAAAGATAGGGGTTTAGAGTCATTGTGATGTCTGTATGTTTTATGCTTGTAGTGATGTCTCTGGTACTTTGTCTCACAGGATCCCCCTTAGGATCTCTTGTAGGGCTGGTTTAGTGGTGACAAATTCCTTCAGTTTTTGCTTGTTTGGGAAGACCTTTATCTCTCCTTCTATTCTAAATGACAGACTTGCTGGATAAAGGATTCTCGGCTGCATACTTTTCCTGTTTAGCACACTGAAAATATCGTGCCAATCCTTTCTGGCCTGCCAAGTTTCAAAAGAGAGATCAGTCACGAGTCTTATAGGTCTCCCTTTATATGTGAGGGCACGTTTATCCCTTGCTGCTTTCAGAATTTTCTCTTTATCTTTGTATTTTGCCAGTTTCACTATGATATGTCGTGCAGAAGATCGATTCAAGTTATGTCTGAAGGGAGTTCTCTGTGCCTCTTGGATTTCAATGCCTTTTTCCTTCCCCAGTTCAGTGAAGTTCTCAGCTATGATTTCTTCAAGTACCCCTTCAGCACCTTTCCCTCTCTCTTCCTCCTCTGGGATACCAATTATGCATATATTATTTCTTTTTAGTGTATCACTTAGTTCTCTAATTTTCCCCTCATACTCCTGGATTTTTTTATCTCTCTCTCTCAGCTTCCTCTTTTTCCATAACTTTATCTTCTAGATCACCTATGCTCTCCTCTGCCTCTTCAATCCGAGCTGTAGTCGTTTCCATTTTGTTTTGCATTTCGTTTAAAGGACTTTTCAGCTCCTCGTGACTGTTCCTTAGTCCCTTGATCTCTGTAGCAAGAGATTCTCTGCTGTCCTCTATACTGTTTCCAAGCCCAGTGATTAATTTTATGACTATTATTCTAAATTCACTTTCTGTTATATTATTTAAATCCTTTTTGATCAGTTCATTAGCTGTTGTTATTTCCTGGAGATTCTTCTGAGGGGAATTCTTCCGTTGGTCATTTTGGATAGTCCCTGGTGTGGTGAGGACCTGCAGGGCACTTCCCCTGTGCTGTGGTGTATAACTGGAGTTGGTGGGCGGGGCCGCAGTCAGTCCTGATGTCTGCCCCCAGCCCACCGCTGGGGCCACAGTCAGACTGGTGTGTGCCTTCTCTTCCCCTCTCCTACGGGCGGGATTCACTGTGGGGTGGCGTGGCCCGTCTGGGCTACTTGCACACTGCCAGGCTTGTGGTGCTGGGGATCTGGCGTATTAGCTGGGGTGGGTAGGCAAGGTGCACGGGGGCAGGAGGGGCAGGCTTAGCTCGCTTCTCCTTAGGTGATCCACTTCAGGAGGGGCCCTGTGGCAGCTGGAGGGAGTCAGATCTGCTGCTGGAGGTTTGGCTCTGCAGAAGCAGAGTTGGGTGTTTGCACCGAGCGAGCAAATTCCCTGGCAGGAGCTGGTTCCCTTTGGGATTTTGGCTGGGGGATGGGCGGGGGAGATGGCGCTGGCAAGCGCCTTTGTTCCCCACCAAACTGAGCTCTGTCGTCCGGGGGGTCAGCAGCTCTCCCTCCCTTTGTCCTCCAGCCTTCCCGCTTTCTGAGCAGAGCTGTTAACTTATGACCTCCCAGAAGCTAAGTCGTGCTTGCTCTGGGAACACACTCCGTCTGTCTGGCCCCTCCGCTTTTGCAAGCCAGACTTGGGGGCTCTGCTTGGCCGGCGAGCTGCCCCTCCGCCCCGCCTCCCTCCCGCCAGTCCGTGTAGCGTGCACCACCTTGCCGCCCTTCCTACCCTCTTCTGTGGGCCTCTCGTCTGCGCTTGGCTCTGAGGCGACTCCGTTCTGCTAATCCTCTGGCGGTTTTCTGGGTTATTTAGGCAGGTGTAGGTGGAATCTAAATGATCAGCAGGATGCGGGGTGAGCCCAGCATCCTCCTACGCCGCCATCTTCCTAGCTTGTCCCTATATTATCTTATAATTATTTTTATTTCTGTTGTATCATGTGTGAATAAACAAGTTTTGAGCTGCCCTAGCCATGACTGCAGGTATACCTTCAGGAAAAGAAAGATTTCATAAAGCAGGATTTCTCAACATTATTAAACTTTCATTTCAAGGTAGTTCTCTGTTGCATGTGACTGTCTTATGCATTGTAAAATTTTTAGCAGCATCCTTGGCCTTCACTCACTAAATGCAGTAGCATCTTCCCCAAGTTGTGACAACCAAATTTGTCTCCAGACATTGTAAAATGCCCACTGTGGAGCAAAATCACCCATGGTTAAAAACAATTTCCCTCCAGGAAACTTATTGAGAATCTTGGGGGAAAAGACTTGGGAACAGTCTTTATGTGGGAAACAAAATTGAGATGCTAACTAAGCAAATTAGATCTAGGAAGGGCCAGGAATCTTGTTAACATCACTAAAGATTTCCTGTAATCATGAAGGGAGATTAGCTAAGCCTAGTCAACTAGTTGACTAGTTTCAAGATTTCATAAATTGAACACAGAATGAATCCAGAAATTGCTGATCTCTGGAAACATCATACAAACTTTAACCTTTTAAAATAAATATATCTTTCTGAATTAACTATATAGACTTCCTAATTCTGAATTATGATGCACACATTTTACAGCCAATTAGTGAATCTCAAGTCACATATATTACAAGTATTTTATTTCTAAGATCACTAGGCTGAAAGTCCTTGAAATTAGATGAGCATACAGGAAAAACTACACAATAAAAGTGATTATTTAATTTCATTTTTAGTCTTCTAAACCTGTAAGTTCAAACAGGACCAGTGTTGGGTATAATGTGTCTCCTTTGCCTTAAGTTTCCCTTTTATGAATATCCTACTTTGAAGAAGTTTCTTCTCCTGCCTGCTTTTAGACACCCAGAGCTGTGTCTCCCTAATCAAAACTTGCTACAAAGAAGTCTCTGCAATTTAAACCTTAGTATAAGCAAGACATCTGTACCTTCTCTCTTAAGGCTAATGGCTTTTGAAGGATTGTCTCTAAATGTGAAATTAAAGGCTTTACTCCTTAGTAGAGTTTTAAACAGCAGACACATATTGAGCCCCAGGTCCTTTCCCTGAACTGTCTTCACAACAGTGTTGGCCGACAAACAGGGTGGCCTTCAGCAGAGGCTAATGAAAACAAAGTTATTTTCCTCAAGATCCCACCATCATTATTATGAGTAATTCCTTGACTTCTTATTGACTTTAGCAAAGAGAACCCAGGCATATTTTAAATTTAAAAAAATGCATTAATGCCCATTAAAACTCAAGTCTGATTTTAATTTCGGCCTGTTATTACCTCCATCAACTGAGCACTATAACAATTAATTTTTGTAAATATTTTCTCTGCCAAAACTCTAATATTCTGTGCCTTATTTAAAACAAGAGTGGGAAGACTGTCATATATCTTTTGTTTATTAACATCCAGGGAGAATATGTATTGTCTAGGTGTTTCAGCTATAATAGAAAGGCAGTGATGGATTTAGGTAAAAAAATAAATAAATAAATCCAGTGATTCCCAGAATCATCTGGGTATTTGTTTTCAAACCATTGGTGGTTTTGATATGTATCTCCCATACATTCAGATATTTTGATATGTATCTCCCATACCTTCCTACCCCTCATAAAAAATAATTTCCTTTAGTAAGTCACTATTACTGATGGTGATGGCTCATGTTTCTCATGTGTGCATTTGAAGGATAAAATTATGGAGAACCACAGAGAATCAAACAGATAGGAGATAAAATGCTCATAGGATTAAATTTCTTTCTTTAAAAAAACACATTCTTGTTGCATTAAAAATATTCCTGACATCATTTAAAGCCATTGCAAGTATTTGACTTTATTAATCATAGAAATTAAAATTTTAAGTTCTTCAAATAAATAAGTGATCCTTTAGCACTCAGATGCTAACTTCCCAGGGAAATGCGGAAGGACCTACTTGGCCATTGCCCCTGCACAGCTTAGGGCTCCTCTAGCAACTGCTCTGGGCATCTGTCTCAGAGCCTATATCTTGCCTTGCAATTCAGTGGATGTGCCTTCAGGGTGGTGAATGGTCAGGGCTGCTGTAAAGTTGCCCAGAAGTGTTCTTTCCTCTAGATTCCATATTTATTTCCACTAATATTTGAGTTTTGAGCAATGCATGAACTTTGGGAAAGCTTGAGCATAAAGGCAGAGCAATTTCTTCTCAATGCCACTTGACACAGGGCCCTTCTCTGGAGAGAAGAATGTTTATTCAGCACAAATTTGCCCAGACAAAAAATAACTCCTTCAAACTTGAAAAGAAAATAACCTCGGGGCAAATGGAAACTTAAACAGAGATTGTGATGGTAGGGCTTTTTTCCCCCTTCACAGAGCATGCTTTTTCTTCATTCTTGCCTTTTGCACCTCAAGTAAGGTTCTCCTTCTCTCTCTAAAATAGTACTCCCTGTACCTTTATAATGTAGATGTCTAACACAATCCAAATGTGGTTACTATTCAATAAATTACACAAGATAATATATACTTCTGGGGTTCACGTGGAACTTAGGTAGTAGTTAGCACTAAAATAAATATGAGAAGTTAAACACAGAAAATGGATCAATTGAAAGTTTTCAGATTTATTGAGACATATTTGACATATAACATTGTATAAGTTTTAGGTATACAACTTGGTAATTTGACACACATATATTGAAACATGATTACAACCACAGTGATAACTAACACCTACATTGCATCATATAATTATCATTTCTTTTTTTGTGGTGAGAACATTTAAGGTCTACTCGCATAGCAACTTTCAAGTATATTCTATAGTTAACTATAATCGCAATGCTCTGCATTAGATCCCCCAAATTTATTATATCTTCTAAATGGAAGGCTATACTCTTATCAACAGCTTACCATTTCCCCTGCTTTCTAACCATTGGTAATCACAATTCTACTCTGTTTTTATGATTTTGGCTTGTTAAGATTCTATATATTTGAGATCATACAGTATTTGTCTTTCTATCACTTATTTCATTTATCATAATGCCTTCTAGGTCCATTTGTATTGTCACAAATGTCAGGATTTCATTCATTCTCGTGGCTGAATAATATGTGTGTGTGTGTGTGTGTGTGTGTGTGTGTGTATACATACCACATCTTTATGAGATGGATTAATTGTTAACTTGCATCAAGTTCCTCATTTGATTCTGTGGTTACTGATCTGTTGGATTCTAGAAATTTGGCCTAGGTAGTGATGCTTAAGAATATAATAAGATACTCAAAGATGGTTAGTTTTAGAGCTAGACAAGCTCTTATTTGTCTAATTCATGTAGCTATTTTGACATATGAAAAACTTAAAAGAAGCAGAAATGGAAGGGATTTGCTGAACATCATATTTCAAATTAGTGATATAGCAGAAGACTAAAACCTCTTTTCCTGAATTACAGGTCAATATTCTTGCCACTGCACCATGACTAACACTGATTATGCATGCATTCCATGCCAAGCCCTTTTACATTCATTCCTCTCATTAAATCTTTACAACAATGTGTAAATTAGTTCCTAACATTATCAACATTTGACATATGAGAAAATTGGGGCTCAGTGAGATGAAGTTATCTGCCTAAAAGCATATTGGTGATAAATACAAATAGACCAGGATTCAACGTAAGTCTACTTGACTCTTGAGTCTGAGCTCATAGCCACTACTCCATACTATCACCCCTCTTCCTTTTTTTTTTATTTAAGACAGTTTCTTTTTTATTCAAAATATATCCTGTTTCCATATTCATGGAGCATGGGGATGGATTGACTGAATACCTTTAGTTGTGTCTACACAATTCTATAGGTCAAAAAGTGGGATGAAAATCCAATCTTAGATTGTTTGGTGTCATTCATTCTTTCAATCAGTTAACACATATTTATAGTTATTCTATTATAGAAAAGTACTAAAAATGTGTGTGTGTGTGTGTGTGCACATGCACTGGGTTTGGGATGTACAAATTTGTACGAAAAGTACATATTTGAAGAATGTACAGAGTCATATCAAAAGGGTTACTCTAGTTCTAGAGATAGGCATGTACAAATGTCTGTAGTAAATGACAAAAAGTGGTAAATGCCCTTTTAATTCTTATTGTTGTTGTTACAAGTTACCACAAGCTTAGTGGTTTAATCAACACATTTATTAGAATCTTATAGTTTGAGAGGTTGGAAGTTTGAGGTGGGTCTTACTGGACTAAAATTAAAGTGTTAACAGGGCTGAGTCTTTTTCTGAATTCCAAGGGGGAGAAATTAACCTCTCTTTTTCCAGCTTCTAAAAGCTGCCCACATTCCTTGGTGCTTGACCTTCTTCCATCTTCAAAGCCAGAAATGGCAGACTGACTCCTTTTCATGTCACTCCAACCTTATCTTCTGTCTCCCTCTTCCACTTTTAATGATCCTTGTGATTGCATTGGGTTTACCTGCATAATTCAGGATAATTCCCTATTTTAAAGTCAGGTGATTAGCAACCATAATTCTATTTGGAACCTTAATTTGCCTTTGCTATGTAACCCAACATACTCCTAAGAGATCAAGATGTGGACATCTTTAAGAGGCCATTATTCTGCCTACTAAGATGTCACAAAAGGTAATCAAATAAATACAAGTGAAATTTGAGGAGGAATATGATATCTTGGTTGTCACAGGGAATAATGACATACATTGCATGTGTTTATTTTTATGAAATAAACTTTTCTTCACTGGCCTCATTTCAGCCAAATCAGTTTGTAAATATAGACTTAACCTTTGTCTATCAAGGCAATTATTTGAATAGATTGGGCTGGTATTGACACTTGTGTTTACAATTTAATACGATTGATTTATCACTGCTGAAATCATTAGGCATCCATGGCCTCTCAGCATATTTTGTAATGCAAAATAATGAGGAAAAACAAAATATCACTTAAGCAATATTAACTGTTTGGATGTGCTAATAGTTCCCAGTGAAACTATAACTATGGGTATTAAATTAGCAATTGCTTCAGAATAAAAAGTTTCATGATAAGAAAAACTCTAATTCACAGAATAATCTTTTGGTGGACATTAAACATGATGTGATATTTAGAACTCAAGAAGACAGGGGTGCCTGGGTGCTCAGTTGGTTAAGCGTCCATCTTCAGCTCAGGTCATGATCTCATGATTCTTGAGTTTGAGCCCTGCGCCAGGCTCTGTGCTGATGGCTCAGAGCCTGGAGCCTGCTTCAGATTCTGTGTCTCTCTCTCTGCCTCCCCCACTTATACTCTGTGTCTCTCAAAAATAAATAAACATTAAAAAAGATTAAAAACATAGAACTCAAGAAGACATTACCATAAGTGGAGGGACATCTTAACATAAAAAAAAATTAGTTTTTGGGCCCAAAGTGGAAAATAGAGCTGGTATCAATCACCAGGCACTATCCTTTTACTTTCTTTAATGTCAGCTTTGAATTACAATTTTTCATTATCATGAGTTACCCATTTGTTTTCATGAGAGCAAGTCGAATACATGGTCATCAAAAATCTATAAATTGCAGTTATTTTTACTTTGCAGATGAAGAAACAGGTTAAAGGAAGTTAAATTACTCACCTAAGGACACACAGCTACAAAGGGCCAGAACTAGGATTTAAAACCCCATTTCTTTGACTGTAGTTTCCTAGTCTCATTTAATCCCCACAACATTCCTATAAGGTGAGTACTACTATTATCCTTTGTTATTGTTGAGGAAATTAAGATTCAAAGTGGTTGGGTAACTTGACCAAGGTCACCTATCTGGCAAAAAAAAAAAAAAATACAGAGCTGTTACCCAAATCTATGTCTATCTGACTTTAAAGTTGGGATCTTTCCCCTGAATCTCTCTAGGATAGATATTTAACAGTATTTCAAATGAGCTCAATTCTACTAGAAAAATATCTGAAAATAAAGTCATTTTGCTTTTCATTTTCATCACTGAAGTCAGAACCTAACGTTTGGAAATTTTGATTAATTTCCCACATGATGTCAGCTTTCTGGAATGTTTCCAAGCTTGTTCCCTGTCTTTATAACATTGATGAGCACTAATTTAATTAATCAAATATAAGTTGATGACCTAGAATGTTGCAATTGATTTTCAAATGAAACCAATTATAATTGTTTACAGTTCCAAGGAGAAAACATAAGGTAGGTGATTCCAAGATGCACCTATAAGATGCAGAAGAATCGAAAAAAAGAGAAAAAAAATCAATTGAATTTACAAAGCACTATCCCCTTTTAATTATTATCTCATTAAGTCAAACTGGGAAGCTAGTAGGACAAGGACAGTTGTCTCCAGAAACTGAGATATAAAATTTCAGAAATTTCAAAGTAGGAGTCACATCTCCCAAAACAGAGTGCCTTGCCTTTTTAAATCAACCTCATAAATGTTTCCCCTAACTGTGATTGTTATTTATTTATTTTTTAACTAAACTTTTAAAGATGACTCCACATTTTCTAATAGAATAATAATTTCCTCATATTAATTAATTAATCTCCTGATGTAATTTTATCAAGAGATTGGACCCAATGCTCAGAAGGAGAATCTATATCTCTGAATAAGGAGACTTTGAAAACCATAAGGTAGGCTAGCATTTTGACAGGCTAGTCACTCCCTGTCACTTCCCCCTACAGTTTCTCTATAATGGTTTAAATGTAGCAGCTTCCAAGTGTGGTCTAATTCACCTGAGGGTCTGCACATTCCCTTCCTGATCCCATCATCCCCTGGACTAATGCTTCCTTGCAGAACATTCCAGTACAGATGGAAACCCAGGTGCTCAAGGCTGCTCTGGCCTTATGCCACATTGATCTGGTGTCATTGGATGTTTCCACAGTAAATATGCACTTTTCTAATAGTGTCTTTAGTCAAGAAGAGGTCAGGTCATTTGGGAGAGAATGAAAGGCTTTTCAGGAAATTCTCTTCTGTGGGGGTGGTTCCCTGGGGTTACAGTGAAAACACTGCAGATAGATCTATGGCTCTGCTATTAGCCTGACAGGCTAGTTATATGTCTGACCAAAACCCAGGGCCCTGGGATCTTTGTCTATGGGCTCATGCCCCATTAGTGCTTTATCCTGACAGCTGGAGCTCACTAGCAATATAGCCATTTAGACTCAGAGAACCCAAAAGAAGAAAAAGGCACTACCTACTTCTTGAGGAGGGACTTTTAGTTTTAAGGATGGCAAAAGCTTCTCATCTTGCCTGTCTTATGTGCATCCAGATCTTGGAAATGTCTGTGATGCTCATCAGCATTGGGCTGATGTCACCCTAATTCAGAGCAGATGGTTGCTTATATGTTATGATTTTATAAGAAAAGCTTCTTCAAACTTTCAAAAACATCTGCCACTCCCTATCTCGGTCACAAACCCTATAATATTGCTGTTAAGAGCATAGGCTCTGGGTTAAGAATACTTGTATTTGAATCTGGCTCAGCTACTTACTGTTTGACTTTCATCATGTTTATTAACCCTTCTAGGATTTTATCTCCTTAACACATAACTGTGGATGGTAATAGTACCCACTCTTTAAGGTTGTTATAAGGACTAAATGAGATCATATTCTAAAGTGTGAAGTAGAGAACTGGCTCATAATTATCAACAAATGATAGCATTTATTATTTTTCCAATTAAAGAGAACATTGAGCTGTATCTACTCCTAGGAAGGGAATCCAATGTAATGTATGACTGAGAATGGGTATGACAAAGATAAGAGGGTTGAAAGCACAAGGATGGGGGTAATGAAGGGAAGAAGTGGGGGTAGGGTAGAGACAGAGCACCAGGATCATCAAAGCAAGTCTCATTTCAAAAATTCAATTTTTCAATACCTTGTGACTTGTGTATAGAGATCCATATCTAAAACTCAGATGGCCAGTTTCTGCCTTGGTAATTGTACTTTTCCTATAAGCTTAAAAAATACCTATAATAATGTGTAAGGAAATGGATAAGCTGGCAGGTGTATTTCAATAATATCTATGTGGATAATACACAAAGCTTAAGTCAGTGATTTTTTGACTCCCCTAGGCCCTGCAAAACCAGATGGAAATTAGGCTTGTTGGATGGAGTTTTAGGCTGATGTCAGTTTTTCTGCAAAGCAGGTATACAACTTATTAGCTGAATGACAGAAGACACTTCATCAGCTTAATGAAATGTCTTTCACAGAATGGACAGAATAAAAGCAGCTCAGTCTTTATGTGGTATATTGTTCGAGCCCTGAGCCAAAATTTAAGAGACCTGAGTTTTAAACCTAATTCCACTAATAATTTAGTGTGTGACCTTATATACAATTCAGTTAACTTTGATGTTGTTTAGTTTCCACATCTTCAAAATGTGGTAATTGTCCTGTATGGTTCATATGGTTAATATGAGAACTAAATAAAATAAGAAATTTATAAGTCCTATAAGGTTAAAAAATACTCTAAAAATATAAGTTAAAGGAGAGCCTGGGTGGTTCAGTCAGTTAAGCATCTGACTCTTGATTTCAGCTCAGGTCATGATCTGATGGTCATGAGATCGAGCCCTGAATCAGGCTCCGTGCTGGGATTCTCTCTCTCTCCCCTCTCTCTGCCCCTCCCCACCTCAAAATAAATAAACTTAAAAAAATAAAAATAAAACCATAAGCAATAAAATGGAAGATGTCTTCCTAAAGTTACAACTTCAAACAATGCATTCAGGAGATACAGCAGTCTTATGCCATTCTTAGAGGCCCCTGAGGAGGAAATCTACAGGACCATTTTGGTTGTTTGTTCAGTGTTTAAAAGGTTTTTCAACCATGGCATTGTATTTTATGTCTAGTGTAAATTTACCTAACTGAAATGAAAGTCTATATTTACTGAAGAAAAGGGAGATGCATCATCAACTATTTCTGGAAAATATAATATGTAACACTAATACGGTACTTACTATAAGTCAGATACTGTTCCATGGACTTAAACAGATGTTAATTCATTTAACACTTACAACAACTCTATGTATGAAGTAAATATTAGTATTATCTTCATTTTATAGATAAATAACTGAGGCATTAAGAAATTAGGTGACCTGTCTGAAGCTACATAGCTAGAACGATACAGAGCTGAGATTTAAATTTAAGTAGTCTGGCTCCAGAGTCATTGTTAAATATAAGCTTAACAGAATCCTGATCAATTTGCATCATTTCAACAAGCATTTAGTCCTAAAAATCATAATTGGAAAGACTCTAGTCCTCCTAACACATGAATTCCCTCTAAAGAGTTCCCAGCATTCAGCCTTAGCTAGATAGCTTTTTTTGCAATAGGCTCACTACATCACAAAATTGATTGTTTCAATTTTTAATAAATATTAAGAATGTCTTCCTTACATTCAGCTAAAATTTGTTTCTTTTGCATATTTTATATGTTGGTCCTATTTCTGCTCTTTGGAATAGCACACAAGAAACTAATACATCTTCTATATGCCAATGCCTAAAATGTTTGCAAACAGGTTTCTTGATCTTTTTCATTCCCTGCCCTTCTGAAAACCGTCCCTTTTCCAAGCTAAATACTTCCAGTTCCTTCAATTGTCCATTGTCTTTTAGGTGACATGTATTCCAAAACCTTTTACCAATCTAGACATCCTTTTTTGGGCACAATCTAGTCTGTCAATGGGTTCCTTAAATAGGGCACAATAAACTGAGCACACAATTTCAGATGTCATGTAAAGTGCAGTGGAACCAATACTTCTATTGTTCTGGACACTACCTTCCTGTGACACAGAGATTGAATTAGCATTTTTGGCAAACTAGTCACACTTCTTGTGCTCTTAGCCAAATAAAATCCCAAGACTGTACTTTTGCAGTTGGATTTTTTGGACCTTAATGAAAAACTTTACTTTTTTTTTTTCTGCTTAAATGTCATCTGGCTAGTTTCAACCCATCATTCCAAACTACTGAGATCTTTTTGAATAAGAATCATGTCTTACAAAGAATTAACTGTCCCGCCCAACTTCCTCTCATCTGCAAATGTGATAAGTATAATTTATACATCATCTAAGTCACTGGTAAAGAATGCAGAACTGGAAAGCAAGCACTCTGAGAGAGGGCTCTCTGGTGGTCAACAACATTGGTTCATTAATCAATACTTATGAAGTACATTACCTGCTGAAATCCTAAAGCTCTCCACCAATCCATATTTTTCTGGCTTTGCCTCATGTTCTGGGACATTCTTTCTCAAATTGGACCAGCTAAATAATTTGTGGAGTCTAGTACAAAATGAAAACATGGGAACCCTCATTCAAAAGATATTAAAAATTTCAAGATAGTAACAGTAGATCATTAAAACAAGTGTGGAAACCTTCTAAGCAGGGAGCCCTGTGTGACTATACAGTTCACATGCTCATAAAGCTAGCTCTATGCCCAAACTCTCCTGTGACAGATTGCTACTTGTTCTGCAAAACTTTCTTTCTTTTCTTTCTGAACATGTACCTGGACTACATATTCCAACCTCTATTGCACTTAGGTGTGACCATGAGTCTGAGTTCTAGCCAGTGCAATGTGAATGGAGGTGATATGCACAACTTCCAGGTCTGGCCCATAAAAATCTCCCACATAGTTTTTTCATACCATTTTCTCTTCCATCAGCTTGAAACAAATGATAACAGAGGCTTTGGAAATTAAATGCTATATAGTAAAAATTTAAGAATAAAGGAACCTAGGACCTTGAATTCAGAATAGTTTTTTTATGGGGCGCATGGGTTGCTCAGTCAGTTAAGTGTTTGACTTCAGCTCAGGTCATCATCTCACAGTTCGTGAGTTCAAGCCCCGCGTCGGGCTCTGTGCTGACAGCTCAAAGCCTGGAGCCTGCTTCGGATTCTATGTTTCCCTCTCTCTCTATCCCTCCCCTGCTCATGTGCTCTCTCTCTCTCTCTCAAAAATAAATACATTATTTTTTTTAAATAATACTTTTTTTTAGGACTTTGAGCAAAAAATATATTTCTATTATGGTTGAAACATTATACATCTTTGGTTTGCTTTTTAGTTCTACTTGTGTCACTCTAGATAATACATTACCTGATTATCAGAAGTACATAGAGGGCTAATTGAAATTCCTATTCCTGGGGCCCGCTACTAGAGAATACAATCCAGTGAGTCTGAGGTAGGGATTGTGAATCTATATTTTTAAGAAGCCCCCAACACGCCTACAGGTGATTCTGATGATAAGGCAAGTTTGGAGACCTACTCCTGTAGGCTTTTCCTTTCATTTTTTCCCTATCACAATGTCCCCCACCCTATGCTCATTTTTCTCCTGATTCTTGTTTCCCAAGTGATATTTACCTCATGTCTTTAATTACTCTGCTGTATGGAATAGTTTTGATGTCTAGAGCTCCAGCCACCGTCCTGTAATCTGGGGTGGAAGTTTTATGCAAAATATGGAGAAGCAGAAAGAGCGTGTTAGCCTAGACCCTTGATGACTTCTTGCAGGTTCCATACCAAGCCTGGACTAACTCCTGATTCTTTTTGCTTGAGAGAATAAATGCTTATGTGTTTGAAAAGTTATTAAGTAGGATTTTCTGTTATATGTAGTTGAATCTAATCTTAACCCATAGAGAATTATGTTAGAACATGATGCTTTTTCAGAGTCCCTGCTATGTAATTCCTTATGCAAATGGTTTTTCTCTGCCTTCATATAAAGTCAGGTTTTCCCTAAGGAAACTGTCCAAGCAATTGAGTGGCATGGTGAAAGCAATGAACACTGATACCTCATTTCACTAGGACATTAAATCAGATTGTATTTCTCTTTTGTTATCAAGAAATATCTCATACAAGGCTAAAGGTTAAAGTGTTAAAAATCTCTGAGACAATATGTTGTGTCTTGACATTTTTTAATGAATAAATATTCACCTTGTACCATTTTGCTACAGTCTGAATGTTTGTGTTCCCTCAAAATTTGTATGTTGAAACCTAATGCCCAAGTGATAATATTAGGAGGTATTTAGGTCATGATGGTGGAACCCTCAGGAATGGGATGAGTGACCTTATAAAAGAGACTCCAGAGAGTTCCCTTGTCTCTTATGCCATGTGACGTTACAGTGAGAAGACATCTGCCAATGAGGAAGTAGGCCCTCACAGTCACTGAACCTGCCAGTGCCTTAATCTTGAACTTCCCAGCCTCAAGGATTGTAAGAAATTTCTGCTGTTTATGAGCTACTAAGTCTATGGTATTTTGGTTATAGCAGTCCAAACAGGCTGAGACACAGGTCATACCTTTCCTAACTTGATGAAAAGAAAATTAGCAAGATTTTCTCATACACTATTGGTGAGAATGTAAATTGGTGCAGCCACTGTGGAAAATAGTATGGAAGTTCCTCAAAAAATAAAAATAGAAATATCACACGATCCAACAATTCCACTACTGGGTATTTACCCAAGGAAAACTAAAACACGATTTCAAAATATACATACACTCCCTATACTTATTGCAGAATTATTTATAATAGCCAAGATATGGAAGCAGCCCCAGTGGCTATTAATTGATGAATGGATAAAAAAGATGTGAGATACGCGCGCGCACACACACACACACACAGGACTATCATGCAGCAATAAAAAAGGATGAGATCTTGCCATTTGTGGCAACATGGATAGACCTAAAGGGTATTCTGCTAAGTGAATGCTAACTCAGATTGAAAAAGACAAATATCACATAATTTTGAAATCTAAAATCAAAAAAAATGAATAAAAAATAAATAAAAACCAGAAACAGACCTATAAATACAGAGAACAAATTGATGGTTGCCAGAGGGAAGGGGTCATGGAGAGATGGGCAAAATAGGTGAAGAGGAGTGGGAAATACAGGATTCCAGTTGTCGAATGAATAAAACATGGAAATAAAAGTATAGTATACTGAATATAGTCAAAGGTATTGTAATAGAATAGTATGGTGACAGATGGTAGCTACACTTCTGGTGAGCATAACATAATATATAGAGATAATGAATCACTACGTTGTACACCTGAAACCAATGTAACATTATGTCAACTATATTCAAATAAAAAATTAAAAATGAAATAAGTGTGCTTTTGAGAAGCAATATAATTGAGGCACCCTGTTTTGTTCAAGGTGATTTTGCAAGGTTCTGTCTTTCATTCTCCTTTGTTTTTCATCTATTAAAAAGTAAAGAAAGAGTGACAGATGAAGCAGGATCCAATCATCCATCTTGAAGGGACAGTCAGAGTTTTTGCATACAAATGAAAGCTATCATTCTTGTCACCTTAAGTTGGAGCTCTAAACATTACATCTGCAGCCAATTAATATTCCATGACCAATCAAAGCATTCATGCAGATTGTTCTTCCATCCTGAAACATAATTCCAGTGCCAAAAATTATTAGCTACAGAAGATAGAGCAGTGTTAACTTATGATTTCCAACCAACATGAGTGAATATATTATTCATTTATGCTAAAAGCATGTATTTTCCAAAAATATTTTGATTGAACATATCATGACAATAAAAAGCAGCTAAATAATAGGCCTAATTTATTTGATATTAGGTACTCTGTAATGTCACCAAGGAGTCCAGCCCCCCAAACGTCAACTTCTTAAGGACCATGCTCATGGCTGGGGTCTTATAGAGTTCTGATTTCTGATTCCAGAGACAAAGTCATCACTTGGCTTAGTGACTCAGACCATCAATTCTGGCTTTCAATGATGCTACCTCTATCACTTTAAAATCCTTGGAATATGCCAATTTGGATGGTGTAGGAAGACATATGTGCAGCATCAATAATGTCAGGGATAAAGTATGTCCATTCAGAATGCTCCAGGGATCATGTGCTCTTAAAAGATAAAAAGCCAGAGAACAAAGATAACAGGCTTATTGACAGCTAATAAGCAGTCACAAGCAGCTTGAAAACTAAACTGAGTCAGAGGAGTATTTTCTTAAAATCCCATTGTCCTTGAACAAAGTGAGAAAGCCCCTTGCTCAGACAAGGCAGGTTAATCTTCCCACTCTGAAGTGTTGACAGAACTTTCCTTGCTGGGTTTGGAGTACTAAGTATGAGAATGCTTGATTTCCTTATTCCTTAAATTTGCAAATATATCCATGTGTGTTCACCTCTGTCTATCCAGAGTCAGGTTAAAATTCAGTGGTAGGTAAAATAGTTCCCATCAAGATGGATTGATTAGTTGCCTGCAAATACAGTGTCCATCTCTATAAAAAGTTGAATTTTGAGAAGAATATTAATATCCATGTACACTTAACATATTTAATGTGAAAGTAAATCTATAATACTTAAGTAAAAACATAGGTAAGTAAATCAACAATACTTTACAACTAATAACCTATTTTAGAAATAAGAACAAGCTCTCAAGTTCCATAATTATTCACTTTCATAGCTTGATAGTACAAAATGAGAATGTGTCTTCCCATTCAAAGAGAGTTTTAAATGTTTTATTTATCTTAGAGAAAGAGCGCAAGCTGGGGAAGAGCAGAGAGAGAGGGAGACAGAGGATCTGAAGTGTGCTCTGCGCTGACAGCAGTAAGCCCCACGTGGGGATCAAACTCAGGAACTGTGAGATCTTGACTTAAGCTTAAGTCGTATGCTCAACCAGATGCTCCTCAAATAGACTTAAATTTTTTTTTTGAAGTTTATTATCTTTGAGAAAGAGAGAGAAAGGGAGAGAGCAAGCAGAGAGGAATGGCAGACAGAGAGGGAGAAAGAGAGATTCCCAAACAGGCTCTGCACTGATTGTGCAGAGCCTGAAGCCGGGCTCTAACTCACAAACCCCAAGATCATGACCTGAGCTGAAATCAAGAGTTTGATGCCTAAGAGACTGACCTGCCCAGGCACCCCTCCTCAAAGAGATTTTTTTTTCTTTGAGACTTTGTTTTATTATTATTTTTTTCTTTCTTTTTTTTTGAAATTTATTGTCAAATTGGTTTCCATACAACACCCAGTGCTCATCCCAAAAGGTGCGCTCCTCAATACCCATCACCCACCCTCCTCTCCCTCCCACCCCCCATCAGCCCTCAGTTTGTTCTCAGTCTCAAATAGATTTTTGATGCTAAGTTCACTTGCTCAGAAAAAAAGCCTTTCATACAATGAATTTCAAAAAGGGAAAAAATGCATGTCTTTCAGAATTGAAGCTTGAGAAAGAAGTGAATGCTATGTTGTCTTCTTTCTAGATGGGAGGAGAACTGAAGACTATGGAATTAGGTAAGTGCCAGCTCAACAGTACCTTGTAAAGGGTTTTTCTTTAATGTCAAGAAGTCAATACAACAGTAGTTAAAGGTTTACTAACCAGACATGGATAAAAATCTCAGCACCACTGCTTATTAGTTATATAAGCTTATGAAAATGATGTAACCATTCTCTGCCTCAGTTTATCCACAAATGAGAATATTAGAATTTTTCTTACAGGATTGTTATAAGGATTAAATGAAATAATATATGTAAAATGCCTGGCACACAAGAAGCACCTGATAAATTGCAGCTGATGTGATTTTGATCATTACCACAGTCTTATTCCATCTATCCAATTTACAATTTTTACAAAATTCAAATAGGAATGCCCAAACATTGGTGCTATGCTTCAGTGTCATTTCCCAAAGATATCTGATCAGAAGATATTTACTGATATCTGTTATGTGCATGACATTATGCTAGATACTGTAAATAAACAGAAGATTTTACAACCCCTGCTTTCAAGGAATATACTTTCAAATTTGGAGATGCAAACTAGTTTTGGCAGAATGCTATAAATAGTCTCTGGCAGAAGCTAGAAATGCTTAATCTATAATGAGTGGGATATGCCCAGGACCAGAATATAAAACTATCCTAGATTGCTTTCTACATGCAGAACTAAAGTGGGAGGACAAATACTAAAATTGTGTTTAAAGGGATTTATTCACAGATTTTAGATAAAACTGAAAACTTTAGTTGAGGCAAAATTTCTCAGCACAACTATTTCTCTGTATAATTAAGGCACAAAATAAAATTTAAGACTTATTACCTAAGAAGGAATTTTCTTTAACTCATTATTGTCTCTACTGACTGCATATTTTGCATGTATTCTAGGTGGGCGTGTGTTTGTGTGTGTGTGTGTGTGTGCGCGCGTGCGTGTATAAAAGAGCGATATTAAGCATCTGGTCAATCCCTTATGTTTATATAAATGGGAATGCAGAGAGGTAAAATGACTTTGCCTATAGTCAAAAATACCCATTTATTAGCAAAACCAGAATTAGAACACTGAGCTGGAACTAGCTAGTGCCTCTCTAGGCTCTAGAAGGATTATCAAATCAATAACCCAGTTCCTTCAAAGGAAGTAAAAAACTTATTCATCCTTATGGACAGGGCACACATCTCCAACATCCTTTGCCTCCACCCACTCTCTCATCTCTTACTGTCAATTGGATTGCTGGCACGTTGAGTGCTCATTAGATGCTTATTGAAGTAAAGGGAAACTTAATACATTGATGAAAAAATCAATGTACTTGCCTATCACACAGACGGTAAATGTATTGTTGCTAAAGAAAAAGCTAGTGATCCTTTCTGCTATCCTAAACATCAAATTAATGAGATTCTTATCTGTCATTATATCAAATAATCACATTTCACAGAGGAAACTATTCAGCTAAGTGAATTACTCAGTGATTTCAAGGTAGGGATTTCATGAGACAAAATACTGAATCTGTATTTTTTAATGTTTATTTCGTTATTTTGAGAGAGACAGAGAGAGAGGCATAGAGAAAGAAAGAGACAGAGAGAGACAGAGAGAGAGAGAGAGAGAGAGACAGCATGAGCTAGGGAGGGGCAGAGAGAAAGGGAGGGAGAGAATCCCAAGCAGGCTCCATGCTGTCGGCATAGAGCCTGATGCGGGCTCAAACTCACAAACTGTGAGATCATGACCAGAGCTAAAATCAAGAGTCAGAGGCTTAACCGACTGAGTAATCCAGGTGCCCCCTGAATCGGTCTTTATAACAGGTACTAGAGGAAAGAGAAAATGGAAGTCTGGCCACAGACTGCAGATCAGGAGAGTGCTTCTAAGGATTTGAAGCAAAGATGAGTAGTGTGGACTTACTACACTGGGCAAAAGACCATGTATGCTGGTTCATAAGAATTCAACCTCTTAATTTTGATGCTGGACTGAAAAATTATATTGGAAAAGAGGGGTGGGGGGAAAAAGTGAGGGAATGCATTGATGCTAAAACTGAGCTGCCTCTCTCAGAGTCCCTGGTTTGGTGAATTACCAGGTAGAAAGAGAATTCATAGATTTGTCTCTAGGAACAGTCATTCTGATCTTAACTTTTGCAATACTATTTTAACAAACTATTCCCTAAAAGTCCTAAACTGATAACAAATAGCTAAATGCAAGAAGACAATTTTTTTCTCTCTTCACATAATGGCAAAGCATAATTATAACCAGCCACTATTTCAAGAGCCTTCTTGAATAAATAAGGCCAAAATGCAGTGCTGTTTATGTATAAATTTCAAGCGTTCCTCATTTTAACTAAAATGACACAGGGAATGCAAATCCATAGCTTCAGCAAATTTTCTCTTTCTAAAATCACCGTCAGATTACTTTGCAATTTCATGAAATGGGCTTCAGTGGCATTTTGAAAAATTAGGAAGGGGTACTGCAACTGGAATGGAATAAACTATTAGATAACCCCAAGTGAGATATTAATCTCCATCCAGATGGCCATTGTGCTTTTATTATCAGGAAACAAGGCATCACACAGGTCCTTAATAATCCAACTTTTGATAGCACTAAGCAGCCCAGTAATGAGATAACTTGGGGACTATTCCCAGGCAGGAGGAATTAATGATACTCTATTCTTGGGTTGGCAAGGAGGGAGGGCTATGGAAACCAAGGGTACAGCTGAAGGTGGATGTTTCCCAGTGTCCTGTTTGTTTAAGAACCAAAAGAGCAACATCTTTAACAAGATACTTATTTCCTATGGGGACGCACTTTATAAATTACGAACACACACACTCACACTCACACATATTCCTGCACATTTTTAGATATTTCTTCCTTCTGTGTCTTACTTTAAACATCCACATGCTTAGGGGCACCTGGGTGGCTCAGTAGGTTGAACCTCTGACTCATGGCTCATGGCTCAGGTCATGATCTCATGGTTTGTGAGTTCGAGCCCTGCATAGGGTTCGCTGCTGTTAGCACAAAGCCCACTTCGAAACTTCTGCCCCCCTCTCTCTGCCCCTCCCCCCTAAAAATAAATATTAAAAAAAGCATTCACATACTTCAATTCACGTCAGCCTCCTTTCTTGCTACTAAACTATACCATTATTACTCACTTCATTTCTATTCCACTGGATTTATGACAGGATAGTATTGTTTTCCACAATGAAAGGAATTGCTTATGAGGAAGCTTCAGTGATTTTCTCAAATATAGATTGCTTAAGAAAATCTAGACACTTTCTACTTAGATAGCCTGAGCCTTCAGGGGTAAAGAAAAACAGGCTAAGATCAATTCACATAATTGTGTATGGATTTGTGCTCAGATTTTTTTCAGAGCCTAACATACTCAATTTGGAATTGGCATTAACCCTCTTAAGACACTAGGAATAACATTTGGTAAGATACAAATTTTAATTCAGATTTTGTTGATGAAAAAACTTAAAGAAAAGTGTCCATGAGGAAAAAATAAATCATTAGTACTAGCTTCTTCTTACCCCAGTCTCTAATAGTCTCCTCCATACAGTGAATCTGAAGGGGACTATGTTCTCCTGCTAAAAGGCACTAAGGACAACTGGCACTACAGAAAAAATTCTACAAAGTATGGAGCAGCCTCACTTGGAAATCCACAGAACTTGAGACTGTGGAAAATTTCTTTGAATGTTGGAAGCAATGAACAATAATCACTGAGTACTCACTATGTGCCAGGCACAGTGCTGAGCACTTTGCATATATTACTTCATTTAATCTTACCAACCTCAACATTTCAACCCTCAATAAAACAGAGGCAAATCATATTTTATATATAAGGAAACTAGAAAATACATAACAGAACATAGGTTTAAAGCTATGTCTGTCTGACTCGAGTGCCTGTGTCCCTTCAATGTTCTCTCTCAAGTGACAAACTGACATGACCCATTTTAACTATACTGCCTTTATATCGCACACAGATATGGCATTATTCTGGGTAAATGAATCAATTGCTGCCTGCTACTTGGTCTGTGTTGATAGGTGACTGCATTTTAGCATATATATATATATATATATACACATATATATGCTTTTTATACAGCTTTATAAAGCATATATATGTATATATGTATAAAACATATATATGTATAAAACATATATATATGTAAGCTCATGATCTGCTGAATACAGATGGTCTTCTAAGAGGAGATTTTTTTTAATGAAGAAGGAAGAGACCAGGGAAACTCTTCTTGCACACCAGTAACTAAATAATATCAGATGTTCTGGCCTGTTTAGCATAGTAATATTCTAATCAAAGATCCTGCCATTTCATCTCAGGATGAGGAAACAGGAAGAGTTACAGAAAGCTCATTATATAGCTTGCTAGCCTCCATTGCTTGGAAAAATTATTTATGCACTTATGTGATTAATACTCCATATTTGAGACATACAGTGTTAAAAAAAAAGTGTTTCACATATGCCTGGAAGGAAACAAGGAAGAGAGGGAGGGAGGAAGGGGAAAAGAAAAGATGGGAGGGATGAAGGGAGGGATGGAAGTGGGAGAAAAGAGACATCAGAGCATCAGCAGCCTTTGTTTAATAAGGAGATGATGAGATTCTTCAGGTTAGAGATGCATTACTTCTTGTAGTTTTTGTCTACTTTCTTGAATGAAAATGACCATTCTTAAAACATTTTTGTGGTCACCTGAGAGCCTCATATAGAGAAGGATTATCTGCTTCCCCAGGTAATATGGCAGAAGAAACAAGGAAATGAATCTGGGGGATCTGTCAGTGCTGAAGACAGAAGTTTTCCTGCTTTAATATTTTGTCAAAATAGGTGCTGAGAAAATATGATTAGCTGTTGGACCAATCTGATATCAAAAAACCTTTTGACATTCCAAGGGATAATAGTGGCAATTTAACTTAGTATGGCCAAAATAACTGAAGTACATGATCACATTGGTAAATTGGATATATTCACACTTAGGTTAGTATAATTTTTTTGCCAACTAAATTTTCTCTATGGTGATTTAATGAATGTATATTTCTTTTTGCTTATATTTGTAAATTTGGATAATTGATTTGGATAGTAATCCTGGATGGAATAGCCAAGAAAACTGTAAAAAGAAACTTAAAGGGCATTTGTAATAGTTTTATTTTTTTGAATAGAAAATATACACTCACTACATCCCAAACACTCATGCTATTTATGTAGGATTCTCTTCAGTTTCTACATGAAAGGTTGTCAAATATATTTACATAAATTTCCTATTATTAGAGCAACCTTCTTGCTTTCTCGAAAACATGTTGTATTACTATCCTTTGTGTGCTGCTCACATGCCCAAGCCAGAAAGACAAAGTCTTTTTTAAAAAAATTTATTTATTTATTTATTTATTTATTTATTTTTAAATGTTTATTTTTGAGAGAGACAGAGACAGAATGCGAGTGGGTTAGGGGCAGAGAGAGAGGGAGACATAGAAGCAGAAGCAGGCTCCAGGCTCTGAGCTGTCAGCACAGAGCCTGACATGGGGCTCGAACTCACAAGCTGTGAGATCATGACCAGTGCCGAAGTTGGATGCTCAACTGAATGAGCTACCCAGGCGCCCCTACAAAGTCTTGAATATTGCACTGTTGCTAAAAGACAAACGCATAGGTATGGATGATTATACAAAGGGAAAGGAGGCTGATTTTTAAAAGAGAACCAAAAAGATTTGTAAAAATAACATATATTTAAAATAAATATTTCAGGGGGCACCTCAGTGGCTCAGTTCGTTAAGGGTCCTACTCTTGGTTTTGGCTTAGGTCATGATCTCACGGTTTTGTGGGTTCAAGCCCAACGTCGGGCTCTCCACTGCCAGCAAGGAGCTTCCTTGGGATTCGCTGTCTCATCTCTCTCTGACCCTCTCCCATTCATGTGGTCTCTGTCTCTCTCAAAATAAATAAACTTAAAAAAATATTAGGGGCACCTGGTTGGTGCAGTTGGTTACATGTCCAACTCTTGATATCAGCTCAGGTCATGATCTCACGGTTCATGAGTTCGTGCCCCACATTGGGCTCTTCCCTGATGGTGCATAGCCTGCTTGGGATCCTGTCTTTTCTTCTCTCTGCCCCTCCACATGCACATGTGCGCTCTCTCTCTTTCTCTCTCAAAATAACAGTGGTGAGAGTGGACACCCCTGTCTTGTTCCTGACCTTAGGGGGGAATATCTCGTTTTTTTTCCCCATTGAGGATGATATTAGCGTTGAGTCTTTCATATGTGGCTCGTGGTATGATCCTTCTATCCCTACTTTCTTAAGGGTTTTTATCAAGAAAGGATGCTGTATTTTGTCAAAATAAACTTAAAAAATAAGATAAAATAAATATTTCGGAGACAAAACACAGACAGAAGTGATACAGTCTAAGTAGATAAATAGAATATGAGAGAGAAAGATTAATACATACATAGGCACAAACACACACGCATACACACATATTCATTTTATGTTGAACTATTTTATTTATTTTTTAATTTTTAATTTTTCTTTTTGAGAGAGAGAGAGGCAGAGAGAAAATCTCAAGCAGGCTCCACACTGTCAGCACAGAGCCTGATTTGGTGCTCAAACCTATGATCAGTGAGATTACCTGAGCCAATATCAAGAGTTGGACATTTAACCAACTGAGCCACCCAGGCTCCTCTCAACTATTTTAAAACTATTCACACAAGAGGGTAACTTCTACAATGGTAATTTAAGAACCACCAAAATCCAATCCTGTATAAAAGCAATGGAAACGGTGGCAAAAATGGTTAAAGTCAACTTTTTCATAACACTGGAAATTAACTAAAGGGTTGCAAAAATTCAAGGAGCTTTTTATTAAAGAAAAATGACTGGATATCAATAATACTAATGAATTTTGTGGCATTTTAACTTTCCCTAATCCCAAGCTTCATCATAGCTTTAAAAACCAACAGACTCACAATTATGGTAGCTTGACAATCAGCTGTCTAGTAGCTACTGGATTGAAGAAAGCAGAACAGGTTTCCAGCGATCCAAAAGCCTCATCCTGAGATAAATGTTACTATTTGACATGTCTTGAAGCTTCATGACAAACTGCATTCTTAGGGCTTGATTTCTTTGACTAGACACAGAGTTTATTCTGTGTAAACAGTCTGATCTACAGGGACCTTATAAAAAATTATCAGTGGTGATTGTTTAACAACTCGGGTGCCTAGAGTGACATTAATAGCTGGAATTAACAAAGAGCTGACCAAAAATGTAAAAGGAAAAACTGGAGAATAAGATGTCCAAAGAGGGATTTGAAAAACTCTGAAATATTCCTGAATAAGTGAAGGTCACATGCATGAACGATACTGTGCACAAGAGCAGGAAAAACCTGAGAAGATCTGCTGATAGGCATGGGTTTCTTTTTTGTGTGCTGAACATATCCTAATATTGATTGTGCTGATAGTTGCACAACCCTTTTCATGTAATAGCATACTGTTTTAAGGTTTATCCATGCACTAGTGTGTCATTCCATTTTATTGCTGAAAAATGCTCCATTGTATGGCTATCCTATGTTTTTATCATCCATTAATCAGTTGATAAACTTTTAGGTTATTTCCACCTTTTAGCTATTGTAAGAATCCATGTACATTTTTTGTATAGACATATAGCTTTATTTCAGCAGCACCAGATGAACCAAGCAGACTAAAATAGCTCCATAAAGGCTCTAAAAATTAAATAGTTATTGAAAATACAGACTGCAAGATTAGACCACAATCTAAGGACTGTCCCTGAACAGATAACTATCTATTAAATATTTTATTTTATTTAAAAAATTTTATACAGTTAGTACTATATTAGTTTCAGGTGTACAATGTAGTGGTTCAACGATTTTATACATTACTCAGTGCTCATCACGATAAGCATACTGTTAATCCCTTTCACATATTTTGCCCATTCCCACACCCACCTCCTTTCTGGTAACCATCCCTTTGTTATCTATAGTTAAGTGTCTCTTTCCTGGTTTGTCTCTCTTTCTCTGTTCATTAGTTTTGTTTCTTAAATTCTACATATGAGTAAAACCATATGGTATTTGTCCTCTGACTTATTTCACTTAACATTATACCCTCTACATCCATCCAAGTTGTTGCATGGGTGGATCATTTTGTTGTTGTTGAGTAATATTCCGTTTTATATATACATATTAAATATACATGTATAGATATTTTTGTGCAATACACACACACACACACACACACACACACCACACATACATACCACTTCTTCTTTATCCATTCATCTTTCAATGGAGACTTGAGTTGCTTCCATCGTATCTAGGCTAGTGTTGATAATGCTAGTGTTGATATTTTTGTATTCTTTTGGTAAATACCCAGTAGCACAACTGGTGGATCAAAGCATAGTTCTATTTTTGACTTTTTCAGGAACCTCTATACCGTTTTCCACAATGGCTGCACCAGTTTGCAATCCCACCAACAGTGGATAAGGGTTCCTTTTTCTCGAATTCCATGCCAATACTTGTTGTTTCTTGTGTTTTTGATTTTACTCATTCTCACAGGTGTGAAGGGATATCTCATTGTGATTTTGATTTGCATTTCCTTGATGATTAGTGATGCTGAGCATCTTTTCATGTGCTTGTTGGTCATTTGTATGTTTTCTTCAGAGAAATATCTATTTATGCCTTTGGCCCATTTTTAATTGTATTATTTGGAAGTTTTTGGTGTTGAGTTGTAGCAGTTCTTTATATATTTTGGATACTAACCCTTATTGGATGTGTCATTTGCAAATATCTTCTCCCATTCAGTAGGTTATCTTTTTGTTTTGTTCATTGTTTCCTTTGCTATGCAAAAGCAACAGGCCTAGTATTCTACTAATATAACAGGCACAATATCTAGGGAATGATAAAAAATCACTTATCAAACCAACAACCAGAGAAATGACAAAATGAAATAAACTGACACAAACACTGGGATGAATTAGATGTTACAATTATCTGAAAAGACTTGCAAAGCAGGAATCATAAAAATACCCGAACAATAAATTACAAATTTTCCTGAAACAAATGAAAAAATAATAAAATTTCAGTAGGTAGAAACTATTTATATGTCTATTTAATTTATTTTTTAATATCTTATTTTTAAGTAATATTTGTACACAATGTGGGGCTCAAACAGAATCCTGAGATCAAGAGTCACATGTTCTAACAACTGAGCAACTCTGGAAATAGAAAATATTTAAAAATTAAAATTATATACTGAAAAATATAATAAAATAAATTATAAAAACTCTGGATAGACTCAATAGTAGAATGGAAATAGCAGCAGGAAATAGAATCAGGGAACTTGAGGACAAAGTATTATAATTCACACAACAAAGAGTAAATAGACTAATAATGAACAGAGCCTCAAAGACTTGTGGGATAATAACAAAAGATCTGATATTTGTATCATTAGAGTGTCAGAATGAGAGAAGAAAAAAAAGTAGGGCTGAAAGAGCATTCAAAGAAATAATGGCTGAATTTTCCCCAAATGGGAAAACTTTCCAAGTCTATATCCAGCGAAAGTATTTTTGAGTAATGAAGGGTAAATACAGACATTCACAGATGAAGGAAAACTAAAAGAATTGGTTGTTAACAACCCTACCCTTAAACCTTGGTTAAAGGATGTTCTTCAAACAAAGAAAATGATAAATGAAAGAATCCTGTGGCATTGGGAAAGAAGAAGTTACAAGAGAAAGAGCAAAAATATGAGTACATACAGTAGACTGTCCTTTTATTTATGAGTTTATGTATCATATTTGATGGTAGGAAAAATAATATTATTTGATACTAAAAACAAGGATATTTAAAAGTGAGAGAAGTATAGAAACCTAAATGGAGGTAAGTTTTCTGTACTTCATTCAAAGTTGTAAAACAATGGGGCGCCTGGGTGGCTCAGTTGGTTAAGCATCCAACAATTGATTTCAGTTCAGGTGATGATCTCACTGTTCATGGGATCAAGCCCTGTGTCAGGCTCCATGCTGACAGCACACAGCGTGCTTGGGATTCTCTCTCTCTCTCTCTCTCTCTCTCTCTCTCTTTGCCCCTCATGCGCGCTCTCTCTCTCTCAAAATAAATCAACAAAGCTTTTAAAGAAAAGTGGTAATACACTGATACCAGTAGACTGTCATAAGTCACATATGTATATCATGATACACAATGCAACCAGTACAAAAGTTATATAAAGAGATACACTCGAAAATCTTATAAATAAATCAAGATGTAATCTTTTAAAAATGTTCAAGTAACCCACAGGAAGACAAGAAAAGAGACATATAGACTAATAGAATATAATAGAGCCCAGAAATGAACCTTCACATATATGGTCAATTTTGATTTTTAACGAGGGTAACAAGACCACCCAAATGGAGAAAAGACAATCTTTTCAACAAATTATGCTGGGAAAAACTAGCTATCTAGATTCGAAAGAATGAAGGTAGATCCTTACCTTACACCATATATATAAAGTAAATCAAAATGGATCAAAAATATAAACTTAACAGGTAAAATTATAGGGGAGCTTGGGTGGCTCAGTCGGTTAAGCATCTGAGTCTCAATTTCAGCTCAGGTCATGATCTCACAGTTCATGGATTCTAGCCCCACATCGGGTTCTGCACTTGCAGTATAGGGGACTTCTCTCTCTCTCTCTGCTTCTCCCCTGCTTGTGCTCTCTCTGTCTCTGTCTCTCTCTCTAAAAAATAAATAAACATTAAAAAAAGAGGTAAAAAGAGGTAAAATTATAAAGCCATTAAAAGAAAACATTGGAGAAAATCTTCATGGCATTGTTTGGCAATGATTTCTTTTATAATGCACCAAAAGCATAGTCTAAAAGAAAAAGAAAAAATATATATATATATAAATTGTACTTTATTAAAATTAAGAACGTTTACCAATCAAAAGCACTATAGAATTGGGAAAAATATTTGCAAATCTTATAAGTGATTAGTATTAGTATCCATAATATATAAAAAGCTACAACCCAACAACAAAAAAAAATCTATTTCAAACATGAGCAAAGGAGTTGAATAGACATTTCTCTAAAAAAAGACATACAAGATCAGGCGCGTTCAAGGTGGTATGGCTGTAGACTTTCAGAGAGGGAGGGAGGCAAATCATAAGAGACTTTTAAAAACTGAGAATAAACTAAGGGTTGATGGGTGATGGGAGGGAGAGGAAAGTGGGTGATGGGCCCTGAGGAGCACACCTATTGGGATGTGCACTGGGTGTTGTATGGAAACCAATTTGGCAATAAATTTCATATTAAAAAAAAAGACATACAAATGGACAATAAGCACACAAAAAAGATTCTCAACATCATTAATCATTAGCGAAATACATATCAAAACCACAATGAAATACCACTTCACACTTAGTAGGATGTCTATTATTAAAAGCAAACAGAAAAACAAAATAAGCATTGGTGGGGTGCCTGGGTGGCTCAGTCCATTAAGCATCTGACTTTGGCTCAGGTCATGATCTCGTGGTTTGCCAGTTCAGGCCCCACATTGGACTCTCTGCTGTCAGCGCAGGGCCATAACAGATCCTCTGTCCCCCCCACCCCCACCCTGCCCCTCCCCCATTTGTGCTCTCTCTCTCTCAAAAATAATTAAAGATTTAAAAAATAAGCATTGGTAAAGATGTGGAGAAATTAGATATCTGTGCCTTACCAGTAGGAATGAAAGTTGTGCAGAAAATATGGAAAATTGTTTGGTGATTTCTCAAAGATTTAAACACAAAACAACTGTCACATGATCCAGCAACTCAACTCCATTCTTGAGAACATGTCAAACAATTTAAAGCATGGATTAAAATAGATATGTGTACACTAATGTTTATAGCAGTGTTATTTACAAAAAGATGGAAACAACCCACACACACATTCATAGATAAGTGGAAAAACAAAATGTAGGTTAAACATACAATGGAATATTATTCAGACAGAAAAAAGAATTAAATTTTGATATATGTTACAACATGGATGGACCTTGAAAATATGTAAATTAAACCAGAGACATAAAAAGAAATATTATATGATTCCACTTTCATAAAGACAGAAAGTAGCATAATGGTTACCAAAAGATGGGGGAGGGGAAACAGGGAGTTATTGTTCAATGAGCGTAGAATTTATGTTCTGGATGGTGAAAGTTTGGCTATAGATAGCAGTGACAGATATACAATATTGTGAATGTATTTAACGTCACTGAATTATACATTTAAAAATCATTAAAAGTATAAATATTATGTAATGTATATTTTACCACAATAAAAATAAAAAATAAGAGCGTCTTGGTTAGCGAACACCTAGAGGTTGGGGAGAGTGGTACACCTGTTGTGGCATGGGGGCCCCGCACTTTTCCCCACACCTCGCTCTCTGCAACTCTTTGTCTCGATGTCAATTGGTATCCTGTATCACCACTTTTACTGGCCAAGATCCTTTGAATTTCCATATACATTTTAAAATAATCTTGTCAGACAGAGGAAGATGGTGGACACTGGGCTCACCGTGTCCTGCTGGCCACTTAGATTCCACCCACATCTGCCTAAATAACCCAGAAAACTTCCAGGAAACTAGCAGAATGGACTCTCCAGAGCCAAGCATAGACGAGAGGCCCACAGAAGAGGGTAGGAAGGGCGGAGAGGCAGCACACGCTACACGGACTGGCAGGAGGGAGCTGGGGTTGTGGAGGGGCAGTTTGGCTTGCAAAAGTGGAGGGGCCTGACGGAGTGTGTTCTGACAGCCAGTGGAACTTAACATCTGGAATGTTATAAGTCAACAGCTCTGCTCCGAGAGTGGGAGGGCTAGAGGACAATGGGAGGGACAGTTGTTGAGCCCCGGAGGAAAGAGCTCAGCTTGGCGGGGAACAAAGGCGCTTGCCAGCACCATATCCCTCGACCATTCCCCAGCCAAAATCCCAAAGGGAACCGGTTCCCATCACAGAACTTGCTAGCACCGCACAAACCCCCAATGCTGTGCTTCTGTAGATCCATCCCTCTGAAGGGTCTGCCTCCCTCTTGGTGCCACAGGGCCCCTCCCTAAGCGGACCACTGAAGGCAAAGTGAGCTGAGTCTGCCCCTCCCACCCCTGTGCACCTTGCGGATCCACCCCGGCTAATACACCAGATCCAATCGAAGAAGCACCACAAACCTGGCAGTGTGCAAGTAGCACAGACAGGTGCCACACCACTCCACAGTGAGTCTTGCCCATGGGATAGGGGATGATAAGGTACACACTAGTCTGACTGTGGCCCCAGTGGTGGGCTGGGGGCAGACATCAAGTCTGAGTGCGCCCCGCCCACCAATGCAAGTTACTCCAGACAGCACAGGAGAAGAGCCCTGCAGTTCCACGTCACTCCAGGGACTATCCGAAATGACAAAACAGAAGAATTCTCCTCAAAAGAAACTCCAGGAACTAGCGACAGCTAATGAACTGATCAAAAATGATTTAAGCAATGTAACAGAAAATGATTTTTTTAATATGAAATTTATTGTCAAATTGTTTTCCATACAACACCCAATGCTCATCCCAAAAGGTGCCCTCCTCAATACCCATCCCCAAGGGCAAGGGAATTAAAAGCAAAAATGAACTCTTGGGACCTCATGAAGAAAAAAAGCTTCTGCACAGCAAAGGAAACAGAAAATGAATTTAAAATAATAGTCATAAAATTAATCGCTGGGCTTGAAAAAAGTATAGAGGACAGCAAAGAATCTATTACTACAGAGATCATGGGACTAAGAAACATTCAGGAGGAGCTAAAAATGCTATAAATGAGCTGCAAAATAAAATGGAGACAAATACAGCTCGGATCGAAGAGGCAGAGGTGAGAATAGGTGAATTAGAAGATAAAATTATGGAAAAAGAGGAAGCTGAGAAAAAGAGAGGTAAAAAAAATCCTGGAGTATGAGGGGAGAATTAGAGAACTAAGTGACACAATTAAACGTAATAATATATGTATAATTGGGATTCGAGAGGAGGAAGAGAGAGGGAAACCTGCTAAAGGTGTACTTGAAATCATAGCTGAGAACTTCCCTGATCTGGGGAAGGAAAAAGGCACTGAAATCCAAGAGGCACAGAGAACTCCCTTCACACATAACTTGAATCGATCTTCTGCACAACATATCATAGTGAAACTGGTAAAATACAAGGATAAAGAGAGAATTCTGAAAGCAGCTAGGGATAAACATGCTCTAACATATAAAGGGAGACCAATAAGACTAGTAACGAATCTATCTACTGAAACTTGGTAGGACAGAAAGGAATGGCAGGAAATCTTCAATGTGATGAACAGAAAAAAAAATGCAGTCGGGAATCCTTTATCCAGCAAGTCTGTCATTTAGAATAGAAGCAGAGATAAAGGTCTTCCCACACAAACAAAAACTGAAGGAATTCATCACCACTAAACCAGCCCTACAAAAGATCCTAAGGGGGATCCTGTGAGACAAAGTACCAGAGACATCACTACAAGCATGAAGCCTACAGACATCACAATGACTCTAAACCCATATCTTTCTATAATAAAACTGAATGTAAAAGTACTAAATGCTCCAACCAAAAGACATAGGGTATCAGAATGGATAAAAAAAAACAAGACCCATCTATTTGCTGTCCACAAGAGACTCGTTTTAGAACTGAGGACACCTTCAAATTGAAAGTGAGGGGATGGAGAAGTATCTATCATGCTACTGGAAGTCAAAAGAAGACTGGAGTAGCCATACTTATATTAGACTAACTAGACTTTCAATTAAAGACTCTAGCAATAGATGAAGAAGCACATTATATAATAATTACAGGGTCTATCCATCAGGAACAGCTTACAAATATAAATGTTTAGGCACCGAATACGGAAGCCCCCAAATATATAAAACAATTAATCACAAGCATAAGCAACCTTATTGATAAAAATGTGGTAATTGCAGGGGATTTTAATACTCCACTTAAAGCAATGGATAGATTACCTAGACACAGGATCAATCAAGAAGCAAGGGCCCTGAATGATACATCGGATCAGATGGACTTGACAGATATATTTAGAACTCTGCATCCCAAAGCAACAGGATACACTTTCTTCTCGAGTGCACATGGAACCTTCTCCAAGATAAATCACATACTGGGACACAAAACAGCCCTTCATAAGTATACAAGAATTGAGATCATACCATGCAAACTTTCAGACCACAATGCTATGAAGCTTGAATCAACCACAAGAAAAAGTCTGGAAAACCTCCAAAAGCATGGAGGTTAAAGAACACCTTACTAAAGAATGAATGGGTCAACCACGCAATTAGAGAATAAATTAAGAAATATATGGAAACAAATGAAAATGAAAATACAACAATCCAAATGCTTTGGGATGTAGCAAAGGCACACCTGAGAGGAAAATACATTGTAATCCAGGCCTATCTCAAGAAACAGGAAAAATCCCAAATAAAAAATCTAACAGCACACCTAAAGGAAATAGAAGCAGAACAGCAAAGACACCCTAAACCAAGCAGAAAAAAGAAATAATAAAGATCAGAGCAGAAATAAACAATATAGAATCTAAAAAAACTGTAGAGCAGACCAATGAATCCAAAGTTGGTTTTTTGAAAAAATAAACAAAATTGACAAACCTCTAGCCAGGCTTCTCAAAAAGAAAAGGGAGATGACCAAAATAGATAAAATCATGAATGAAAATGGAATTGGTTGTAATAAAAACCAATCCCTCAGAAAGACAAGCAATTATCAGGGAATACTATGAAAAATTATATGCCAACAAATGGGACAACCTGAGAGAATTGGACAAATTCCTAAACACCCACACGCTCCCAAAACTCAAACAGGAAGAAATAGAAAGCTTGAACAGACCCATAACCAGCAAAGAAATTGAATCAGTCATCAAAAATCTCCCAACAAATAAGTGTCCAGGACCAGATGGCTTCCCAGGGGAATTCTACCAGACATTTAAAGCAGAAATAATACCTATCCTTCTCAAGCTATTCCAAAAAATAGAAAAGGAAGGAAAACTTCCACACTCATTCTACGAAGCCAGCATTACTTTTATTCCTAAGCCAGACAGAGACCCAGTAAAAAAAGAGAACTACGGACCAATATCCCTGATGAATATGGATGCAAAAATTCTCAATAAGATACTAGCAAATTGAATTCAACAGCATATAAAATGAATTATTAACCATGATCAAGTGGGATTCAATCCTGGGATGCAGGGCTGGTTCAACATTCGCAAATCAATCAACGTGATACATCACATTAATAAAAGAAAAGATAAGAACCATATGATCCTGTCAATCAATGCAGAAAAAACATTTGACAAAATTCAGCATCCTTTCTAATAAAAACCCTTGAGAAAGTCGGGATAGAAGGAACATACATAAACATCATAAAATCCATTTATGAAAAGCCACAGCTAATATCATCCTCAATGGGGAAAAACTGAGAGCTTTTTCCCTGAGATCAGGAACATGACAGGGATGTCCACTCTCACCGCTGTTGTTTAACATAGTGTTGGAAGTTGTAGCATCAGCAATCAGACAACAAAAGGAAATCAAAGGCACCAAAACTGGAAAAGATGAAGTCAAGCTTTCACTTTTTGCAGATGACATGATATTATATATGGAAAATCCAATAGACTCCACCAAAAGTCTGCTAGAACTGATACAGGAATTCAGCAAAGTTGCAGGATACAAAATCAATGTACAGAAATCAGTTGCATTCTTATACACTAATAAGGAAGCAACAGAAAGACAAATAAAGAAACTAATCCCATTCACGATTGCACCAAGAAGCATACAATACATAGGAATAAACCTAACCAAAGATGTCAAAGATCTGTATGCTGAAAACTATAGAAAGCTTATGAAGGAAATTGAAGAAGATACAAAGAAATGGAAAAACATTCCGTATTCATGGATTGGAAGAATAAATATTGTCAAAATGTCAATACTACCCAAAGCTATCTACACATTCAATGCAATCCCAGTCAAAATTGCACCAGCAATTCTTCTCGAAACTAGAACAAGCAATTCTAAAATTCATATGGAACCACAAAAGGCCCCGAATAGCCAAAGTAATTTTGAAGAAGAAGACCAAAGCAGGAGGCATCCCAATCCCAGACTTTAGCCTCTACTACAAAGCTGTCATCATCAAGACAGCATGGTATTGGCACAAAAACAGACACATAGACCAATGGAATAGAATAGAAACCCCAGAAGTATAACCACAAAAGTATGGCCAACTCATCTTTGACAAAGCAAGAAAGAACATCCAATAGAAAAAAAGACAATATCTTTAACAAATGGTGCTGGGAGAGAGCCAAAGCCTAAGAGACTCTTAAAAACTGAGAACAAACTGAGGGTTGATGGGGGGTGGGAGGGAGGGGAGGGTGGGTGATGGGTATTGAGGAGGGCACCTTTTGGGATGAGCACTGGGTGTTGTATGGAAACCTATTTGACAATAAATTTCATATATTAAAAAAAATGGTGCTGGGAGAACTGGACAGCAACATGCAGAAGGATGAAACTTGACCACTTTCTCACACCATTCAAAAAAACAAATTCAAAATGGATAAAGGACCTGAATGTGAGACAGGAAACAGGAAACCATCAAAACCCTAGAGGAGAAAGCAGGAGAAAACCTCTCTGGCCTCAGCCGCAGCAATTTCTTAGTTGACACATCCCCAAAGGCAAGGGAATTAAAAGCAAAAATGAACTAATGGGACCTCATCAAGATAAAAAGCTTCTACACAGCAAGGGAAACCATCAACAAAACTAAAAGGCAACCAACGGAATGGAAAAAGATATTTGCAAATGACATATCAAAGGGCTAGTATCCAAAATCTATAAAGAGCTCACCAAACTCCATGCCTGAAAAATAATTAATCCAGTGAAGAAATGGGCAGAAAACATGAATAGACACTTCTCTAAAGAAGACATCCAGAACGTCCAACAGGCACATGAAAAGGTGCTCAATGTCGCTCCTGATCAGGGAAATACAAATCAAAACCACCCTCAGATAATACCTCATGCCAGTCAGAGTGGCTAAAATGAACAAATCAGGAGACTATAGATGCTGGAGAGGATGTGGAGAAACGGGAACCCTCTTGCACTGTTGGTGGGAATGCCAACTGGTGCAGCCACTCTGGAAAACAGTGTGGAGGTTCCTCAAAAATTAAAAATAGACCTACCCCATGACCCAGCAATATCGCTGCTAGGAATTTACCTGAGGGATACAGGAGTGCTGATGCATAGGGGAACTTGTACCCCAATGTTTATAGCAGCACTTTCAACAATAGCCAAATTATGGAAAGAGCCTAAATGTCCATCAACTGATGAATGGGTCAAGAAATCGTGGTTTATATATGCAATGGAATACTAAGTGGCAATGAGAAAGAATGAAATATGGCCTTTTGTAGCAACGTGGGTGGAACTGGAGAGTGTTATGCTAAGTGAAATAAGTCATACAGAGAAAGACAGATACCATATGTTTTCACTCTCATTTGGATCCTGAAAAACTTAACAGAAACCCATGGGGGAGGGATAGGAAAGAAAAAAAAAAGAGGTTAGAGAGGGAGAGAGCCAAAGCCTAAGAGACTCTTAAAAACTGAGAACAAACTGAGGGTAGATGGGGGGTTGGAGGGAGGGGAGTTTGTGTGATGGTTATTGAGGAGGGCACCTTTTGGGATGAGCACTTGGTGTTGTATGGATACCTATTTGACAACAAATTTGATATTAAAAAAATAAAAAAACAAAAAATAATAAAAATCAATGATTATCTTAAATATAAAGGTCTAAGTGCACCAATCAAAACACTGAGATTGGCAGAGTAGATAAAAGAGTAGAATTCAAATATATGTTTTTTACAAGTGTTCACTTAAATTTCTTTTTTTTTACATTTTTTTTAATTCTTTTTTCAACGTTTATTTATTTTTGGGATAGAGAGAGACAGAGCATGAACGGGCGAGGGGCAGAGAGAGAGGGAGACACAGAATCGGAAACAGGCTCCAGGCTCTGAGCCATCAGCCCAGAGCCCGACGCGGGGCTCGAACTCCCGGACCGCGAGATGGTGACCTGGCTGAAGTCGGACGCTTAACCGACTGCGCCACCCAGGCGCCCCTCTTTTTTTTTTTTTTTTTACATTAAGCATATCTATGCTGTTTAAATTTCGACAGCATACATATACTTAATGTAAAAGGATAGAAAAAGATATACTATGCAATAATTAATCCAAAACAGAGAAAAAGTGGTTATTTATATCAGAGAAAGTAGACATCAGAGCAATGAAAACTGCTAAAGATAACAAGGTATATTAAATAATGATAAACTAACCAATCATTAGGAAGACACAATGATCCTAAAATGTGTATGGTCCAAACAAGAGTCTGAAAACAAGAAACAAGAGCTTATGAGGCTGTAAGGAGAAATAGAAAAATCAACAATTATAGTTAGAAACTTCAACACCCTCACTCATCTCAGCAATTGATAGAACTATTAGACATAAAATCAGCAATTATATTGAAAAACTGCAAACATAATCAACCAGTAAGGTTTCTTTGAAATCAACACAATACTCTACCCAACAGCAGATTACACAATTTTAAGTGTCCAAAAACATTCATTAAAATAGACCATATCCTGCATTATAATACAAACATCAACAAATTTAAAATAATTAAAATCTTACATATTATGTTATCTGACCATAGCAAAATCAAACTAAAAAATGAATGACAGTAGGACAATGGTTTTCCTGTTTTTCACTCTAAATACTTGTAAATTAAGCATATTTCTAAATAATGAATAGGTCAAAGAGGAAACTCCAACGGGAACTAAAAATACAAAGAAGTTAATGTAAATGAAAATATAACATATGAGATGCAGCTAAGAAGTTCTGAGAGACATATTTATAGTACTAAATGCTTATATTAGAAACAAAGATCTGAGATCCATATTCTAAGGTTCCACTTCAAGAAACTACAAAGGAAGTGTATTACTTTTGATTTTGGCTTGAGTTTATGATCTCACAGTTCGTGTGTTCAAGCCTCACATCAGGCTGTGAGCTGACAGTGCAGAGCCTGTGTGGGACTCTCTGTCTGTCTCCATCTGCCCCTCCCTCCCTCATGCACTCTCTCTCTCTCTCAAAAATAGACTTAAAAAAAAGAAACTATACATTAAAAAGAAAAATAACCAAAGCAATAAAAAGAGAAAGAATAAACAGAAGAAATCAATAAAATTGGGAATGAGAAATGAAATGGTGAAACTACAGAAAACAAAAAGCTGATACTTTAAAAAAAATCAATAAAATTGATAACCCACTTGGCAAGACAGACAAAATTGAGAGAAGACAGAAATCAATACCAGGAATGAAATAAGGGCTACTAGTAAAGATTGTACAGCCATTAAAAGAATAATAAAACAATATTATATACAATATTACACTAACAGATTCTACAATTAGAAGAAATTGATCAATTCCCTGAAAAATACCAATAGTCTTATAACCATTAAATAAATAGACTTTGTGATTTCAAAACCTCTGAAAAATACATTTTTAGGCCAAGATGGTTCTACTGAAGAATTCTAACAAATATTTAAAGAAAAATAAACACCGCTTTATATAGTCTCTTTCAAAAAATAAAGAGGTGGGAATATTTACCAACTCGTTATTTGAGGGCAGTATTACCCTGATAACAAACCGGAAAAAGATTATGAAAAGAAAACTATTATTTCAATGTCTCTCAAAAGCTTAGATGCAAAATCATCAACTAAATATGAAATGAAATTCAACAATTTATAAAAAGAATTATGCACAATGGCCAAGTGTCCTTGATACCAAGTATGTAGAGATGGCGAAATATTTTAAATACAGTTGGTATAATCTACTATATTAATAGTAAAATAAAAATCATAATATCATGTCAATTGATTAAGAAAAAGCATTTGACAAAATTCAATACCAATTATGATAAAAACTCTCAGCAAGTTATGAATAGAAGGGGATTACCTCAAAATGATAAAGAACATGAGCCAAAATCCTACAGCTAATATCACACTTAATGTCAAAGACTGAATATTTCCATCCAAATATCATAAGGCAAGACAAAGATGTCTTCTGTTACCACACTTATTCAACATAGTACTAGAAGTTATAGCTACTACAATAAAAGTTATAGCTTCTGCAAGAAAAGCAAAGGAGAGCAGCATGCATATTGCAAAGGAAGAAATAATGTTGCAGATGACATGACTGTCCAAATAGAAAATCCCAGGAAATCTCCAAAAAAAACCCCAAAACATTAGAACTAATAAATGAGTTCAGAATGTCACAGGGTATAAGATCAACACAGAATACTCATCTATATTTCCATATATTAATAGTGATAACGTAGAAAATAAAATTTATATCACAATACCATTTATAATCTATCCAAAGAAAATGAAATAATTAAGGCATACATTTAACAAAACATGTACAGGATCTGTATGTGGAACATTATAAAATGTTGATGAAGAAAATCAAAGGCTAAATAAATGGAGATAAATAGCCCTGTTAATAAATTGGAAGACTAAAGATACTAAAGATATTAGTTCTCCCTAAATGGATTTTTAAGTGTAATGCAATTTCTTAAAAAATCTTAGCAAGGCATATTTCAGACATACACAGGCTTATTCTAAAATTTATGTGACAAGGCACAGGCCCTAGAATGGTGAAAACAACCTTGACCAAGAAAAATCAATTCCTCTTTACTAAGAAGAATCACTCTGATATTAAGGATTATCATATAGCTACAATTATCAAGACAGTGTGGCATTGGTGGGAATTAGATATATAGATCAATGAAAAAATGTAAAACCAAGAAATAGACCCACAAAAATATGCAAAATAGACTTTTGACAAAAGTAACAAGCAATTCAATAAAGGAAGGATAGCAATTTCTGAAAGTGATGCCAGAAAAATTGGATATCCATAGCCCCCAAAATGAATCTCAACCTAAAACTCATCTTATGCAAAAATAACTCAAAATGGCTCATGGCCTTAAGTATAAAATTTAAAAGTATAAATTCTTTAGAAAAAGACATAGAGTATCTTGGGAATCTGGGGTTAGGCAGAGTTCTTAGACTTGACAACAAAAGCACACAATCCATAAAAGGAAAAAAATAGTAAACTGGGCATCTCCAAATTAAAAACATTTTGTTCTGTTAATTACCATTTTAAAGGAGAAAAAGACAAGTTTCATACTTAGAGAAAATATTTGTAAACCAAATATCTGAAAAAGAATAGTATATAGAATACATGAAGAACTCTCAAAACAACAGTAAAAGAAAAAAAAAAGAAAACAATTGACTTATAAAATGACCGCACAAGGCAGGAAGACACTCCACCAAAGGGGTATAGTTTTGGAAAATAAGCATAGAAGATGTATTCTTCTTTTCTTAATGTTTGTTTATTTTTGAGAGAGAGAGAGAGAGAGAGAGAGAGAGAGAGAATCCGAAGCAGGCTCCAGGCTTCAACCTGTCAGCACAGAGCCTGATGCAGGGCTCAAACCCACAAACCAGGAGATCATGACCTGAGCCAGTCAGACGCTTAACCAACTGAGCCACCCAGGCACCCAGACGTTCAGTATTCTTATTCATTAGGGAAATCCAAATTAAAACCATGATGAAACATCACTATACAGTAATCAGAATGTAAAATAAAACAATATTGACAACACCACATGCTGGCAAGGATGTGTAGCAAATGGATCACTCATTCATTGCTGTCAAGAATGTAAAGTGTAATAGCCACTCTAGAAAATACTGTTAGTTTCTTATAAAACTAAATACCCTACTATTATATAATCTAGAAATTTTAGTTTGGGGGCATTTATCCCACAGTGATAAAAACTTATTTCACACAAAAACCTATACACAAATGCACAAATGTTTATAGCAGCTTTATTCAAAATAGCCCAAACTCCAAAAAAGCCCAGATGTCCTTTGACAGGTTAAAGAAACGGTTGGACATTTATAACATGGAATACCTTTCAGCATTAAAAAGGAATGAACTTCTGATACATGCATCAACTTGGATGAATCTCCAAGGAATTATTTCGAGGGAAAAAAAGCCACTCCAAAGGGTTGCATATTGTATGATTATTTTATGTAACATTTTGAAATAACAAAATTTTAGAAATGGAGGAGAGATTAGTGATTTCCAGGATTCAATGCCAGTGAAAATGAGTCAGGGAGGAAGAGGAAGGCTGATGTACTTAAAAGGAGCAATATGTGGTGATGGAATTGTTCAGTATCTTAACTGTGGTGGTGGTTATACAAACTCATAGGTGTTATAAAACTGCATAGAACTACACATACACAATTAAGTACCAATAAAACTGGGAAATCAAATCGGGAAATAAAATTGGTGGATTGCATCAATGTCAATATCCTGTCTGCGATATTATACAACAGTTTTGCAAGAGGTCCCGTTTGGGGGAAAACTAGGTATAGAGTACATGGGATCTCTGCATTGTTTCTTATAGGTACATATGCATCTGCAATAATTTAAAAATATAACAGGTAATTTTTTTAAAGCTGCTGAAAGAGGCTGAGATGGTTGCAGGCTAATTGAAAAGAATAGAGATCACAGCTTCCCTATTCCAATCTACATGCTAGAAAAGAAAATAAGTATACAGTATTTTTTTTTAATTTTTTTAATGTTTATTTATTTTTGAGAGACACAGAGACAGAATGCGAGTGGATTAGAAGCAGAGAGGGATCCGATGCAGAATCCAAAGCAGGCTCCAGGCTCTGAGCCACCAGCACAGAGCCCAACGTGGGGCTTGAACTCACAAGCTGTGAGATCATGACCTGAGCCGAAGTCAGACGCTTAACTGACTGAGCCACCCAGGCGCCCCAAGTATTTTTATATTATTTTGTTATGGTGTCCTAAAAAACTTGTACTTTTTAGGCATTTGTTTCTTCCCTGTTGATTTGGCACTATAATCCCAGTTTAGAGCAATTACTAGAGGAGAAACAGTGGAGGGAGGAAGATCATGAAGTGTACAACACAGAGAATATATGAGTGCTATTTCCTTGCCATCAACAAAGGTAATTGAGAGACTCTAAAAGGAAAATAGGACTTTTATTATGAATCTGCATAAGGCACATCTTTACTTGTGGCTGGATTTGCCATGTACAGGTCAAGTGTTAAGTGGTAGATGGACTACAAAAAAGTCAGTCTGATTTGATTTTTTGGACCTACAAAATCAATAAGATGCAAATTTTGGCTAGGTCATATGGTTTGCTTTAATGATTAAAAAAGACTGAATAAGTGGCCTAGATTGAATTCACTGTCAATGGTCAGAAAGAATAAACAGAACTCAGATGATTCATTTGACATGGAGCATACACAGCCTAAATTATTTTTGAGCAATGAACCTAGAACTCCTGATGAAGGCAGTCTTGCAAATGAGGGAAACTGGCTAAAAGTCAAAGGGACTTTCATCCACGCCATTAACTAATACCAAATGTTTACCTTGTGTCTAAGATGTAGAAGATTTTGTATGTGCTCTTGTGGTAGTGTGAAGATGTAAGACACTGGATAGATGGGAGTTCACAATAAAAACAAGTATGGAGGGTGAGATGGAAGCGTCCTAAAAACATACATAGGCTATTTACCAATTTTACTTCCCAATGGAGGTAGGGTACATTGAATATCTCAGTGTTCCTCCTCAAAAGCAGATATCAACTTTTAAAAGGCTTTCTATAATGGTCAAACTGTAGTTTTGCAGTAAATGTGCACCATGCCTCCTCGTACTATCCATGTCAAGTCACTTCAAATCCTTGTTTTACAAGTTTTAAAATATACTTTCAAAATGCTAATAAAAATGTCTGATTTTAGGGCAAAGGTTATTAAAGTCTAATGCTCAATACCAAATCTGTCAGGATTCTCATTTTTTTTTAATTTTTCAGTGGGATGAACAATTAGGACATATAAGCTACACATGACATGTAGAGTTGAATGTGGAAAAATCTTTGAGAATTTTGGTCCTTTGAGAGCTTCATATCATTATTTATAATACTAAGAGGCTATAAAACAGTAAAGACTTCTTTTACTATCTATTAGATATAAATTCAAAATGAAACACTTCCTGATCTCCCAGGAGCAATAGAAACACAGCCCAATAAAAGTGGGAAAGATATTTCAATGTTTATTTATTTTTGAGAGAGAGCGAGAGTCAGTGGGGTAGGAGCAGAGAGAGAGGGAGATACAGAATTTGAAGCAGGCTCCAGGCTCCAAACTGTCAGAACAGAACCCGACACGGGGCTTGAACTCATGAACTGTGAGATCATGACCTGAACAGAAGTCAGATCCTTAACCAACTGAGCCATCCAGGCACCCCAAGATATTTCAGATACATCAACAAAGCCAGGCCTTCCCCACAAGGACCCTTTATAATTGTCCTAGCATACAGAGGGTCAAAATAAGATTTGTTATAGGGAATGTCACTTGCTAGAAAATTCGCTGCATAGGAATTTTATTGAGGCTTCCATAAACAGTGTTTCAAATTTACCTGTTACTTTGCAATTTTATTCACTAGTTTGGACAGGAAGATAGATATCACAACCTCTGAAATTTCCTTGAAACCAAAATCTATGATTTCTGCTAACTATATTCTGTTTTTCACCTTATCATTTAAAAAAGTAACTTTAAAAAGATCAATAATAGCCTCAAAATAAGAGAAAGTTCTGATTTAATTTTAAATTAGGCAAAATTTCAAGGGGTTTCTTCTTTTGTATATGAACTGGTCATTCCACCCTTTATTTTAATGTACACATCAAGTTTATATCATCACAAGATGATGCAAAATTCTTTTAAAGGTGTTATTTATCAAAACAGGAAGAACACTGGAGATTGTGCCAGGGATGAGCATACTTTTAAGTACCTCCTTTAATCAAAAGGTACAATTGGAAATGTAACCTCAGGAAGAACCTAAAAGTGTCTTAAAGGTATTTTTTAAGGTCACATGACTATATTTGGATTAGTAATTACATACTGGAGGACTTTTCACATTTAATAAAGAGACAGTGTCTATAAATTCATGACTGTCAGTGAGGAGAAACTCTACCCATCCCTCTGTTGAATGTAGTTAATGGGCAATTCACCAAATTTCTTTGCGTCTTTCATTCAGCATACAAAGCAGCATTAAATTGGATTGGATGGCATGGGTACCTGCAGACAATATGTATGCAAAAGTGGTTTTAACCTCTCTTTATAGATATTATGCTTACACACATACCTCATCCTTTCACTGATGTTATTATGGGTAGACTAATCTGGGAAACAAGAATGTTTATGTAATCAAAGCACAGATGTTCATAAAGGGAACGGTGGAAATGCAGGCACGCCTAAAGCCAAAGAGAATCACTAAAAAGGCTAAAAAAGACTTAAAACACTTCCTTTACTTTTTCTCACTCTTTTTAACACTTTAATATCTGCATGATACACTATTTATTGAGTACCTTACCACATGCCAGAAACAATGCCAAGCACTTTTGTATTAATTCTCATTCAACTATCACAGTCCTGTAAAACAGTAATTATTACCTCCCTCTGGCAGGTAAAAAGCCTTAATGAAAGGTACATCTGACACTCTTCCTGTGAAGGGATAATTCTGGGTGCAGGCCATAAGATAAGCCCATGGGAGAAAAGGGAGAGGAGAAGGGAGCTGATGTTTAATAGCCATTTATACAGGGGTGCCTGGGTGGCTCAGTTGGTTAAGCATCTGACTGTTACTGTCAGTTCAGTTTGTGATTTCATGGTTGTGAGATCAAGAACCTGTCAGTCTCTGCACTGAGCATGGAGCCTGTTTGGGGTTCTCTCTCTCTCTCTCTCTCTCTCTCAAAATACATAAATAAACATTCTTAAAAAGCCATTTATACAAAGATATATCATTGTAATTTTCATTTGTATATCCATGACGATCAGTGATGTTAAGCATCTTTTCATGTGTCTGTTGGCCATATGTATGTCTTCTTTGGAAAATGGCTATTCACGTTTCCTGTCCATTTTTAATTGGATTATTTGTTTTTTGGATATTGAGTCTTATAAATTCTTTACATATTTTGGGTACTAACACTTTATCACATATATCATTTGCAAATCTTCTCCTATTCTATAGGTTGCCTTTTAATATCACCTCACACCTGTAACAATGGCTAAAATAAAAAACACAAGAAACAACAGGTATTGGCAAGGATGTGGATAGGAGAACTTTCCTTCACCGTCAGTGGGAATTCATACTGGTGCTGCCACTCTGGAAAACAGTATAGGCCTTCCTCAAAAAGTTAAAAATAGAACGAACCTATGATCCAGCAGTTGCAATGATAGGTATTTACCCAAAGATTACAAAAATACTACTTCAAAGTGATACATGTACCCTGAGGTTTATAGCAGCATTATCTAAAATGGCTGAATTACAGAAACAGCCCAAGTGTCCATTGACTGATGAATGGATACAGAAGAGGTGGTATATATATGCAATGGAATATTAGTCATATAAAAAGAATGAAATCTTGCTGTTTGCAACAATGTGGCTGGGGCTAGAGAGTATTATGCTAAGCAAAATAATTCAGTCAAAGAAAGAGAAACACCATATGATTTCATTCTTATATGGAATTTAAAAAAGAAAGTAAATGAGCAAAGGAGAAAAAGGGAAGGGGGGGCAGAGAGAGAGAGAGAGAAACCAAGAAACAGATTATAAAGAATAAACTGATGGTTATCAGAGGAGAGGTTAGAGGGGAGGTTAGTGGGGGGATGGGTTAAATAGGTGATGGGGATTAAGGTGTATACTTGTGATGAGCACCAGGTATTGTATGGAAATGTTGAATCACTATATTGTACACCTGAAACTAATATCACACTGTATATTAACTAACTGGAATTTAAATAAAAACTTTAAAAATATTACATTAAAATTGTAAATTATACAATTTATCAGTAAAAACTTTTAGTAATCAGCATTTATCATTGTACTGCCTTTAGTTATAAATTATAAATAAAGCAACTTTATTGATTATGTTAAAAATGTAAAAGCCATTTATACAAAGAGATCAGTTTCAGTTTCATTCCTACAGCTCAATTTGGATAAAATATAGGGCAGTAAAAATTAAATGCTGGATTTTAGAGTATAAACTAGAAGTTCTGTAGAAGTTCTGAGAAGGGAGAGATCCATGAATAACCAGAGATTTCATGAAGCAAGTAGGATTTGAGCTAGGCCTAGGAGAAAAGGGAAGAGACATTCTGAGTAAGAGGGCACATGGTGAAAGGACACAGAGATACAAATGAGTAATGTCACTAATTAATTCATCTCATTAAAAAAAAAAAACACCAACAGCGACTATTGTAATTCTAACAGAGAAGTAAAAAAAAAAAAACAGATTTAGGATTGAATTGTGGCCTCCATCATTTATGTCTGTGTGTCCTCAACAAAATTTGTTAAATTTCCTCATCTGTAAAATTGGAATAGCAATGTCTGTCCTACTGTCCTCATAAGGTTATTGTAAATATCAAATTGATAAATGTGCATGAATGTGCTCTATAAATATAAAAATTTATTCAAACAGGGGTTCCTGGGTGGGTCAGACTATTAAGCTTCCACTCTTGATATAGGTTCAAGTCATGAATTCACGGTCATGAGATCAAGCCCCATGTCAGGCTCCACACTGGGCTCTTTCCATCACTCTGCCCCTCCCCCCCTCAAAAAAATGTACTCAAACAGAAGAGATTATTATTCATATTATGCAAAGTTGATTTTCTTCACAAACTTCCATTCTTGGAAATTTCCTTGAACTACACACTGAAAACTTCAATACAAATAGTTTTGCTTTTTTCTCTCACAGTTGTTTACTGGATTATTTATAAAGTATTCCATGAGGACCATTGATGATCTGAGGCTAGCCTTTAGACAAGTAAAGTCTAGATTTATTACTGGTTTAATGGATTTAACTGGTTACTACCAATAGGCTGTTAGACTGAATTAGAAAACATTCAAATAGGTTTAAATTGTCAATTCAATGACATATGAAGTGCTTATATGTTATGATCTACCCTTTGCAATGAAGACTTGTTGTATTCCTATAAAGGAGAAAGAACACATCATATGACCCTGTGCCAAACAGTCTGGGCATACAGATTTTGCTGCACATTATTAGGGGGCTCATATTGGGAAATACTACAAAGGTGGGGGTTTTAATGATGGAAATGTAGGCATAGCTCTAGGTGTGCTTTTTGTCTTAGCTGAAAATTATAATCGTGCAGGAGATGAGAAGTTTGTTCCATTTCAGGTCATTAAAGGTCAAAGATGGCTTTTAATTATGCTGCCATAATTGGGAATATGCAGAGTTAACATTTGTGGATAGCAATAGAAGGTAATACTAAAGAGATTAAACAAAGCTGTGCTTCATGAGTTTGCTTATCTGGGCCTATTGTCAGAAGACTGCACATTCTTATACTCCAGATATACAAGAACCCAATTCATAATACTGAGCCTATATTTGTAGTTGTTATTTATGAATGCTATAGGTCAAATATTTTGTGTGGAAAACAGTTATAGTATTAAAAGTATACTTCAAAAGCACAAGTCAGCAGGGGTCAACCAAGGTACTACTATACATCACATGCAAAGGAACTCATTTCTGGGTGTCCTACTATCTCCCTGTACTTGATGAGGCACCATCCAAAGTCCCTACAGAAACACTTATCAAAATTATGGGTAAGTTCACATACTTATATAACCACGCAGACACACACACACACACACACACACCCCAAATCTGGAACAGAATGGAGGCTACCACCTGTAAATACGATTCAGTTCAGCATATTCATCAGTCAGGGACATGTTTACACATCTCTGGGAACCTGTCATGTCTTGGGTTGACTTTTATAAACTAAGTATACTTCAGTTTAAGGCTGTCGGTATGAGAAAATGGCTTGAACTTTGTGATCATAATACATATAAACTGGCATGTTTTGGGAGACCTAGGCTTATTTAATATTAGAAACATTGAGAGTTCATTTTGAAGCCTAGAGGCTTAAGTGAATACTTAATTATCCAGCACTACAGACAGATAATCCCATCTCTTACAGGGTAATTTCCCAAATTATCTTTCTTCTCCATTTACAGAATTTAGCTATTGGCATTCAAATAGCCCTAAGAACCTAACAACACTGAAATACAGTAGTCACACCAAAAGAGACAATATGAGCAAACCCTTGAATTTACTCCCCCACAGTCATATTTACTAGGTAAGAGTGTAAACTATTCTTCATTGAGGAATATACCAAGTAGAAAATAATATTCAGTTGTTATCATTTCTTAAAAAGTTTTAGGAAAAAAAAAGTTTTAGGTTACTCACCCTAAATCTGATATACACCAAATTCCAAATAAGACTGCCTAACTTAAAAAAAAAAAGTAGCCCTATAGTCTGCTGTCCTTACCAACACTTCACATTGTTCACAATATTAATAAACCTTTAAAATGATTAAATATTCCATAACCATTTTTATGGAAGTTTGTGTCTCTAAACAAAACTGTTTCTTTAGCTATATTATTTATTTTAAAATTACCGCTGTCAGTGATATTTTCCCCCTAGTAGTACATTTGGCCCCAGCTGTAGAAACTACTTAAGTTGCTATTAGTGGCATATACTAATTTTGCCAGGCATTCAAAAACTACAAAGTTATTTCATATCAAAGCAATGTAGCCTTCAGCTTTTGCATCTCTGAATGATGAGCAACATTACTTTAAATGACATCTTTTTGTCAGAGTTGCTTGGGCTAAAGAGAGAATGAATCCATTTGTATAAATTGTGGCTTCACTTTTGAAAGATTATAAAAATATATTGTGCTACACTTAAACCTAAAACTATTAATATAGTTAAAATATGCCATCTTTTCACCAGAAAAACTAGCAAGGGCTTAAAATGCTATCATCAATCACAGATAATTCAGTAAATATACAATTGAAGCAGTAATAGAAGAAAGAAAACACTCGGGCAGATCATCTGTCACTAAGTCAAACATCTCCATTTTTCATCGGACAAAATGACTACAGACTTTCAAGGTCTATAGTATAGATAATTTGAAATTGAACTCCTTTTCCAAGGGGACAACCTTTCACATGCTGTCATTTTGGGGATGTTTTCTGGGTTGGTATATGAATTTACTTGGAAAGGTAAATCTCCATGACTTTTTTCTACATGAGTCAGTATGTTTCAATTTAGCTGTGAAAAACATTTACCCAGGCAGTCCTCACCTTGTATTTGCAGTTACAAATAGTAGTCAAAAGGGAAATATACCTGAGAACTTCTGTTCCTAGACACCCAAATCATATTTTAAACCAGGTTTAATTTAGTAGTCACCTAAGGTCACCAAATATTTTTCATTATGCATGTTGATCTTAAATTTCAACTTCCTATCCTGTTCTCATTGATTTTATTTTCTCTTTGGGCTTGGCTCCTTTCCAAACCCACATAACACTACTTTGTGCCAGGGCAATTATCCATCCTATGCAGTATGTTTTTCTCTGACCAAGAGACATTTTATAGGAGAAGATGGTTCTTGTTCTTTTGAAATAAAATACAAATTGCTAACTAGGGTCTCTGAGCTACCCTAATGTCTCTACAGTATCATTTCTCTCCTGTTCCTTCGTTTTTCTTGTTCAGCAGAAGTTCTGCTAGGGAAAGGGTCTTGGGCACTTTTGGCTGGCCACTGTAGTGGTATTAATAGGAATCATAGTGCAGTTCGTGTAAAAACTCCAAAACCAAACATTTGTACAAGGGGCAACTAGGACTTGTAGTTGGGATATTAGGCTCAGAAACACGGGATCTAATCATGATCTGAAGTAAAGCATATGCAGCACAAAGGAAGTGAAGTCATAAACATACAAGAACTGGACTAATAATCAAGCCGAGATGACAGAAGATGTAGGGTTCAAGCTTACAAATGGCAACAGGGCAGAAAGGTGAGTTATTAACTGACAAGAGTGAGAGCACTATGTCTCTTCTCATTTTCTATAAGAACCTGAGATATGCATAGCTTCCTTATTCCCAATTATTTGTTTTCTGTTTGGGGTTTTGAGGACTAATGGGAGAAGAGAAATGCCACAGCAATACCCTGCAATTGTACCACTCTAATGTGTTAAAGGACTCCATTTTAAGTAAAGCCAGTTTTGTTGTAGTTCACCACAAACCAGCCCATCTGAAAGGCCCAAAGCTGCAATGATATCAGCTTAGTTCAAAGAATGGGCACAAAAAGGGAGTCTATAGCTCCATAAGTTTTGTTTTCCCAATACAGCACTTCTCTCTGATGTACCCAGATACCCCATCCCTAACTCACCTCCTAAAATCACCTCAAAACAGAGTTTTCAATAGTTACTCCTTTGGGTTACCAAGTCTGGTCTTTTACCTCTTTTCCTTAATTCTGATTTAATATTCCTGTCCCCCTTATTTGGAGCTGGCTGCTTTGGGATCTTATGACATATGCCATTTCAGTCTTTCCTTCATTTCTAGCTAAAGCTTCTCCTTAATTCTTGGCATATACCCCTTATTTGGTGCTTAACCAGATCAGTATTTCTCAAGTAATCCACCTCTGTGCCATTGCTCAAATTTCATTTGCTCTTAGGCATTCCCCTTGAAGTGGATGGGGGAAGATGGAAGATGCTTAACTTTGGGGGGTAGGAGCTAGAATGCCTGCAAGAACAAAAAGTTGATAATATTTATGCACTGAATCACCATTTTATTTTGATGAAATGCAACTATTTAGTCATGTTCTGGCTATTAGTTTTGATGAGTTCTTCTCTTTCCCAGGTTGAAACAATTTCCTCCGTGGCTTTACTGGCCTCTCTGATACTGTATTATCCATCTTATACTTTTAAACTGTAATAGTATATTTTGATCAAACTATTGATTTGTTCATTGTCACACTAAAAACAAAATCTTCTTCCTCTATCCAAATCATCCAAATTGAAGGTTAATGGATATGACTAAACATTCAGCCACTCAACTATTTTCTTAACCCACTGTAACATTTTCTGTTTTACTGTTGTTCTTCTCAAGGAATATTCTGATTGTAGTGCTTTTAAATGAAGTTGGTCAGTGATATTGGGATTCAGTGGATGCAATGCAAGATTGAGAGTTCCTAGTACCTGCCTCTAGGTAGGTAAGGTGAGCATCCTAACACAGTTTTAGTAATCCCTGTGTTTCCACTTCATCTGATTTTGACAGAGGCAAAAAAGTACAATTAAGATCATATGTCATATGCACCCATGATATACATCTTGAAATATTTTACAAACCTGACATGAAAATGAAAATCAATAAAGGTAAAGTATTCTAATTCAGACACATTGTTGCTGGGCTCACTTTGGAAAGAACTGAAAGTCTAATTTATTTTAAGGTCTTTTATTACTTTTACTGAGATCTAATATACAAGAATTTATATGATGGATGTACAGACATTCACTATACTGTCTGTAGTATGACTCATAAAATCTGGTTTACCTCTATTTGGTATCAGTAAGAATAAAAAGAAAAATTGGTAATAAATTCTGCATGTTTAAAACCTCACAATTCTTGCACAGATGTATCACACTTAAAGGAAATCTAACATATAAATTTAGCTTTTAAAATGAATAAAGAGTAAATTTTTGCTTTAAACATTTTGTACTTTACAAAAGGAATCTCACTATTAGATAACTTTTAAAAAGCACTTTACATTCAAGCATAGTTACTCAGCCCTGAGAAGTAACAATAAAAATAATGCATGTGTGTGTACCCACACACAATAAGCTTACATGGTTTCAGAATTTTTATATAAGAAATTCATCAATTAAATGATTTCTTTTATTAAGAAGTTAAGATATCAAGACAGTTTTTTTCATTCCAACTATAATTTCCTTTCGTGATCTGAGTGTAATCAGTATTGGGGAGGGATATACACATATATTCATCTATAGTACCACATAGACTATGCCATATTCTTACACAATTTCCAAAATAATATTTGAAAAACTAAGCAAATATGATTCAGTTTCAAAAATGTATAGAAGGCTGTTATGGCTCTAATCTCTTACAATGTCTCCTTTACTCACTGGCCAATGCTTGTAATCCAACTCACTGAGATGCATTACTTTAACTTAACGGGCACCTGAGTGGCTCCAATTGGTTAAGCATCCAACTTTGGCTCAGGTCATGATATCATGGTTCATGGGTTCAAGCCCCACATTGGGCTCTCTGTTGACAGCTCAGAGTCTGAAGCCTGTCTCCATCTCTCTCTGCCCCTGCTTGCACTTTGTCTCTCTTTCTCTCTCTCAAAAATAAATAAACATTAAAAAAAGACTTCTGTGATCTCATCAAATTAAAATGACCCTACTAAATAAATACATGTACATATTAGTATCATTTGAATTTTTGTGTGAATTGGCTCATCAGATCACATCATAAAAGCTGAGAAAAAGAACTGAGGAAAGACTAGAGGCCTAGAGGAGTGTTGCAAATAAGATAAAAAAGTGTGTAGTGCAGAATTAAAACATCACTTATTTTTTTAAGTTTTCTTTTTTTCATATTTTTTAGTTTTTAAAACTCCAGTTAGCATACAGTGTAATATTTGTTTCAAGTGTACAGTGTGATTCAACACTTCCATGCAACACCCTGTGTTGATCACAAGTGCACTCCTAATCCCCATCTCCTATTTCACCCATCCCTTCACTCACTTCCCTTCTGACAACCATCAGTTTATTCTCTATAGTTGAGTGTTTCTCTTGGTTTACCTCTCTTTTTCTTTCTTTGCTTACCTGTTTTGTTTCTTAAATTCCATATATGAGTTTAATCATATGGTACTTGTCTTTTCCTGATGGACTTATTTTCTTTAGCATAATACTCTCTAGCTCCATCCATGTTGTTGCAAATGGCAAGATTTCATTCCTTTTTATGGCTGAGTAATATTCCATTATAGATGATAGATGATAGATAGATAAATAGATGATAGATAGATAGATAGATAGATGATAGATCTCACTTCTTTATCATTCATCGTTGATGGATATTGGGCTCTTTCTGTAATTTGTTTTTTGCGGATAATGCTTCTATAAACATCTGGGTGCATGTATCCCTTTGAATCAGTATTTTTGTATCTTCTGGGTAAATACCTAGCAGTACAATTGCTGGGTTATAGGGCAATTCCATTTTAACTTCTTGAGGAGCCTCCATACTGTTTTCCAGAGTGGCTGCACCAGTTTGCATTCTTACCAACAGTATAAAAGATTTCACTTTTCTCTGCATCCTCACTAACACCTGCTGTTTTTGATGTTGTTAATTTTAGCCATCTGACAGGGGTGAGCTGATATATCATTGTAGTTTTGATTTGTGTTTCACTGATGATGAGTAATGAGCATAATTTCATGTCTGTTGGCCATTTCTTTGTATTCTTTGGGAAAAATGTCTATTCATGTATTCTGTTCATTTTTAATTGGATTATTCATTTTTGAGGTGTTGAGTTTGATAAGTTCTTTGTATATTTAGGATACTAACCCTTTATCAGATACGTCATTTGCAAATATCTTCTCCCATTCTGGAGGTTGCCTTTTAGTTTTGTTGATTTTTTCCTTTGCTGTCCAGAAGTTTTTATTTTTATGTAGTTCCAATGGATTTTTTGTTTTGTTTTGTTTTGGTTTTTGTTTTTTGTTTTTGCTTTTTCCCCCCTTCCCTCAGGAGACAAATGTAGAAAGAAGTTGGAATGGACAATGTCAAAGTTTTTCCTGCCTGTGTTCTACTCTAGGACTTTGATGGTCTCAGGTCTCATTTTTAGGTCTTTCATCCATTTTGAATGTATTTTTATGTATGGTATAAGAAAGTGGTCTGGTTTCATTCTTTGGCTGTCCAGTTTCCCTAACACCATTTGTGGAGAATAATATATTTTTCCAATTGGATATTCTTCCATGCTTTGTTGAACATTAATTGACCATACAGTTGTAGGTTCATTTCTGGGTATTCTATTCTGTTCCATAGATCTATGTGTCTATTTTTGTGCTAGTACCATACTGTGTTGTTCACTACAGCTTCTGGAATGTAAATTCCAGAATTGTGATGCCTCCCACTTTGCTTTTTCTTTTTCAATTTGCTTTGATTAATAGTGGTATTTTCAGGTCACATACAACTTTTAGGATTCTTTGTTCTAGCTCTGTGAAAAATTCTTGTGGTATTTTGATAGAGGTTGCATGAAATTTGTACATTGTTTTGGATAAGATAGACATTTTAAACAGTATTTGTTCTTCCAATCCATGAGCATGGAGTATTTTTCCATTTCTTTGTGTCATCTTTAATTTCTTTGTCACATCTTTAATTTCTTTCATCAGTGTTTTATAGGTTTCAGAGAACAATTTTTTACCTCTTTGGTTAGGTTTATTCCTAAGGTATCCTATAGCTTTTGGTACAGTTGTAAATGGGACTGATTCCTTGATTTATATTTCTGCTGATTCATTATTGGTGTATAGAAATGCCACACATTTATGTACATTAATATTGTATCCTGTGACTTCACTATATTCATGTATCAGTTCTAGCAGTTTTTGGTGGTTGTCTTTCAGGTTTTCTATATAGAGTATCATGTCATCTGCAAATGGTGAAAGTTTGACTTCCCTGTTGCTATTTTGGATGCCTTTTATTTCTTTTTGTTTGTTTGATTGCTGAGGCTATGAATTCCAATACTATGTTAAATAACTGGTAAGAGTGGACATCCCTGTCTTGTGCTTGACCATAGAGGAAAATCTGTTAGTTTTTCCTCTATTGAGGATGATATTAACTGTGGGTTTTTCATGTATGGCCTTTATTATTTTGAGGTATGTTCCCTGTAACCCCACTTTGTTGAGAGTTTGGATGTTGTATTTTGTCAAATGTTTTTTCTGGATCTTTGGATACAATCATATGTTTTTTATCCTTTCTTTTATTAGTGTGGTGTTATCATATTGATTGATTTGTGAATATTGAACCACCCTCACAGCCCAGAAATAAATCCCACTTGATTGTGGTGATTCTTTTAATGTACTATTGGATTTGGTTTGTTAGTATTTTATTGAGAATTTTTGTGTCCATGTTTATCAAGGATATTGGCCTGTAGTTCTCTTTTTAAGTGGGGTCTTTATCTGGTTTTGGTATCAGGATAATGCTGACCTCATAGAATGAATTTCTAAGTATTCCTTCCAATTTTATTATTTTTGAATAGTATGAGAAGAATAGGTATTAACACTTCTTTAAATGTTTGGTAGAATTCACCTGTTAAGCCATCTAGTCCTGGACTTTTGTTTGTTGGGAGATTTTTGATTACTGATTCAATTTCTTTGCTGGTGATCTGTCTTTTCAAGTTTTCTATTTCTTCCTGGTTCAGTTTTGGTATTTTATATGTTTTTAGGAATTTATGAATTTCTTCCAGGTTGTCCAAATTGTTGGCATATATTTTCTCATAATATTCACTTACCATTGTTTTTATTTCTGTGGTGTTGGTTGTTATTTCTCCTCTCTATTTTATGATTTTGTTTGGGTCTTTTTTCTTTTTAAAAAGTCTCACTAGGGGCTTATCAACTTTGTTATTTTTCCTTAAAATTTTTCTTTAGTGCTTATTCATTTTTTTGACAGAGATACAGAACATGAGTGGGGGAAGGCCAGAGAGAGAGGGAGACACAGAATCCGAAGCAGGCTCCAGGCTCCAAGATGTCAGCAGAGAGCCTGACATTGGGCTGGAACCCACTAATCTTGAGATCATGACCTGAGCTGAAGTCGGCCCCTTAACTGACTGAGCCACCCAGATGCCCCTGTTATTTTTTCAAAGGACCAACTCCTGGTTTCATTTACCTGTTTTATTTTTAATTTTCATTATTTTTTTAGTTTCTATAACATTTGTTTCTGCTCTAAATTTTTTTTATTGTTTATTCCGTTTTTTTTGAGAGAGAGAGAAAGAGAGAGAGAATGAGCAGGGGAGGGGCAGAGAGTGGGAGACTGAAGAATGCTCCAGTCTCCAATGCAGAATCTGAAGCACGCTCCAGTCTCTGATCTGTCAGCACAGTTCTTGATGTGGAGCTCGAACTCACAAACTGTGAGATCATGACCTGAGCCGAAGTCAGATGCTTAACCAACTGAGCTACCCAGATGCCCCATTTATTTCTGCTCTAATCTTTATTATTTCCCTCCTTCTGCTGGCTTTAGGCTTTGTTTGTTCTTATTCCAGCACCTTTAGGTGTAAGGTTAGGATGTTTATTTGAGATTTTTCTTCCTTTTTGAGGTAGCCTGTATTGCTACATACTTCCTTCTTAGGACCACTTTTACTGCATCTCTAAAAGTTTGGGACCGTTGTGTTTTCATTTTAATTTGTTTCCATGCATTTTATTAAATGTTTTCTTTGATTTCCTGGTTAACCCATTCATTGTGTAGTAGTATGATGTTTCACCTCCATGTATTTGTGCTCTTTCCAGATTTGTTCTTGTGATTAACTTCAAGTTTCATGGCATTGCGGTAAAAAAAAATGCATGGTATGGTCTCCAACTTTTTGTACTTGTTGAGGCCTGATTTGTGACCTAGTATGCTATGTATTTTGGAGAATGTTCCATGTGCACTTGAAAAGAATGTGTATCCTGCTGTTTTAGGATGGAATGTTTTGAATATATCTGTTAAGTCCATCTGCTTCTTTATCACTTATTTATCCATTCATCAGTGCATGGGCACATGGTTGTTTCCATAATTAGTTATTATAGATAATGCTTCTATTAACATCAGGGTGCATGTGTCTCTTTGAATTGATATTTTTATATCCTTTGGGTAAATACCTAATAGTGCAATTGCTGGATCATAGGGTAAAATTTTAATTTGGGGGGAACATCATACTCTTTTTTAAATTTGGGGGGAACATCATACTCTTTTCCAGAGTGGCTGCACATTTTGCATTCCCACCAACAGTGGGGTGCATTACCATCAGTGTGCATGTACCCCTTTGAATTGATATTTTTGTATCCTTTGGGTGATACCTAATAGTGCAATTTCTGGATCATAGGGTAAATTTTTAATTTGGGGGAACATCATACTCTATTTTTAAATTTTTGGGAAACATCATACTCTTTTCCAGAGTGGTGCATATTTTGTATTCCCACCAACAGTGCAAGAGGGTTTCCCTTTCTCCACATCCTTGCTAACACCTGTTGTTTCTTGTGTTTTTGATTTTATCCATTCTGACTGGTGTGAGGTGATATTTCATTGCAGTTTTGATTTGTATTTCCCTGATGATCAGTGATGTTGAGCATGCTTCATGTTTCTTTTGGTCATCTGTATGTCTTATTAGGAAAAATGTCTATTCATTTATGCCCATTTTTACAAAAATTTTTAATGTTTATTCATTTTTTGAGAGACAGAGCATGAGCAAGGGGAGGGGCAGAGGGAGAGGGAGACAAAGAACCTGAAGCAGGCTCCAGGCTCTGAGCTGTCAGCACAGAGCCTGACACAGGTCTCAAACTCATGAACCTTGAGGTCATGACCTGAGCTGAAGTCGAACACTTAATCTACTGAGCCACCCAGGCACCCCAATTTCTGCCCATTTTTAATTGGATTATTCATTTTTGGGGTGTTGAGCTTGATAAATTCTTTATATATTTTGGATACTAACCCTTTATCAGATATGTCATTTGCAAATATCTTCTCCCATTCAGGAGATTGCCATTTAGATTTGTTGATTGTTTTCTTTGCTGTGTAGAAGCTTTTTATTTTGATGTAGTCCCAGTTTAAACTGTAAAAAGTTTACTTTAGCTTTTGTTTCCCTTGCCTCAGGAGATAAATCTAGAAAGAAGTTGCTGTGGCTGATGTCAAAGAGGTTCCTGACTGTGTTCTACTCTAGGATTTTGATGGTTTTAGGTCTCACATTTAGGTCTTTCAGCCATTTTGAATTTATTTTTTCGTATTATATAAGAAAAAGGTCTGATTTCTTTCTTTTGCATGTTCCTGCCCAGTTTTCCCAACACCATTTGTGGAAGATACTCTATTTTCCCCATTGGATATTCTTTCTTGCTTTGTTGAAGATTAATTGATCATATAGTTGTGGGGTCATTTCTGGGTTTTCTATTCTGTTCTGTTGATCGAAGTGTCTATTTTTGTGCCAGTACCATGCTGTTTTGTACTACAGCCTTGTACATCTGGAAGTCCTGAATTGGTGGAATAATGGTGAACATAGATGCCTTCCAAACCTCACTTATTTTTAAATTTTGACTGTAAGGATTAATGTATAATAATTATCTTTTTAACATTTCTGCATGTAGAGTTCTATAAATTTTAATATATGCATAGAATATTGTTACCACCACCACAAACAGGATACAAAACAGTTTTAACACCCTGCAGACTTCCCTTTTGCTGTCCCTTTGAAGTCAGTCTCGTTCCCCATACTTAACCTTTTGGTATACACTGATATCTTCTTTCTTCACATAGTTTTGCCTTTTGCAGAATACTGTCTAAATGGAATCATATTGTATGTAATCTTTTGTGTCTGGTTTCTTTCACCAAGCATAATGCATTTGAGATTCACTCATACTGCTGCATATATCAATGGCTCATTCCTTTTCATTGCTGAATACCATTTCACTGGGTGGATGCACCATAGCACCTTTATTTATTCACTTTGAGTGCATGTGAGTTATTTCCAGTTTGGGGCAATTATGAATAGCGCTGCTATAAATACTGTGTACAGATTTTTTGTGCAAACATATTTTTTCTTTTTAAGATTTCTGGGTCATATGGTATGCATATGTTTATAAGAACCTGCCAATGCATTTTCCTACATGGCTGAACCATCTTCCATTCCTACCAGGAGGATATATGAAATTTCCTGTTGCTCCACATCCCTGTCAGCACTTGGCATTGTCAATATCTTTTATAGCTATTTTAATGGGCATGTAATGGTCATGCAATGTGGTTTTAGTATGAATTCCTCTGATGATTAATAATGTTTAACATCTTTTCCTGTGTCTATTTCCTATTTCTATATCTTCTTTGGTTAAGTGCCGTTCAATCTATTTTTAATTAGATTGTTGTTTTCCTCATTATAGAGTTTTGAGTGGTCTCTATATATTCTGGATTCAAGTATTTTATTATATATGTGATTTGAAAATATTTACTCCCACTCTGTGCCTTGCCTTTTCCTTATTTTTGCAGTGTCTTTTATAGAGAAGTTTTAAATTTTTAAAAAGTCCATTTTTTTCTTTTATGGATAATGCTTTTGGTGCCACATCCATATCACTAACTTTTACATTTCAGGCTGGTCTTTGTACTTGTACACAAGAGATAGAGTAAAAGTATCAAAAGATGAAGTCAAAACACTTCCAATTCTGTCCTGGCTCCCCAGGTAGCCTTTGGCAAATCACTAAATTTCTCTGAGTCTCTAATTCTTTCTCTCTAAAATGGGGATAATAATCCGTGGACTGTGTACCTCAGCTTTATATCCTCAGAGGCTAAGGACACTGCAGACAATTAGCAGAAACTCAGTAAATACATAAATAAGTAGGGTAATTGCAAGAATCAATTAGGCTCAAGTAAGTAAATTAGAGTGTTATCAGATGTAAGGTATTATTGTTATGGAACCAAATATAAACATAGATTCATAGATGCTTAGTGCTTAAAGGAATATTACAAGACATATCTATGGCACCTTATAGTTATCCTATCCAATTTCCTAATTTTGTATATGCAGCAATTAATAGAAGCATTTAATTCATTTAGGTTGGTTTATTTAGCTGCAGTAAAAGAAACTAGGGTTCCCCACCACATGAGCAGTAATTTTAATAAGCTAAGAGAAATGGGACCAGTCAAATAAACAGTTTCTGATTTTCAATTCTCACTGGGAACAAATATAGTCACTGTGGGGGGAAAAACACATTGATAGTCACTATATTGTGCTCAGTGACAGGCATGTATGTTGATTTTATAACTAAGCATGGCTAGACTACAATATTAAACCCTGAACCATGTGGAAAGAAATAAAAAGGATAATAAAAAGTATCTTCTATACCAATGAACAAACCATTTATTAAAAACAAGAACAGTTTTGTATATTAACATTCAAGTTGATCTAATGATTTCTGCTCAGGCATGGTTTATAATATTACAAGTATTAGTTTCCCAGCTGTCACCAAGACAAAAAAAAAATCAATGACACCTACTGCCAGGTAATTGGATAGATAAAATAACTTGAGAAATTATTTGGGTTAAAACAACAAATTAGTCATTTGATTTTTAGCATTAAGCTCCCTGGGTGTGGTGAGTAGCTTTCCAAAGGCCTGGCTAGTACCTTATAATTGGTGTCTATATCCTAGGGTTTGTCCTGAACTTTGAATGCTCCTCTGTCCCACTTCCCAAATAACCTTGAGAAAAAAAATAAAATACCCATTGTTTTTCTAGAAAATCTTGGGATAAGTCTTTTAGGAGTCTCTAGTATTCTTTTTAAAAATTTTTTTAATCTTTATTTTTGACAGAGAGAGAGAGAGAGAGAGAGAGAGCATGAGTGGGGGGAGGGGAGGAGAGAGAGGGAGACACAGATTCCAAAGCAGGCTCCAGGCTCCAAGCTGTCAGCACAGAGCTCAACACAGGGCTCTAACTCACAAACCATGAGATCATGACCTGAGCCGAAGTGAGACGCTCAACCAAGCCACCCAGGTTCCCTGAGGACTGTCTAGTATACTTATCAGAACATAATTTCAAGAAAACTAAATTCAAAGTGTCAAACAAAACAAAAACAAAACAAACAACAAACAAACAAAAAGATTAGTGATGGTGCTGAATCAAATACTGGGAGAGCCAACTTTTCCCAACTTCCTTACCTATATTCCCATCGGTAGCCACAGGGCCGACTTTATGAGTTGTCAATTGCCTATAGGTGCTATGATTTCAGGGACAGTAAGAAGGTAGGCTACATCACCAATCCCTCTCCCATGTAACTGTGGAATATTCAAAATTGCTCAAATAGGTCATTTCTTAGACTCCGATCACATCCCCCCTGGGAAAGGAAACACACTGAACTGTGTCAACCATCATTAACACTTTAAAGTAAATGAGCTCTCCATATCTCTTCCAGATGTTGTGATTTTCCAGAGAGTGAGGTTGAATAACTGGGAAGCCTACTGAGCACCAGACATAATAGTTATGGTGGAAACATTCTTGGCTTAGAAAAGTATAGACAATACTTTTGACAGAGAACACTGAATCTATTGACAAAATTTATGGGGGGCTAGTCTTGCCCACCTAAACCTTGGAATATGAGGGTTCTTGGTTTGGTAAACTGAGTTATCAATAAACAGCTTACCAGCCTTGTAAAATTTTGGCCAGAGCATGTACAAAAACCATCTGGATCTGATTTCCTGCAATATACTCAAAGCTCTCATCACAGATTTCTTGACTTGAGATTCTTTTACAAGAGTCCCTTTGCACCAACATTTCTTTTCCACTGTCTATTCTTTCCCTGTAATTTGCACATAAGTTCCATGTCTTTCATTTTCCTACATTCATTTATAAACTATCCCTACTTCTTGTGTGCTTTTGGTATGTGCCAAGACTAGAGAATACCTAGAATAGAGAGGTTTTTATCTGTATCAAAGACAGACATCAGAACTATAAAGATGGGAAACATGTTATTTCTGGACATGGCTCTTCCTTAAGTCTCTAACAAATGCCCTCTCTTTGCCTAAAGCTGTCGATAGGTTTCTTTTTTTCTTTTTTGAGAAGAAGAGATTTTACCTATTTTAAAAGAAGCAAGTTGGTTAAAAATAAAAACAGTCAGATCCTGTCATGAAGATTTGGAACTATCAGAGGTGAGATAATGTTTCCCAAGGCCTAACATGGGACTGTAAGGAAAGCATGAAGAATGTGGTTTGTCTGTAAGAGAGGTTTTGGTGCTGAAACACATATACTAGATATAAAGGGATGTTACTATCCATCTAGTTTGTTTTGATACTTGAGCCTCTATCAAATTTGCTAAGTAAAAAGCTGGGTTTCTGATGGAGATTACCTCCCAGATCATACACCACTGAAAAAGTCCCATTTACCAACTGTCCTACCTTAGAAATTTTAGGACAAGCTACCTAGTACAGCTGTATTAGTCCTCTGCACTTAGCTTTTAATTGTATTCAATTTGAGTTTCTGATCAATGCTTCTTTGTAACCAACCCTACCAACAGGAAAATACTGACTACCAACTCAGTTAATAGTCAGATACAGTCATATTACACCTGAGCTTTATGTACCAGGATAAAATTGAAAATCTTTTGAAAACTGTTTTGTTTTGTTAAATGGTAGTTTTCTTCAAGTTTTACTAAACAAGTTTTATTACAATAGCCAGAATATGACATCACAGGTTTTCAGAGACAGTACTATGCCATGCAACAGAGTCTATTTAATGCTATATACTATATTGTACTTGGTAAGTGAACATTTTGATTATGAAGCCAAACAATTTTTTAACAGTAAGTATTAACCCAAATTGATTTGAAATGCTATTTCAAAGAATATTCTATAGTCAAAGATAGATCAAAGATATCTGACCAAAAACCAGACTATACATATCTTCAATTCACAAATTACCAATAACATCAGTTTTTATGGTTTCAAATATACTTTAATTAGTGAACTATTAGCAGGAGTTTTTAGTGTCCTAATGATATCATAATCATTAACACTAACATTCTAATGAGAAAAGATGCTGTATAAACCTGTCAACAAGTGTTTCTGGAATAATCTTAGGGTATAACATGATAGAGTACGCATAGTCAATGAATTTAAAATACTTATGACCTAAGAGGAAAACAATGATAAGTAGTCAAAATATATACTATGGAACTCCTTTTGGGCAAGGCTTATAATTACTTTAAGATATAGTAGGAGTAATATTATGTGCCCCCAAATAGAATAACCACAGATACCAAAATACCACATAGCAAGGTTAATTTATTAAGGGGAAACACATAAGTTTCATCTCACATGCCAACTCTGGTCAGTTGGTAATAAATAACTAAAATTCTTGAGAATGATGTTGTGGTCATATATGTACTTAGAAGGAAACAATACTATAAATGGTTGGCAATGTCTGCCATCGTGCAAGAAATGGAAATAGCACAATGCCAGGTGTGTTCCATCCTTAATCTATCAAAATGGTCTTACTCAATACTGTTGCCATAGAGGGGTTCAGAATTACCAATGTGAATCATGGAGAAAACATACGCAAGAGAATGTGTTGTTTAACTCTGAATACTGGGCTTCAAGAATCCAGGAAGATTTTCTGGAGAAAATGGGTCATGAGAATTCTTTATTTTGTGTACACAAGTCAGAGAAATGTGTTTTTCCCCTTATTTCATATTTACAATAGTAAATGGGAATGAGCTTAAATATCACAGTTGCCTAACAGGTGTTACTTAGACATAAACTGCAAACTAGCTCCAAAAAAAAAAAAATGCTAAGACAATAAGTTTTAGGTTTGTAAGAAAAGTTAGTCCTTTAGACCCTGAACACACCTGGTCAGGGTGTGAAAACTTTGCTTACTACATATCACCATGGGTCAAATCCAGTTTTAGTATATATATAAAGTTTTACTGGAACACAGCCACTCCCACTTGTTTACATATTGTCTATGGCTACTTTCATGCTTCAAGGGCACAGTTGAGTGGTTGCCAAAGGTAGTCTATATTCAACTTGCTTTGTTTGTTAAAATGCAGATTCTTGAGCCAACACCAAATTCAGTGAATGAGACTCTCTTTGGCAAGGGACCAAAATTTGCATGAAAAAGCATGACAGTCTATTTTGAAGTATATTTAATTTGGAAAACCATTGTTTTGTGTCACCAAATTTTATAAGTATAGTCTCTAAATCAAATATTCTGACAATGAGTGATGCCTACAGTATCTTTCATCTGCCAGATTGGTTAAATACGTCCGTGGTGTTCCTAGAGCTAAATAACCAAAATTCCATATGTTTCTTCCTGAATATTCAGCATTCTGCCCATGTTAGAGTTCAGCTACAATTCATTTGTAACTTAAAGCTCATTTTCAAATTTTGGTCAATATACTAATTCATTCATTCATTCATTCATTCCTTTGTTCATTCATGCATTAATTCAATCATTCAATCATTCAATAAATTTAATGTGTGTTTGCTATATGCAGGTACTCTTATAGGCCCTGGGAATATATATAATAGGGAAGAAAACAGTCAATAATCCCTGCCCTCGTGATTTGAAATTCTACTGGAAGGGAGACAGGCAGTAAACAAGAAAACAGGAAAAATAAACAAGATAATTACAGCTTTTGATATATGCTATGGCAGAAATAATTAAGTGCTATTATAGAGAATAACCAGAAGATGGGACCCCTTTAATTACTTTCATCTCCAGGCATGTGGCTTGTTATTGTTTTTGTTATGTTATTGTTTATGTTACTGTTTTTGTCACTATTGGGGTTTTTAGGATTTTTTTGATTGAAATAAATTAAATTAAATCTGTAAAGTTATTGGTTGCATCAGAGTAAGAAGAAATTCACTCTGCTTTCTAGTTCTTCAACTTGAAAAATGCAATACACTTCTGAAAAAATATGTTGTACACCATATATATATATATATATATATATATATATATAAATTTGTTAATACCTCCACAAAGCTTGGGGCAAAAAAGAAAAATAAAATAAAAACTTAATTTCAGTTTTAAAAAGACCTTGTGATACTAATTAGGGATTGGAGGAGGCAAGGCCAGTGCACACTCAGCTCCCCTCTCCCTGATAATGGGCCTATGCAGTCAAATCAGCAAAGGAAAGGAAGAAGATAGCAGGGGTTGTTACACTGAGTCAAAAAAAAAGTTATTGTCATTTTATTTCAAACTGGCTGAATCCTAACCATAGAAATTGGCTTCAGGAAAAAAAAAATAATGAAAAAATAAAAAGAGTGGTTGCATTACTTACAATTCCTGGCGGAAATGCTCCACCATTCTTAATTATATCCCTTTCTTTTTCCTACCTCTTGAATTTCCCTTTTCCTGACTTTTCCCTACTCTGACTTCTTTATGACCATCTCCCTCCTTTTTTTTCTCTGCTCCCCTGACTATCCTTGCCTTAAGTTAGTCAGGTGTTTACATGGAAGAGTTGCATTCAGTAAAAAGAGAGTTTTCAGCTCTAGCCCAGGTAACCTCCTTTATTTGGCCCACACCCCTTCATGGTTTAGTCAGAGTGTTGCTCTCAGTGGTCTGGGTTGTGACAACCTCTCTTCTCCAAGGTGAGATTTAAACTTCCTTTTTTAGGTTGGCTTCACTCTGGAACTGAAGATGGTTCATCATTGGGGTAGACTCATAACTGCCCTAGATTTCGTTCAGTCCAACCCTACCCTGGTGTCTCCATTGGATGGAGACCAAGAGTAAACAAACTGTCCCTCCAACCCCAACTGGCTACTTGGAATAAGACACTCAGGACATGCATGGGTGGTGTTTTACAAGAACATGAAGCATGACAGAGTTGAGAACTGAGCTAAGCAAGAAAAAGCATACTGAGAAGGAAGACAAAGTAGAAAAAAAAAGGCTTGTCAGTTACACACTTAGTCCCTTTGTTCACTTCACTATTTAGCTTCCCAAGGTCCCCTTTCTCCAACCCCCAACCACACTTAGTTTCAAAGTGAATCTTCTTTATCATTCCACTCCCTAACCAATTGTGTACTATTCTTATCCTCAGTTTTATGATTATCTTGGCACAGGTTTCCCAGGCTTGTCTTTTTTTCTTAAGGAAGTTCAAGAGAAGTAGATAGGGCTCTTTCTTTCCAGGAGCAGCCTGAGGCTGGAGTTAAATCCAGTTGTAACCCTGATACTTCTGAGTAGGTTAGTGGGGCTTTTCAGTCAAACTTCTCAAACTTCCCAACACTGATCAAGATGGTCCTGTCATTAATGTGACAAATCTTAATCTTAGATACTCAGCCAATATTTAAGTTGTTATTGGAAGCCATTGCTGAGAGAACATTAAAACAAAGCTCAGCTGTTAACTAAGGGGCATGGGTATTTTTGTTTTATCAATATAAATGTACCTTGCATTACAATTTAGTTTGTTGATACACACGCTCCTTAGTCCCTGAGACAGAATGATCTAAGCAAAACAAGGAGTCTCTGTTGGGCTAACTACAGGTCTGACTGTGGAGCGTTCATTGTGGGGTTTCTGGGAACACATTATTGGGAAGACGTTTCTAGGACTTTGGTTTAACAGAACGTTCTCTCAATTGGAATCAACCAACAATGGAATGGACCGACTTGCGTCACTGAATGACCACATGTTAAGGATTTTGTAAAGGGGATTCTACATTGGATAAGGAGTTGGACTAGATCAGTCATTCCAAAACAGTATATTAGAAGTACCAAGCAGGCCTTCAGGCTATTAGGTCTCATTACAGATCTCCTAAATTGAAATCTCTGAGTGGAGACCAAGATTATATTTTCAAAAAGTGTTTGTTTATGTGATGATAGGTTTAGGAATCAATGAGCGACATGACTTCAAAAATCTTCCAGATTCAATTATTTTATCTGTTATACTTAAAACAAAACACCTTGGTTTAATTTTCTCAAATCAAACCTACTTTTTTTCTTTTTCTTTCTTTCTTTTTTTTTTAGTACAAAGGAGACTCTGGAAGCACTGGATCATACATACATACTATCACTTATCAGTAATAAATATGCACTTGTAAAGATTCCCTCCTCTCACAAATGGTCTTGCTTTACAACAAGGGGAAAAAAAACTTAGAGATAACATTTCCTATTCATTCTCATGTATAGTCCATAAAAAAGTGACAAGAGGAAGAAATGTCTGATGAAAGGAGATGTAACTGGTTTTAAAACTCCTACTTTATTTCATTTACTGAATCAAATATTATCCATCATTTTGGAGTTTCCTCTGGTTTAGACTTGCTGATGCTACACTCCAACAGCTTTATAGACCAAGCTGTCAGCAAAAGAATATATATAATCATTGGCACAAATTTTCTGTGATACTTGCATTGCTCTCTGGGTTTGAAATAAATACAGCACTTTTTTTGTTGCATCTGTTGCCTTGTCATGTGGATGTGTTTGTGATCATCTGCCCAAATATAGTAGCATTCAAGACTATTTCTGGAAAACAATGAACAACATCCCCATTCTCAGTTCAGTAGAATTCTGGCTTTTAAGAAGGCTTATAGAAATAGATGTAGAATCCTTGATACATATAGAATGAAAGCAAATACTCAAAGTAACTGTATAGGATGACTGTTAAATGCTTGTTACACTAAACGATATTTCTATCACAGGCCCATCCAACTCTTAGAAAATCCAGAAAATTTAAATAAAAACGAGTAATAACAATAGATTATTATTGTAATATTTCTAAAATATTAGTGGATTGATAATACAAAACAAACCCCATGAAAACAAGTACTAGAACAGTGGAATTTTCTTTTTTAACAAAATATATTTTAAAGATGTGGCTACTGGTCCAGTTGTTTCAGGATGAATTTTAACAAAACAATATCTCCAAGCAATCACACATTGTAGATGTCCACTTGCCAATTGTTATAATAGAATTTACCATGTGTTACCCCAAACTTAAAGCGCTCACATATAGAATCAATTTATTTTTGTGGTTGTAACTAAGTGATTTCCTTTTGGGGATTCTGTATTTTTACTTTCAATTCAATGACTACAGAAATTAAAGAATCTGCTAATGTTGACAAAACAAACCAGTGGTGATACTGAGGGTGATGAGGCATATAATCTTTGGTGAGGTTTTGTCAGGTATGGTCCATACACTTTCAAAGTGCCTCACTTTATCAGATCTCCAAACAACAAGAAAGCAAGAGTAATTGAGATATTTTCTGTTCTATGGGGCACCTGGGTGGCTCAGTGGGTTGAGACTCTGACTTTAGTTTGGGTCAGTATCTCACGGTTTGTGAGTTTGAGCCCCACATCAGGCTCTGTGCTGACAGCTCAAAGCCTGGAGCCTGCTTCAGATTCTGTGTCTCCCTCTCTTTCTGCTCCTTCCATGCTCATTCTTTGTCTCTCTGTCTCTCAAAAATAAACATTAAAAAATTAAAAAAAAAAAAAGGAGTTGCGGCAAGATGGCGGCTTAGGAGGACGCTGGGCTCACCGCACGTCCTGCTGATCACTTAGATTCCATCTACACCTGCCTAAATAACCCAGAAAACCACCAGAGGATTAGCAGAACAGAGTCGCCGGAGCCAAACACAGACGAGAGGCCCACGGAAGAGGGTAGGAAGGGCGGCGAGGCGGTGCGCGCTCCACGGACTGGCGGGAGGGAGCCGGGGCGGAGGGGCGGCTCGCAGGCCAAGCAGAGCCCCCAAGTCTGGCTTGCAAAAGCAGAGGGGCCGGGTGGACTGTGTTCCGACAGCAAGCGCGACTTAGACTTAGCGTCTGGGAGGTCATAAGTTAACAGCTCTGCTCAGAAAGCGGGAAGGCTGGAGGACAAAGGGAGGGAGAGCTGCTGAGCCCCCTGACAACAGAGCTCAGTTTGGTGGGGAACAAAGGCGCTCGCCAGCGCCATCTCCCCCTCCCATCCCCCAGCCGAAATCCCAAAGGGAACCGGTTCCTGCCAGGGAACTTGCTCGCTCCGCGCAAACACCCAACTCTGCGCTTCTGCGGAGCCAAACCTCCGGCAACGGATCTGACTCCCTCCCGCTGCCACAGGGCCCCTCCTGAAGTGGATCACCTAAGGAGAAGCGAGCTAAGCCTGCCCCTCCTGCCCCCGAGCACCTTGCCTACCCACCCCAGCTAATACGCCAGATCCCCAGCATCACAAGCCTGGCAGGGTGCAAGTAGCCCAGACGAGCCACACCACCCCACAGTGAATCCCAACCCTAGGAGAAGAGAAGGCACACACCAGTCTGACTGTGGCCCCAGCGGTGGGCTGGGGGCAGACATCAGGTCTGACTGCGGCCCCGCCCACCAACTCCAGTTATACACCACAGCACAGGGGAAGTGCCCTGCAGGTCCTCACCACGCCAGGGACTATCCAAAATGACCAAGCGGAAGAACTCCCCTCAGAAGAATCTGCAGGAAATAACAACAGCTAATGAGCTGATCAAAAAGGATTTAAATAATATAACAGAAAGTGAATTTAGAATAATAGTCATAAAATTAATCGCTGGGCTTGAAAACAGTATAGAGGACAGCAGAGAATCTCTTGCTACAGAGATCAAGGGACTAAGGAACAGTCACGAGGAGCTGAAAAACGCTTTAAACGAAATGCATAACAAAATGGAAACCACCACAGCTCGGCTTGAAGAGGCAGAGGAGAGAATAGGTGAACTAGAAGATAAAGCTATGGAAAAAGAGGAAGCTGAGAAAAAGAGAGATAAAAAAATCCAGGAGTATGAGGGGAAAATTAGAGGATTAAGTGATACACTAAAAAGAAATAATATACGCATAATTGGTATCCCAGAGGAGGAAGAGAGAGGGAAAGGTGCTGAAGGGGTACTTGAAGAAATAATAGCTGAGAACTTGCTGAACTGGGGAAGGAAAAAGGCATTGAAATCCAAGAGGCACAGAGAACTCCCTTCAGACGTAACTTGAATCGATCTTCTGCACAACATATCATAGTGAAACTGGCAAAATACAAGGATAAAGAGAAAATTCTGAAAGCAGCAAGGGGTAAACGTGCCCTCACATATAAAGGGAGACCTATAAGACTCGTGACTGATCTCTCTTTTGAAACTTGGCAGGCCAGAAAGAATTGGCACGAGATTTTCAGGGTGCTAGACAGAAAAAATATGCAGCCAAGAATCCTTTATCCAGCAAGTCTGTCATTTAGAATAGAAGGAGAGATAAAGGTCTTCCCAAACAAACAAAAACTGAAGGAATTTGTCACCACTAAACCAGCCCTACAAGAGATCCTAAGGGGGACCCTGTGAGACAAAGTCCCAGAGAAATCACTATAAGCATAAAACATACAGACATCACAATGATTCTAAACCCGTATCTTTCTATAATAACACTGAATGTAAATGGATTAAATGCGCCAACCAAAAGATATAGGGTATCAGAATGGATAAGAAAACAAGACCCATCTATTTGCTGTCTACAAGAGACTCATTTTAGACCTGAGGACACCTTTAGATTGAGAGTGAGGGGATGGAGAACTATTTCTCATGCGACTGGAAGCCAAAAGAAAGCTGGAGTAGCCATACTTATATCAGACAAACTAGACTTTAAATTAAAGGCTGTAACAAGAGATGAAGAAGGACCTTATATAATAGTTACAGGGTCTATCCATCAGGAAGAGCTAACAATTATAAATGTCTATGCGCCGAATACCGGAGCCCCCAAATATATAAAACAATTACTCATAAACATAAGCAACCTTATTGATAAGAATGTGGTAATTGCAGGGGACTTTAATACACCACTTACAGAAATGGATAGATCATCTAGACACAGGGTCAATAAAGAAACAAGGGCCCTGAATGATACATTGGATCAGATGGACTTGACAGATATATTTAGAACTCTGCATCCCAAAGCAACAGAATATACTTTCTTCTCGAGTGCACATGGAACATTCTCCAAGATAGATCATATACTGGGTCACAAAACAGCCCTTCATAAGTTTACAAGAATTGAAATTATACCATGCTTACTTTCAGACCACAATGCTATGAAGCTTGAAATCAACCACAGAAAAAAGTCTGGAAAACCTCCAAAAGCATGGAGGTTAAAGAACACCCTACTAACGAATGAGTGGGTCAACCAGGCAATTAGAGAAGAAATTAAAAAATATATGGAAACAAACGAAAATGAAAATACAACCATCCAAACGCTTTGGGACGCAGCAAAGGCAGTCCTGAGAGGAAAATACATTGCAATCCAGGCCTATCTCAAGAAACAAGAAAAATCCCAAATACAAACTCTAACAGCACACCTAAAGGAACTAGAAGCAGAACAGCAAAGGCAGCCTAAGCTCAGCAGAAGAAGAGAAATAATAAAGATCAGAGCAGAAATCAACAATATAGAATCTAAAAAAAACTGTAGAGCAGATCAACGAAACCAAGAGTTGTTTTTTTGAAAAAATAAACAAAATTGACAAACCTCTAGCCAGGCTTCTCAAAAAGAAAAGGGAGATGACCCAAATAGATAAAATCATGAATGAAAATGGAATTATTACAACCAATCCCTCAGAGATACAAACAATTATCAGGGAATACTATGAAAACTTATATGCCAACAAATTGGACAACCTGGAAGAAATGGACAAATTCCTGAACACCCACACTCTTCCAAAACTCATTCAGGAGGAAATAGAAAGCTTGAACAGACCCATAACCAGCGAAGAAATGGAATCGGTTATCAAAAATCTCCCAACAAATAAGAGTCCAGGACCAGATGGCTTCCCAGGGGAGTTCTACCAGACGTTTAAAGCAGAGATAATACCTATCCTTCTCAAGCTATTCCAAGAAATAGAAAGGGAAGGAAAACTTCCAGACTCATTCTATGAAGCCAGTATTACTTTGATTCCTAAACCAGACAGAGACCCAGTCAAAAAAGAGAACTACAGGCCAATATCCCTGATGAATATGGATGCAAAAATTCTCAATAAGATACTAGCAAATCTAATTCAATGGCATATAAAAAGAATTATTCACCATGATCAAGTGGGATTCATTCCTGGGATGCAGGGCTGGTTCAACATTCGCAAATCAATCAACGTGATACATCACATTAACAAAAAAAAAAGAGAAGAACCATATGATCCTGTCAACCGATGCAGAAAAGGCCTTCGACAAAATCCAGCACCCTTTCTTAATAAAAACCCTTGAGAAAGTCAGGATAGAAGGAACATACTTAAAGATCATAAAAGCCATTTATGAAAAGCCCACAGCTAACATCATCCTCAACGGGGAAAAACTGAGAGCTTTTTCCCTGAGATCAGGAACACGACAAGGATGCCCACTCTCACCGCTGCTGTTTAACATAGTGCTGGAAGTTCTAGCATCAGCAATCAGACAACAAAAGGAAATCAAAGGCATCAAAATTGGCAAAGATGAAGTCAAGCTTTCGCTTTTTGCAGATGACATGATATTATACATGGAAAATCCGATAGACTCCACCAAAAGTCTGCTAGAACTGATACAGGAATTCAGCAAAGTTGCAGGATACAAAATCAATGTACAGAAATCAGTTGCATTCTTATACACTAACAATGAAGCAACAGAAAGACAAATAAAGAAACTGATCCCATTCACAATTGCACCAAGAAGCATAAAATACCTAGGAATAAATCTAACCAAAGATGTAAAGGATCTGTATGCTGAAAACTATAGAAAGCTTATGAAGGAAATTGAAGAAGATTTAAAGAAATGGAAAGACATTCCCTGCTCATGGATTGGAAAAATAAATATTGTCAAAATGTCAATACTACGCAAAGCTATCTACACATTCAATGCAATCCCAATCAAAATTGCACCAGCATTCTTCTCGAAACGAGAACAAGCAATCCTAAAATTCATATGGAACCACAAAAGGCCCCGAATAGCCAAAGGAATTTTGAAGAAGAAGACCAAAGCAGGAGGCATCACAATCCCAGACTTTAGCCTCTACTACAAAGCTGTCATCATCAAGACAGCATGGTATTGGCACCAAAACAGACACATAGACCAATGGAATAGAATAGAAACCCCAGAACTAGACCCACAAACGTATGGCCAACTCATCTTTGACAAAGCAGGAAAGAACATCCAATGGAAAAAAGACAGCCTCTTTAACAAATGGTGCTGGGAGAACTGGACAGCAACATGCAGAAGGTTGAAACTAGACCACTTTCTCACACTATTCACAAAAATAAACTCAAAATGGATAAAGTACCTGAATGTGAGACAGGAAACCATCAAAACCTTAGAGGAGAAAGCAGGAAAAGACCTCTCTGACCTCAGCCGTAGCAATCTTTTACTCGACACATCCCCAAAGGCAAGGGAATTAAAAGCAAAAGTGAATTACTGGGACCTTATGAAGATAAAAAGCTTCTGCACAGCCAAGGAAACAACCAACAAAACTAAAAGGCAACCAACGGAATGGGAAAAGATATTCGCAAATGACATATCGGACAAAGCGCTAGTATCCAAAATCTATAAAGAGTTCACCAAACTCCACACCCGAAAAACAAATAACCCAGTGAAGAAATGGGCAGAAAACATGAATAGACACTTCTCTAAAGAAGACATCCGGATGGCCAACAGGCACATGAAAAGATGTTCAGCATCGCTCCTTATCAGGGAAATACAAATCAAAACCACACTCAGGTATCACCTCACGCCAGTCAGAGTGGCCAAAATGAACAAATCAGGAGACTATAGATGCTGGAGAGGATGTGGAGAAACGGGAACCCTCTTGCACTGTTGGTGGGAATGCAAATTGGTGCAGCCGCTCTGGAAAGCAGTGTGGAGGTTCCTCAGAAAATTAAAAATAGACCTACCCTATGACCCAGCAATAGCACTGCTAGGAATTTATCCAAGGGATACAGGAGCACTGATGCATAGGGCCACTTGTACCCCAATGTTCATAGCAGCACTCTCAACAATAGCCAAATTATGGAAAGAGCCTAAATGTCCATCAACTGATGAATGGATAAAGAAATTGTGGTTTATATACACAATGGAATATTACGTGGCAATGAGAAAAAATGAAATATGGCCTTTTGTAGCAACGTGGATGGAACTGGAGAGTGTGATGCTAAGTGAAATAAGCCATACAGAGAACGACAGATACCATATGGTTTCACTCTTATGTGGATCCTGAGAAACTTAACAGGAACCCATGGGGGAGGGGAAGGAAAAAAAAAAAAGAGGTTAGAATGGGAGAGAGCCAAAGCATAAGAGACTGTTAAAAACTGAGAACAAACTGAGGGTTGATGGGGGGTGGGAGGGAGGAGAGGGTGGGTGATGGGTATTGAGGAGGGCACCTTTTGGGATGAGCACTGGGTGTTGTATGGAAACCAATTTGTCAATAAATTTCAGAAAAAAAAATAATAAAAAATTTAAAAAAAAGATATTTTCTGTTCTAGATTTCTATAATGCTAAGGTAAATGACAATCAAATTTCGATGTATTTTTTTAAATAATAAATCCCCATGTGCATTTTGGAATTAGTGTAGATTCAAACCAATTTTCTCCACCTACTATTATCTACCATCCAATAATCACAGAATGCCTGAACAAAGACCAGATCAAAGTTCAACTGTGTTTTGTATAATTGTAATGTTGAGTATGAATTACTGCATATGAATCCCATTAAAAATTAGTCAATTATTATTCTCTACAAAAGGATTAATCAAAGCATGCAATTAATCAGAATATCTGTCAGTAAGTCATAAAGGTTAATAGTATGCTTTAGGTAATATAATTTTACCTGTGGTTAATTTTGCTTTGTTTATCTACACACAGCTATGCCAGATGCTCACAGAATCTACCATAAGAACAGGCAGTGGTGATGGCAGTCAAGGACAGACAGAGATATAAGAACTGACAAAAGTAAAACAGGAGTGAGATAAAGGTGAGGAAAAACTTAACCATGAAAAGGTGAATTTGCATTTGGCATTTTGGACCATACTACACAATTTAACAATTATTCATATTGTTTAACATCATTCAAATTTATTTCTTCTGATAGTATCAAAGGCCCAATTATACCCATCTCATTTTCTTTTAATATTTATGAGGTAAAGTTAAATAAATTCCAGTTCACAGGCATAATAGTAGAAAGTTTTAGGTAAAATATTTTATTTTTCTCCTTGGGAGTTTATTTTTCATTAGACTTTTTTTTTATAAACAAGCTTTTTTTATAAATAGACTTTTTTTAGAGAAGTTTTAGGTTTGTAGAAAAATTGAGTGGAAAGTAGGGTTTTTATACACTCCCTCAGTTCTTCCTTCATACATAGTTTATTATTAACATCTTGTATTAATGTGGTATAGTTGTTACAATTGATGAGCCAATACTGATAGATTCATTTTGAAAGAAAGAGAGAAAGAGAGTATGAGCGGGGGAGAGGTAGAGGTACAGGGAGAGATCTCAGGCTACACATGCAGGGCTCAATCTCAGGACCCTGAGAGTCATGACCTGAGCCAAAATTAGGAGGCGCTTAACCAACTGAGCCACCCATGCACCCACTGATTATTATTAAACAAAGTTCTCATTTTACCTTTTTTAGGGTATTTGTAGGAATTATTTGTTGAGTCATTAATTCATTCATTTTTTTCACTCAACCATGTGTTGAACACTAACTATATGCCAGACATTGTCCTTGGTCCTAGAGTTACACAAATCAATAAGATAAAGTTCCAGTCCTTTTGGAGTTCACATTGAAGCTGAAGAGATGATAGGTAAGTAAGTGTGGTTCAATGTACTAAGTGCTAAAGGGCTACACGTGGGCAGAGGAGAGAAATATGTATTCATTCTGCTTGGGGAGGAGACTCAGAGAAGACTTAACTGAAAAGATACTATTAGAGTTATACCTTGACAAATGAATAGCAGTTTACCAAGAAGAAAATGAGGAAAAGGGTATTCCAGGCAGAAGAAACTATAGAAGAAGAGAGGTATAAGAATACAGGTCAAATTCTTGGTGACCTGTGGACTGAAGGAGTGGGGAGTAGAGGAGGAAGGGTCTATAAAGGTAGGCTGCGGTGAGGATTTCTGCTATTTATGTATACAGGTGGCCCTTTCTACTAGACTACAAACTTCTTGAGGTTAAGATCCAGATCTTGTCCTTTCATCTTTTCTTCTGTTCATTTAATAAACATCTTCTGAGTATCCCTTACAAGACAAAGACTAAAGCAGATAGCATTACTGGGACAATGACTTTGTCTTGAAGGAATACATATTAAGGTGATAGAGAAAAATGTAAAAACAAATAATTTCAGTACATCTGACAAATGCAGACCAAATGAATATAACTTCTTGTAGGGTTCTCTAATAATTTCATATACATTTCATACAAATCTAATTCCCTGTTTGGTAAAAGAAGAGGCAGTGCCTCAAGATTTTGTGTTTTACAAAAACTTCCTCTCTCTCAATTTCCTAACACAGAAACTTCTTGTTGATCCTGAATGAAATGAACTAACTTCTGAAGAAAGGAGAAAGACACTGGAAATTTACAAAACTGAGCTACGTTGGCAAAACATAGCATAAAGGACAAAGACAAACTGAAGGAATACTGTGGCCTATATATCAGGAAGCTGAAAGAAATGGAGTTAAGAATAAGCTTTGATACTCTTTCTTGTTTTTAATATGTTACCTTTTGGGGTTGGGATTACATTAGCCAAATATATGCTTTTTTAACCTTGTTGGTCTCTTTCTCTTGACATCGAGAAACAAATGAGACTGAGGCAAAGGTGGTGTGAGAGAAGAGACCTTATCTATTCTTTTTAATATAGGAGGGCTATGTAGAGGAGGATGGTTTAAGGAGCTGGTTTAATAAACGTAGGGTATTTAGAGAGTTCGTGGTAGAAAAAAGTAGTAGTAGCATTAATAGTATAAAGTAATAAAAATAATAGCTTACATTTATTGCTAGCATTATATCAAAATATTTTACATGCATTATTTTCCATATTCACAAAAATTCTGTGTAGTACCACCATTAACCTCAATTTACAGATACAAATACAGACATACAAAAAGACTGGGTGACATGCCAATGCCACATGGGTAGTAAGTGGTGAAAATGATGAAAAGATATTTGAACTCGGCAGTCTTATTTGAGACACAATGAATGAAACAAGTTCAAAGGCAGAGATAGGAGCACTTAGAGTGGTGTAATAGAGATATAATAGATATGTGTGTATGGGTAGAGAGGAAGGTGATGGCAAAAGAAATAGATTTATCTAAGACAAACAATGCCAGGTATCCAGGAATCATGTAATATAACTTTTCTGATTATGGCTTATTAAATTGTATCTTGTAATAATTACACATTCTCATTCTTCAAAAGTGTCTTAAGTCTGATTATCTCTATCTATCTATCATCTATCTGTCTATCATCTATCTATTTACATCCATTAAATACAAGCTGAAAGGTTTTAGTTTGCCTTTGGTTTTTGAATCTGAAATGAGCAAATCACTCTTGATTTTGAAATATCAATTCTTCAGCATTATTTTTCAAATATCAAATTAAGATGTTCTTATTAATGGTAGGAGATTGGTTCTGATAACACTTTCTTCAGAATTAATTCAATGACTTCAAAAACAGTGTCCATAATTGCTCTCTAAAATATAGAGAGGTTATGAATATGAAAACACAAAAACAAAATACAGAAAACCAACTTTTTCTAACATAAATAATTTTTATTTTGCTCTTTTACAACATTCCCATTTAAATGCAGATTGTCATGTGCTCCTAAGTACACGGTAGACTTTTTGGGCTATTAAAATGCTAATGAAAAGGTTAACTTTAAGTCAGAAACTATTGTTGAAAGGTACAAAGGTAGGAAAATTTACTTTAAGTTCATTTAAGAAACCCTAAGCTTAAACTCTGATTTTGTCAGTGATAAAAGAAATTTCTTACAAGAAAAAAATATAAAGAAAGCACAGTGCAAATGTACTTGTTTGTAATAATACTGCTGAACGTTACACTAAGGGACACATTATTTCATTTTGGTGTTGCAAAAACTAAGTCTCAAGTAGGCATACATCTCTTGACAGCTTCACCTAGAGTATTAATAGTGAATTGACAGACTGTACAAATATTTGTTACCACACACAATTCTCCTAAATATGATGAATTGCACAAGTCCCTAATACAGTAGTTGCCGACTGCCTTTAGATATATTTGGGGCTTCCTGAATCTCCCAAAAGGTTTATCTTCTCCAGCATTCAATTTCTTATTTTAGGGCAGAAAATTGTGACTCATGTTCTACTGCTCATCACAATGGCTCCTAAAGACTTTCCCACACCCTAGGTGTATTGACCCAAGGCTACCAGGTCAACCATTTCAACTGAATCCAATCAAAAAGTACCTGTGAATGTATCGCAAGTGATATATTTAATTGTTGAAATGACCAGTGGGTAATGGGATAAGAAGAGCAGGAGAAACTAAACAAGTAGGAAACCAAAAGTAACCAGTGGATGGTAGAAATGTATTTTTCATTGATCCATTTGTGTTCTGATTTTCTACTATATGAAAAATATTCCTAAAACACCCCTAATATTATTTTTTATTTTCTCCACCACTCCTACTCCATTCACACGATATCCTCTACTGTGGAAATAGAAATCTATGCCTTAGAGAAGGTAAGTAGGAATGTGAGTCATCAGCAGTTTTGTGAACTCTGTATAAGAAGAAATTCTTTAAGAAGAAATAAAAAAATTTAAGAAGAGTTTCTTTGAAAACCTCCTTCAAGGAGAAATATGTCTTTGAAAATACACGTGTTTTTTAAAAAGGCAGTGTAATATAGCTGCCTACTGTGCTATTTATTCCCAATGGTTTGAAGATATAACCCAGGATACCAAGAGAATCTATTTAAAATTTGATGCAAGGCAAAGAGTTTAAAACTACTCAATTTCTTCTCTTCTTCCTCTTCTTTCCCATCTTCCTCCATCTCTTCCTATTACATGTATATAGTACATAACAGTTGACAAAGTGCTTGCATATACATTACCTAATTTGATCATCTATACTCATTGAATAAATATTTACTGAGCATCTATACCTTGCCTGACCTTAAGAATATGGTGGTTTAAAAAAAAACATATATTGAGCTTATGATTTTCGAAGAGAATTTTAAAAATAAGCAAATAAATTCACCAATACAACTTGTAAAAAGTACCATTATGAAAAAGTTCAGGGTGCTATGAATGGTGAACACAATGGACCAGGTGTGAGGCCAGGAAAGGTCTCTCTGAGTGGACCTAAGCTGAAATGGAAAGATGAGAAGTTTTCAGTCAGATGAAGGGTAAGATGAAGAGTTTTTCAGGCCCAGCAAACAACATGTACAAAGGCCCTGAGGCAGAAAGAGGCTTGGCCCATTAGAATGGAGTGGAAGAAGTAAAAGATAAAGCCAGACACCAGATGTCAAATGATGCAGGACGTTATATGTTTAAGTTAAAGAATTTGTTTTGAAATATATTCTAAATATAGTGGGAAGCTAGTAAAGAGTTTTAAAAGAGGAAATTACAGTATCCTATTAACTTTTTATTAGCGCTAATAGAAATATAATATAATTCATGTAAGTAATTTAAAATTTCTTGCTAGTAGCCATGTTAAAAAAATGAAATAAAACACATAAAATTAATTTTAATATTGTATTTTGTTTAACCCAATATTTCCAAAATATTACCATTTCAACATGAAGTCAATGTAGGAAATCATTAATGAAATATTTTATATTTTTTATACTAAAGTATTAAAAATCCAGTGCAATTTCCCCCATATAGCACACCTCATTTCAGGCCAGCCACATTTCAAGTGCTCATTTGCCACATGTGGCCTGTGGCTAATATATTAGATAATACAGGTCTACAAAGTTCATTCTGGTTGCTGTATAAAGACTAAATTGGAAAAGAATGGGTAAAACGAAGTATATTCATTTTCTATGACTGCTGTTATAAATTACTACAAACTTAGTGGCTTAAAGCAATGCAAATTCATTATCTTATAGTTCTGTAGGTCAGAATTCCAGCCAACACTGGTTTTGATGAGCTAAAATCAAAATGTAGGGTTGCATTCCTTCTGGAGGTTCTAGGGAAGAAACCTATCTCCTTGCCTTTTCCAGCTTCTAGAAGCCACCTATATGCCTTGGCTCATAGTCCCATTGTACCATCTTCAAAGCCAGCAATATTGGGCTGTGTCTCTCTCATGCTTACATCTCTCTGGCTCTCTTCTGTTTTCTTACCTTGTGTAAGGACCCTTATGATTACAATGGACCAACCTTGATAGTCCAAAACAATCTCCCCATCTCAAGGTCAGCTGATTAGCAACCTTAATTCCATCTGCAACCTTATTAATTCCCTCATTACTATGTAACTAAACACAATCACATGTTCTAAGGATTAGGATATGGACATCTTTTGCCGGGGGAGGGTTGTTATTCTGTCTACTACAGCAAGAAAACATTTATCCATATTAAAACTATGTTTCAAAACAATAATGAATTCACTATTTTATAGAAACCATATGACAAAAATTGATAAAACATGGAAAAGCACAAAGAAGAAATTAAACAACAAACACTACTACACAAAACCTTACCACTCAGAAACATTTTTATCAACATTTATTAAATATCATTCCAGCTATCTATGTACAGATATAGGTAGAAAGATAGGAAAAAAAATAATTTTACAAAAATAGAATCACATTATATATTCTATTTTGGATAAAAAGTATTACATTGAATAATTTTACTTGAATTTAACTGAAGAAAAATATATTGCCCTGAATTAGAAGAAATTACTGAACTTCAAATATATTTTTCTTCACCATAATAGATATTAATTCCTAAAATATTTCTCTGAGGTTTAAAAAAACTTTATAAAGATATTGAGCTTTGACTCATTACACATTTAATTCCATGTTTTCAACTTTAAATGTAGCCTCTGATACATATATTTTAGAGAAAAAAGAACCTAAATTGAAGAAAGCCCAAGCGACTTGCCATAAGTCAAAGTACATTAGTCTTCTGTTTTCCTTAGTAGGTTCTCTTCCATGTTCCACAATTACTACTTTGTTCCTTCTCTTATCTTCTAAAACCTTGTACATCTGTTCATCTGTAGCCTTGGATTGTAGGTTGATGACCTTGTCATGCTTCAGTGAGAAAATGGGAGTAATCAAACCGGAATTACCACATATGAATGCTCATAATCTCCCTTTATTCCCATGGCTTTGGATAAAAAGCTTCTACTTTAAAGGCCAACATGTACTTTGTGCAATGAAAACTACACTTTCATCTCTTCATGAGCTTTGCTTTTACAATTATACCCTGTCTCTCTTCTGGGAAACATTTTTCTCTCTCAACTGATTTATTTCCATCAACAAACATCAAACTCTAGTATCTCTAATCTTCAAAAGAATAGAACAAAAACCTTCTCTTGACTTAATATGCCCCTTTAGCTGTAGCTTCCTTTCTCCACTCCTTTACAGCAAAGTTTCTTGTGACAATTGTTTGAATAGGTGACTTCATTCCATAACTCCACATTCTTTCCTCAGTCATCATTAATTGGGCTTCCTTTACCACCACTCAATGATCTCCATACTGCCACATCTGATAGCCATTTCTCATTTCTTATCCTAATTATCTTCTCATCTATATTTGACATAGTTTACTACTCTCTCACACTTGAAATGCTCTCTTTGGCTTCCTTCATACCTCACTGACCAATCTTTCTCGTTGCTAACTTCTCCTTCTCTGTTTAAATTCTAAATATTTGAGTGTCCAATCTCCTTTCAGTTCTTCAAACATGCTGAGTTTACTTTTTCTTTGGGCCTTTGTATACTGTCAGCCTGTAATATTCTCCCCACTCATCTTCTTGTGGCTCGCTCCTTTGTAGCATTCAAATCTTGGCCTTCCCTTACTGTATGATGCATCACACCCCATCACTGTCTACCATATCACATGTTTTCTCTGAATGGCATTTATCACTAGCTGATAATTTGTGTTTGTTTTTTATCCATTTTATGTCTCTTACCCAAAGAATATAATCTCTATAAGAGCAGACACCTTATTTGTCATTTTTATATCACTTGCTCGTGACCAATATCTAAAACATAGCAGAGTCTCAAAAAATAATTGCTAAGTGTATAGAACTTTTAAAGAACAATCTGTAGCATTATGGGGGAACAATGGTAATTCATCCTGAATTTTACATATGCTTTCAATAATTTAATTATATACAGAAATTAATTTACTGATTTAGAAGAGACACTCAAAAATTACAATTATGAAAAAGTTAATACAGGTAAAAATTAATGTCTTGCTTGACTTTTTAAACTATATGCTTGTGGACATACCTAAGTAGTTCAAAAGAGAGAGAGATTTGCGAAATAAACCAAATACTAGTCATAATAAAAATTTCAGTGTTAGTCTATGACTTAGAACAATCTGTTGTAACATTGTATTTTACAGATAGTGGCATTAAGGCCTAGAGAAAAAAAAAATAGTCCAAGCTCATATAGCAAGTAAATGTTAGAGGTATATCTAAAACCTAGGCTACATCACTCCTAACTTTCAGACTAAGCTCCAAGTAAATGCTAGTCTATCTGATAAAGAAGCCCTATCATATTTTATATTTGTAAGCCCCTTAAGCTCTCATATAATTACAGTTATTAATGCAGGATTTTTAATCTTAGTAGTCTCAATTATTTCTTTCTCAAGAGCAACCCAAATTTATATCACCATTAATCTTATGTTATTAAATCAAATCAAAGTGAAACCAAAGGGTAAAAAAAGGAAGAATGTCTGAATGTTTCTTGTTCAGTTCAAGTTCTGTGAGATATTTGCATATAAAATCAAAGGTGAATTTTAATAATTATCTTACTTTTTATTATTCTTAACCAGAACACTTTTCACAGATGTGAAATTCCAAAAATCTAAGTGAACACATCTACAAATACTAACCTAAATATGACATATTGTACTGACATTTATGTGAGCCTTACATGATTTATCAAAAACAAATATGTCTGTACCTATATCTATGTATCACTATGCATGAGAACAAAGTATAGATGCTACTGGCTTAGAACATGTTCAAAACACACACACAAAAATCTGCTTATATGGGAAATGCATAAGTTTGTTCATGGAATTTTTATCAGTGTAACATATCACCTATGTTTCTATTCAGTAGTAAATAATATTTTGAGAAATTATATTGAAAATATATTAATATGTTTTGATTTCATTCTGTAAGCAAAAAGAATCTTTTCTTTTCCAGTACAGGTTGAATGTATACTGAGAGCCTTGCTTTAACTTCTCAAGCTTATGAGGAAAGAAACCCTATTCAGATAACACATCATCAGGGCTAGAAACTGACCCTGGTCTGTATAAATGTTGAACCGTGTGAACATAAATATGTAAAATATAGAATAGTAAGATCAGGAGATCTTGTCATCCCTACTAACCACCATATCTGCTCCCTTTGTCAGGAGTTTTTTTTTCCTCTCTCCTGTTCCTTAAGAGAAGAGAAAAGAAAAGAAAAAAAGCAGGAGGAAAGAGTAGAAAAATTCAGGGAAGAAGAAAGCACAATTTTACAGGGATAACAAATTACATATTAGAAATTATTTACAACAAAAGCAACAAATACTGACATTCTATTTCATGGTGGTGAGATGAGGTAACCTAGGGGCTAGGAGAAAAGAGGTGAGGACATGTCAAGACATTACTCTGGTTGATCTGTAAGGCCCACCATGAGAAATGAGAACTTGGTTAACATCAACTGGGAAAATCACCTAAACAATTCTCATGCTCTGATAGATAAGGATGAGGCTTAGGGTCTGATCTTTTTTCCGGTGCTTCATCGCTAGGTGGCTCATATCGCTGTTGTTGGAGAAACCATAAGGCAGGATAAAAAAATTCTCTACTCCTTCTGAATGTAATATCAAAGACTAGTTGAGTGACAGATACAAGGATTGATTAATAAATCTGTGCTGAACATTGATTTTATTACTATCACGGTGTGAGTCACATTGGGGGAGAGAATCATATGACTATGTACCTATCTGTAGTAAGTGTGCCATCTAAAACACTTCATGCAAATAACAAAATATCAAATATCATGCAAATATGCAATATGTTTTTGTTTCCTAAAGAAAGATTAATTGGCAATTTTTTCCATTAACAAAGGAAGGAACAAATACAGCAATAGGATTACAAAAATTTATAGTCTTTTGGAAGTTTACAGAAATTGGTTAGGGACAGGGCATGGGGAGAGTCTCAAATCATGTAGGCTGAGGAGTAGCCAAAACCTTATCACATAAGATCTTTCTGGGAGTTTGATCCTGAACCACTCCCTAGACATCTCAAGGTCAGAAAGCATGAGTCCCAAATATTCTTCAAGTCATTAACATTAAACCAACATGACAAAAAACAGGATGAATGAGACATGTACTCCATGTGAGTTACCTAATGCCTTTGTTTTGGTTTTTGTCTCTTTATATAAATTCTATTTCCTTGAGATTTTCTATAAATCACAAGCATTTGTAATCAAATTGCACCAGTAAATTTCATAATACTCAAGCTTCCTTGAGATTAGATTCAAATTGTTAGCACAAGAGTTTTTTTTTAAATTTTATATAATGGTTGGGTGGGTCTTTTATTCTTTAGAAAAAAATATTTCAAATGTCATTTACTTGGTGAAGAAGTTACAGAAAAATGGTACTGTTGAATTTCTTTAATAAACTGTGCATTTTTACTTGTTCTTAGAAGGCATTTAGAAAGAAAGATGTTACATTAACCTCCAACCATTTCACCAAATCTCCTAATGTAAGAGAGAGAGAGAGGGAGAGCATTCTCCTCACCTAGTTGAACAGGTACTTTGAAATAGAGTCCAACTGAAGAATTTAGAACCTTCTAATCACTACATGACTAGGCAAACTCGGCTGGTATAACAAACCAGAGAGAGGAAAATAAACTCACATAAGTCATGCAGTTCTCCATGAACCACACAATGGTTCTATTCTTCCTAGTATATTGCAGTATACTTTAATGGATGAAGTCTCTCCTTTAACATGTGCAGGATTTTCAAGATTTGTAAAGCTTTGAGTGGAACAGGTAATAAGAGAAAGATAAAATAAGCTAGAAATATGAACAGCTTGAGCCTCTATTATGAGTTCATAAATGCCTTAAATTAGGAAGAATTACAGTGGGATTTAGAGCTATTGGGATATATTTGAATTTTGAGCTGGTCTTTTTACAACTAAGTAGAACAATTTACAGACTTATTCTTTTGTAGGAAACAAAGGCATATTGTTACCTATTGTAGTCTGTTAGTATAAAATATTTTGAATGCACCATAATGTGGGCACATAGAGTTTGAGACATATGTTCAGAACTGTAATCTGTACAAGATTTTAAATTTAATCAAAGACAAAGCAGCCCATGACTCAGGTCACCGTCTGTCCTCCAGCACAAAGACAATGTAGATATTCTTAGTGGTTTTGTTTCATCTTATTTTCATCATATTAAAGTACAGTTGTTATGATGGAAATATAAAAGATATTAACAATAAGAGACCTAAAATAAATTAATTCAGGGAGTAGCTACAATAATACATTCTTACAACCCACCTACCCCTGCCTTTTTAAACATCTTTATACATGCCTTGAAAACAGACCAGGAAAGTTAAGCTTTCTCCTTACCCTTATCTTGCTGAAAGTCTAGCTAGTATTCAAAGTTGATAAGTGTGTTTACAGACACTCTGGCTCATAATCATTAATATTTTGAAATAAGCAAGCATATCATAGCAGGGTGGTATACCCTTTTTGAAAAATTCTTATAATTTAATAATTCCTAGAGATTATATTGCTTTGGATGAAATAACTGGAGATGTCAACAAAAGATTCTCAATGGATATTAGGTAATTTTTAAATTTTATTTTCCTTTTTGCAAGTTTTGTTGTCTGCTTCTGTATGAGATTTTAGGGTAACAGCCACTGATGTGATGTACCCCAGTGAATTAAGCATTTAATTAACTGTTAATAAATTAAGCAATGAATTAAAACAGTTTAATTTTAGGAACATTTTTTTCAAATCTCAATTCAGAAAGCAGAAATTTTTTCAATCACCTAACTCTGCTACTCACTTACCTTTAGGATACTTAAAAATATATGCTAATTAGTAGAATCAGCTTGCTGTGTCCCTTCCAGTAAGACAAAGATTTCAGTCAGGTTTAGTCAACTCCAGGACTTACGGTGAATAATCAGAATTCTATATACTTGGCCAAGACACTTCTTAAAAAAAAGAGGAAAAGTGGGGCACCTGGGTGGCGCAGTCGGTTAAGCGTCCGACTTCAGCCAGGTCACGCTCTCGCGGTCCGTGAGTTTGAGCCCTGCGTCAGGCTCTGGGCTGATGGCTCAGAGCCTGGAGCCTGTTTCCGATTCTGTGTCTCCCTCTCTCTCTGCCCCTCCCCCGTTCATGCTCTGTCCCTCTCTGTCCCAAAAATAAATAAACGTTGAAAAAAAAATTTAAAAAAAAAGAGGAAAAGAAAAAGAAAAAAAACTAATAAGTGGCTGATGGTTCTAGCTGGGGACTGCTCCATAACTTGTTAGTGGCATCACAGAGAAAATCACAGACCTCAGGGAGGCCTGGCTCTGGTTGCAACACAATTGGAAGCAAATTTACCTGGAATTACTGAAAAATGTGGATGAGTTGTTATCTTCACAAAACCCTGCTTCTCACATTACCTATACAATGCCTTGATGTTCAATATCAGTAACTACAATAATCACAGAGAAAATTACTTTGTTGCATTCATTTAATGCTTCCTACCAGATGAAGACTTTGTATTCCTAATCTTATGGTGAGACTGCATTTTCTATGAAAATGAAATGCATCATTTGCAAGTTGCTTACAGATTATGATTGTCAACCAATCCATATTGGTCTTTTTGGAAATTAAAATGTGTTTAGCATTAATAGCTATGGATACCATCTTCTGAGCTTTGTGATAGTCAAGACCATGTTATATTCATATTTTAATCCTCAATTCCTACCTGCACATTGGCTGCTCCACAATTCGCATTTAATATATTCTGTTCAATGGGTAAAGTACTGATTGATAAATGTAGTGAAAAGACAGCTTTAAAAATAGCAAAAAAGACAAGTCAACTTAGTGAAAAAAATTACCATGATGCAACCAATAAAACCAGTCAATGTGATTTTGTTTTCATTTTTCCAAATGATTGCTTTTGTATCATCAGGAAGAGCATTAATATCAAAGTATTTCCCTTCATCTATTACAAATATGGGTTTGTATCTGGTTTCACAGCTTAATATGTGTTTGGAATGTAGTATAAATAAAGTACTGGGCTATGAATATTTAAGAGGGATTCAGAAGACAATTATTACAGTCTCTTGAGCCAAAAGCCATGTGTGGAACCATTATAAAAGTACAAGGTAGGACAATATTGGAACCATTACAATGAGTATATGAATAATACAAATCAGTGTTATAAAAATGGAAAGGTTACTCCATCTAGATAGAAGTAATCAAGGAGTAATTTTGGAGGACATAAGACTTGAACTACATCTGAATGACTAATAAGATTTGAATTAGTGGAAAGGACTAGTAGTTAGAATACAAGTAGAGCATGGATAAGTTTCCCGTTGCTTTCAGGTTAAAAACAACAGCTCCTTAAAATGGCCTATAAGGTGCTAAATAATTTAGCACCTGACTACTTTTCCAGCCTCATCTCTTCCTACTGGTGCCTTTGATCAAGCCTCACAGGGTACTCTTTGCACTTCCTGGAACCTTTTCTTTTGCATTTTACCTAGGTAATGCCAAGTAATCTTTCAGATCACAGCTTATCACCTTCTCCTAGATTAAGACAACCTCGCATCCTGTCATGTTATTAGCTCTTATAGCACTAGATACTTCTAATTAATGATACTGATTACAGTTGTAATTTGTATGATTATGTGTCTGCCTCCTCCACTGGACTATTCGTTCTATAAGAGTAGGGATCATCTAGGGCCACCTGGATGGCTCAGTTGGTTAAGCATCAGACTTCAGCTCAGGTCACGATCTCATAGCTTGTGGGTTCCAGCCCCGCATAGGGCTCTGTGCTGACAACTCAGAGCCTGGAGCCTGCTTCAGAGTCTGTGTCTCCCTCTCTCTCTGTCCCTCCCCTGCTCATGCTCTGTCTGTCTCTCTCTCTCTCAAAAATAAATAAACATTAAGAATAGGGATCATCTTTATTTTATTTTAATTTACCATTATTTCGACAGTGCCTAACAGTGCTTGACACATAATAGGTGATCACAGATAAATTAATTTGATAATTAAAATAGGGTCTGATTAATGAAGGCTTTTACAGTGGGCTAGCAAATTTGGCTATATTGGAGCATCATACTTTCATTTATCCAACAAATATACATATAATGAATTTCTACTATACACTTGACTTGCACCAGGTATGGAAGATACTTCCTGCCTGTGGTCTACTCAATATGGGTGAAACAGATAAAAATAACAGGCAGTTACAATTTAGGGTAATCCCTGCTGTGATAGAAGTATAGTGCTTTTGGAGAATTAAGAAAGAGACCGCTAAGGACAAGAGTGATGGTAAGGGGAGACTGCCTGGTAGGTATAAGCAATATTTAAATGGAATTTTTATTTTTATTCTGCTTATAAGAAAAATACAAAAAGTAACCAGTAGAGTGGCAATAGTAGATAGTAACAGAACGTCTTTTAAAGTTTACAGATTTTTTAAAAAAGAATAAAAACTGGCTCAAAGAATTAGAAACCAGATCATTGGTGGTACCAATGAAAGAAAGCATATGAGTTAGAAGGATGTTTACCAGCCTCCTATTTTTGTGGGCCTTTTTATGGAATTTCTGAAGATTATACAAATTAATTCATCGTGTTCCTGAATTTTTGTTCAGTATGCATGTAAACTACAGTCAGCATCTGTTCTACCCATATAACCTTGTCTCCAGATTTAGACAAGAACCCATTTTCTATATATAGCATTGACAAGAATATTCTCAAAGAGTAGGTAGAGATCAAGATGTTGTGTCTGCAAGATTTGAAGTCAACAATTATGGGTTGAGTTTCTACTATTTCCTTTGCACTGTGTTAGGCACTATGGAAAAGAAAGAAGATCACTCTTGCCCTAGAGGAAGATTAATGTGCTGTTTATAACAGGTGGCATTCTAATTCACTTTCCAGTTGCTGCAGCAAGGCACTGAAAAGGAAATAACATTTTTCTTATATTTATAATATATTTCATTCACAGGCAACTATTAGAATTTTTTAAAGCAAATATGGAAGGGTTAAAAACTAAACATCCAAATCTTTCTAAAGCACGTTGGTTTGGTTCCAAGGCATTTACTAAAATTAGCCATAGAGCCTTACTTTGAAATAAATATAGTAAATTACTACTTTGGAAATTGGGCTCCTGGGCATCTCCGCTTCTATCTCAAATGGTCATTCCTAATTACATACATGAAAAAAATCAAATATATCTTTAGATCAGATTTTTCTCTTAGGACAAAAATAAGTATCCTGATTTAACCTATGTATAATACTCCCTCTTTTACTGTGAAGCTGCTTATATCTTCCAGCAAATGACAATTCAACAAAATCAAAACAAAGTCTATTGGAACAGGCAAGTTATCCCAATGTATTTTAAAATCACCATCATAAAGTTTCTCTGAAGCCCTTACCAGAACAATAAGGCATGCAATAAAGGTTATTTTCTACTGGAAGAAAGAATGGGGGATGAACATGGACAGTTCCTGAGGTTGGAGTATTTGGAAAGGGGCCTGGCAGGAATACTAATAAGTATATGTCACGTATATGCAGCATATTGGAATATAACCAAAGCCAATCCAATTCTACTTACCACAGTTCAAAGAGAAGGCAAATAGAAAGGCAGGGACAGTGTAATTATTTAGTATTTTTCTGAGTATAAAAGATCTAGTCACAACTCAACCTCTCCTGTCTCAAAAAAAGGAACTTTTGGACAGGGATGTGATCTCATCAAGAGACTGAATATAGTGACAAAAGAAGAGAAGTGAGGATGGAAAATTGAGGGTAAACCAACAATGTTTGGGAGAGAGGACGTATCAAAAGAATATACCTTCATCCATTCAACAAATATTTATTAAGTTTTGTATACTAGGGATAAAAGATATTGTCTATTCACTTGGAAAGTTCTCAATTTAAGTGGAAGAGGCAAATACATTAATAGTTAATAATAGCACAATATTCTAAGCTAATACCTCCTCCTGTGCCCTGGGCCTTACCATCTTGCTTATCCTCTTAGAACTTTATCAAGTTACTCTTCTCCCTATTTTATCTTCATACTTGCCTTATTAACTTGATCTTTTTCTTTCAGGTTGTAAATATACACAATTCTCTCAGTTAATAAAGGCAAACTCCACTGATGTTGTGTCCAGTCTAGCTGTCACTCCCTCTCTCTTTCTTTCCTTTCATATGTTACATTTAAATTTTCCACTTAAATGTTTGGTAGAATTCCCCTGGAAAGCCATCTGGCCCTGGACTCTTGTTTTTTGGCAGATTTTTGATTACTAATTCAATTTCCTTACTGGTTATGGGTCTGTTCAAATTTTCTATTTCTTCCTGTTTCAGTTTTGGTAGTGTATATGTTTCTAGGAATTTGTCCATTTCTTCCAGATTGCCCATTTTATTGGCATAAAATTGCTCATAATATTCTCTTATTATTGTTTTTATTTCTGCTGCTGTGTTGGTTGTGATCTCTCCTCTTTCATTCTTGATTTTATTTATTTGGGTCCTTTCCTTTTTCTTTTTGATCAAACTGGCTAGTGGTTTATCAATTTTTTTTTCAGTCTTTCAAAGAACCAGCTTCTGGTTTCATTAATCTGTTCTACTGGTTTTTGTTTTCTTTTGTTTTGTTTTTGGTTTCAATAGCATTAATTTCTGCTCTAATCGTTATTATTTCCTGTCTTCTGCTGGTTTTGGGTTTTATTTGCTGTTCTTTTCCAGCTCCTTAAGGCGTAAGGTTAGTTGTGTATCTGAGGTCTTTCTTCCTTCTTTAGGAAGGCCTGGATTGCTATATACTTTCCTCTTATGATCACTTTTACTGTGTCCCAGAGGTTTTGGATTGTGGTGTTACCATTTTAAATTGACTTCCATATACTTTTTAATTTCCTCTTTAACTTCTTGGTTAGCCTATTCATTCTTTAGTAAGATGTTCTTCAGTCTCCAAGTATTTGTTACCTTTCCAAATTTTTCCTTGTGGTTGATTTCAAGTTTCATAGCGTTGTGGTATGAAAATACACACGGTATGATATCAATCTTTTTGTACTTACTTAGGGCTTATTTGTGTCCCAGTATATGGTCTATTCTGGAGAACGTTCCATGTGCACTGGAGAAGAATGTATATTCTGCTTTAGGATGAAATGTTCTGAATATATCTGTTAAGTCCATGTGGTCCAGGGTGTCATTGAAAGCCATTGTTTCCTTGTTGATTTTTTGAGTAGATGATCTGTCCATTGCTGTGAGTGGGATGTTGAAGTCTCCTACTATTATGGTATTACTATTGAGGAGTTTCTTTATGTTTGTGATTAATTGATTTATATATTTGGGTGCTCTTGCATTTGGCGCATAAATGTTTACAATTGTTAGGTCTTCTTGGTGGATAGACCCTTTGATTATGATATGATGCCCTTCTTTATAAGTCACTGAATGCACTGAAGATACATCCTGTTTTCTCTTCAATGATCTATGTGTTTAGAATTCCTTTGCCTCTCACCCTTCTTTTTTATGAATATCCCACTTGTCTGTCACAACCCAGCTTAGGCATCTCTTTCTCACTGTAATCTTCCTTTCTCAGCCTCTACTTTCAGGTCTCTAAAATGAACCTAACCTGTGCAAAAGCTGTATATATAGGTATAATCTTAATGGATTAATTTTGCTTTTTGTCTCTTGCCAAAGGAAATACATCTAGGAAAATGTTTCTACATCTGATGTCAAAGAGATTACTGCCCATGTTTTCTTCTAGGAATTTTATGCTTTCAGGTCTCACATTTAGATCTTTAATCCATTTTAAGTTTATTTTTGCATGATGTAAGAAAGTGACCCAGTTTCATTCTTTTTCATATATCTGTCCCGTTTTCCCTATGTTTACTGCAGCATTATTAACAACAGCCAAGATATGGAAGCAAGCCAAGTGTTCATACATAGAAAAATGGATAAAGATGAAGTGGTATACAGACACACACACACACACACACACACACACACACACTGGAATGTTACTCAGGCATAAAAAAGAATGAAATCTTGCCATTTGCAACAATATGGATGGATCTAGAGGGCATAGTGCTGAGGGAAATAAGTCAGTCAGAGAAGACAAATACCATATGATTTCGCTCATATGCAGAATTTAGGAAACAAAACAAACACACAAAGAAAAAGAGACAAAAACCAGACTTTTAACTATAGAGAACAAACCAACGGTTGCCAGAAGGGAGTGAGTAGGAGACAGGTGAAATAGGTGAAGGGAATTAAGAGTGCACTTATGATGGGCACTAAGTAATGTATAGATTTGTTGAATCATTATACTGTACACCTGAAACTAATATAACACTGTATGTTAACTATAGTGGAATCTTTTTTAAAAATGTTTATTTTTGAGAGAGAATGAGAGTGTGAACAGGGGAGGTTCAGAGAGAGAGGGGGACAGAGGATCTGAATCTGGCTCTATGCTGACAGAAGTGAGCCTGATGTGGGGCTCGAACTCACAAACTGTGAAATCATGAACTGAGTCGAAGTCGGACACTCAATGACTGAGCCACCCAGGAGGCCCAACTATACTGGAATTTTAAAAATTACATAATTATTTTTTAATGAGCTTAAGAATCTCTCTTTTTCTTTCTGATGGTCACATGAGGATGTATATGAGAATACTTCCAGTCCCAGAAGAGGAAGACTGATTATAGAAGTGGTTTCTACTTTCTTCTAGTGTCAAGATTGGATTGTTTGAAGATAACCCACACATTTATGAATGACATAAAAATACACATTACCATATGCACTATTCCTAATTCCATATAGTCAAATTAGGTAATATTAAATTCATAGAGTCTCTATACTGCATAGCTCATAAACAAATAAGAACATTTATTGAGTTATTGGATACTTACTGTATAGTACTCTACTAGACTGTCTGGGGTGTTATAGTCTCATTTTTGAGATAAAATTAACATACATCAAATAATTAGAGTGCAATTAAGTACTAAGATTTGTATTATAATTATAATAATTATAGAATGTGGAGCTTAGCATCACCTAAAATAATAGAGAAGACTTCTTAGAGGATTCAGACCTTAAGCTGAATGTTAGCGGTTGGTAAGAATTTAGATAAATAGAAGGAGTAAAAGCATTGTGTGTCAGGGAAATAACAAGAGCAAAATCTTAGAAGCAAGAATTAGCACAGCTTGTGTATAACACAATGAGAAAAACAGGTTAATCAGAATGGAATGTTAGGGACAGTGAAACTAAAGACTAGATCTGTGGTCAAGGGTCAGCATTTGGAAGATCTTGGAAATAATGCAGAGGTATTTATTCTTGATATAGTAAACAATAGGAATTATTTCCAGGTTCCTGAATTAAAGAAGTAGAGTTTTGGTAAGGTATGTTTATGAATAGTAATAGATTAAAATAAGAGGGAGACTAGAGAAGGGAGACTAGTTATAAAAGACGACAAGGGCCTGAACTAAAGTAATGCCACTGGACTCTCAAAGAAGGCTGATACTCTGAGAATTTGAGAAGGAAGAAAAGACAGTTCTTTGTAGATTTTGGAATGATGAGAGATTGGATGATTAAAACAATTCCCCAATCCCAAGAATACAAGGAGCTTGATGAAAACATTTAGAGTTCTGGAAAGATCATATCCCCAAATATAGGTAATTCAAAGTAACACAATTCTAAAATATAAAATAAATTTTAGCAAATCCAAAAAAGATCTATTTACCATACCCAATTCTATGCTTTAAACATATTCATCAAGATTTATAGATTTCTCTGCCTTGTTAATGCCATAACACATCCTTTGCCTGCTCATTAAGCAATCCAACAATCCTAGTAAAATCAGGTAACAACAAACCTCTTATGGTGGTTCAGAGTATACAAAAACCATTTTACAAATATCATCTCATTTGATGAAACAATACTTGAATTTACTTATACTCATTTTACTGGAAAACACATTATTTTATTTTTTTATTGAACATTGTTTATTTTGCCTGAAGCCTGAAAATTCTCCCTGATATGTATAGTTATTTTATTTTTATTCATTTATTCTCTAATGTTTATTTACTTTTGAGAGAGGGGGGAGGGGCAGAGAGAGAGGGAGACACAGAATCTGAAGCAGGCTCCAGGCTCTGAGCTGTCAGCACAGAGCCCAATGTGGGGCTCGAACCCACTGGAAAACACATTATTACATGACTTGTTAAATATCTTTCATTAAGGACAGATAATTTTAATTCTTTCAGCCTCAGTTTCCTTATCTACAAAATAGCAAATTTAATAATAATGCTAACAGAGAATAGCTGCAAAAGTTAAATGAGATGTAGTATGTCTAAGTGTCTAGCACCAGTGTTCTAATGTCCAGTGTTGAGTGTGATATATATACACATATACATATGTGTATATATCGTTTGTCATTATTCTCTCAATTTTTATTGTTGTTTAGCATAGTCTATAAATTCACACTGAACAATATTTATTGAATTGACTCAATAAATACTCAGTATTAAATTGACATCTTCATGCAATCACTAGTCTTAGAAAATTCCTTTTAATCATACCTCAATTCCAATTATTTTTCAGCAAGTATCCCAATTTTAAAATGAATGTCAGAAAGAACTGGGGACTTAGAGAGTATAGCCAACATAAATGCACTTAGATTTGTTAATTTAGGTAAAGGGGTCTATTCAAGAGTTTAAATGTTTTCATCAAAGTCAAAGTCTGGAGGAAACACACACACACACACACTCATCAACCCTTCAGCACAACTAATGGGAAGACTAAAAATATACATATATCTCCATACATGAATTTGAGAACATTGCACATTGCCATGACTGACTTATGAGGCCCTTTCACTAAGAGGGATAAATGTATTATTAGGACTACTGAGAATAAGGCTCATAACTCAAAAATATGCCATTTGTATCTTTAAAAATATGTCACTGTCAAAGTTCCTCATCTTCTCCTGGGATCTGTGGCATGCTGGACAATGTCTTAAATGTGAAAATACTTGATATACATTTTGGTGACAATTTATTAATTCAAGTACTGGTGAAGTGCCAGGCGATTATACCTAGTCTAGAGTTCTTATTTTTCATCAACTCAGGTCAAGATCAGAAGACACCATGTATGTGTGTATGTACACATGTATATATGTATGCATTTTTTTTGTTTATTTATTTATTTAGTTTCCTAAGAGGAAAGAGTAACACAAGGTTTTTCTGTACAATCTCTGATCCCAGAGAATGTTTCAAACTAGCTCTGTGAACTGTTGCTAATGAGAAGCCCTACCTAAATGGACAAGTAAATAAAACCTCAGTGGCTTCTGATTATGTGTCTTAAGTATTCAGAGTAAGTAGCCAACAGAACCTGGCTGATCTTTATCATTCCAAGCTTTAGACATAGTCTTCTTTAAGCCTAATGGCCTGTTTTTGTAGAATAGCATATTTTAAATAAACCAAAATTATACTAGGGGCGCCTGGGTGGCACAGTCGGTTAAGCGTCCGACTTCAGCCAGGTCACGATCTCGCGGTCCGTGAGTTCGAGCACCGCGTCGGGCTCTGGGCTGATGGCTCAGAGCCTGGAGCCTGTTTCCGATTCTGTGTCTCCCTCTCTCTCTGCCCCTCCCCCATTCATGCTCTGTCTCTCTCTGTCCCAAAAATAAATAAACGTTGAAAAAAAAAATTAAAAAAAAAATTATACTAAAGGACCAAGACTCCTTAGATATCATTAATTGCTTGCAGTACTCAACAACATGATTATTATTCACTCTGGAGTCTCATCAATAATCGAAGCCTAACTACATTGGCTAAAACAAATGAACTTAATATCACAAGCAAGTTTCCTCATGTGTAAAAAGTAGATAATAATAACAACCTTGCCTTGCCTACCTTACAGAGCCCCACCACCACAAGTCCAAGGATTAAATGAAGAAAATTGTCTGTGAAAGTGTTTTGTATGCTATAATGTAAAGCATTATTGTGAGGTTGGTGAAAATGAGTCCAAGTCTTTATTTTATCATACATTTTCTTTATTTACTGATTTTAAAATGTTAATTTTTTGTCAGTGGGTCTCTTACCACACTTATCTGAAGAAAGACATCTGGAATGCATACTTATAAGCTTAGCTTTTCACCCTGGATGTACCTGAAGCAAACACCCAGACCACGGATAGTTTATCTGTGAAGATATTCCCCTCACACAGAATCACAAAGAATGAAATTTGGTTAAGGTCTTGGGAATTCACTTCCTATTACCAATACAGGCCTATACCATAGTGTGGAATACTATTTCATAAAGCAATGTCTCTGTACTTAGCTTAAAAAAAAAAACAACATAGGAAACTCTTAACTAAGCAGATCAAAAGGATGATGGTTGCTATATACTGATTCATTACAAATAGATTCCTTTTAATTCATAACAAACAGATTCCCTTAAATATAAGTTGTCATAGGACATTTAACTCTTCATTCATTCCTTTATTCAACATTTATTAAACACCAATTATATATCAGGCACAGTGCTAGATGATGGGACAATTTTTTTTTAAGTTTATTTTATTTATTTAAGTAATCTCTACACCCAATGTGGGGCTTGAACTCACCATCCCAAGATCAAGAGTCACACGCTCTTCCAACCCAACTGAGCCAGCTAGGCACCCCAGAACAATTTTTGATGTATAGGCACACTCCTTACTTCTGGATTCAACAATTTGAATGTTTCTGTATTGTTGGAATGCCATCTTTTTAATGGGAAGAAATTCATGATAGGTGAAAGGAAGGAGGTAGAAAATGGTCAATTTGAGGTAGATGCCAGATTACAAAGGCCTTGATGATGAAAACCCACTGAAGTATTTTACGTATTAGTGTTATGATTAGATTTACAATTTAGGAAGAGCATGGTGTCATCTTCCTTTTTCTCTGGACAGTTAAAGGGGCACAGCAACAGAGGAAGGGAATGTAGAAACATATGATGAAATACATTTCTTGATTGATTTGAAGACAGATGAGTAGGAGGTGCTTATTTTTAAGTGACCCTTGAAAGAGGATCATGAATAAATATGATTGAAGAGACTCTGCGCTCTGTGTGTCTCACAGAACATTTCCATAGCCTGGGGAGAGGGTGGAGGGTTGAGGCAAATCTCCTTGCTGCAAGTTGAGATCAAAGAATGCAATTGCCTGGGGCAGTCCCAATGTATGCCAGTTCTCCCAGCATAATTATTAGTAGTAACCTCTTTAATTATCAAAAGTTTTTTAGTTTGGATGATAAATTATATAGGTACCCTACCTAAAGGTAACCTCTACTAACAAAATATTCATTCATCACCTTGGAAGTCATTTTATTAAAATTTTTTTTAACATTTATTTATTTTTGAGACAGAGAGAGACAGAGCATGAACAGGGGAGGGTCAGAGAGAAGGAGACACAGAATCTGAAACAGGCTCCAGGCTCTGAGCTGTCAGCACACAGCCCAACGCGGGGCTTGAACTCACAGACAGTGAGATCATGACCTGAGCTGAAGTCAGCCACTTAACCGACTGAGCCACCCAGGCGCCCCTTGGAAGTCATTTTAAAAAGAACAATATTGGAGATCCTAGCTGTTGGTCTAGACAGAACAAAGTAAAACACCCTCTAGAGGCATGGAAATTCCCCAAAAGGGAAAATGTGGGATTGCTAATAGAATATTTATTAAGTCTATGGCTAACCAGCTGCCAGTTCCTACCCTAAAGACATAGAGCAAAATTACCCTGAGGAAACTTCTCTAACATATTCACAGCTCCTGAATGGTATTTGCCTAACAACTATACATAATCCAGTTTAAATCATCTCAACAAGTGCATTTGGTAATTAAGAGAGGAACTCAAAATTTCTTTTAGGTGAAATGGCAATTTAACGCCTATGCCCAGCTACTGGCTATAGAAGAAAATGAGAAGGCCAATAAATGACAGTATCTTTAAAAAAAATGTAAAAAGAGTTTTCTGCAACTGAGTCATTAAGTGCCAGCTGGTGATTGACACTAAAATTATACTTTAATTCCAAAGTTACACAGAATCAATCTCAATCTGGCAGAATCAATCTCAATCTGGTGATGCAATTTTGTTAAAGAAACTATTAAAATTATAAATAAAATATTCTGTAAATTTCCAGTAATAACAAAACATGAGTGGTATATCTTGGAATCCAAACTAAGAATGGAGTAGGAAGGCACAAAATTATCGTCTACCAAAACTAAGCAGGAGGAAAATCATCCCTGAGAGCATATTTTAAAAACACGTTAAAATTAAAACATAATAATTTATTCTGATAGTATATCATGCTAGGAATTTATTTGTAGTAAATTATTTATAATCATAAATACAAGCTTGCAACTCAAGTTGCAAATTTCAATTGACTTTAATAAGGAACTAATTCCCAAAGATTAGTACCCCTTTTATGTAAAAAGACACAAAGAAAATCAAGACAAAATGATAACAAGATGCAATCAGGATGTATTAAATAAAGCTAAATTGTGGATAAGAGGGATACTCTACACAAAAACCTCTGATAAATCTAGACACAAGCAAGCAGACTTGTCCTAATTAAAGCATGATTTCAAGAGAAAAATAGTCATTGGGTGAGACATTAAGAGATGTAAGCCTTGCACTATTTTCAATGGTAATTACACCATTCTTGAATTGGCCTCTTCATAGATTGTAGTTATTGCTCTTTCTCTTCTTTTTCTTTTTCAAACTGGCTTATTCTTATAACTTGAAGAATTTAAGCTGGAAATTATAAAGACCTGTCAACTAATACGTATAAATTTGCCAATGCTTTTTTACAATGTTTGCAGAAAATCTATGGTCACAACAAATTATTTTGTCTTAATAGTATTAACATTGAGTCATTATTAGTGAAAAGAACCTAGATGTTTTGGTAAAGTATATGTTTTGATACAAAACTTCTTGTGGTATTTTTCAATATGAGTACATATATTTGAAATGCTTTGTTTGGCAGGCAAAATTGTGGCATCTGACATGGTCAGAGTTACTAATTTAAGCTTTTACAGAATAGTTTATTTTCATCAATTACCCATTTACTAGAAACTCAAAGCATAATATAAGCTAACCACTTTTTATTTTTTAAATTAAGCAAAATTCTTTAGAAGCTGAAGGGGTCTTAATTTTAAGTGTATTGTAAATGCCAAGTCCTTTATTCTCTAATTTGTAAAGAGATCTTTATGAAATTAAATGTTATGATGAAATAATTACACATTGTGACTATATCTTTCACTTATAGTGCAATTTTATGTTTCACAGGAAGGGAATGGTCCTGTTTACTGTGACTATATAAACAAAATGAAACAGAACTGTCTACTCATAATCATTAAGTTAGATATATTTTTAAAGAAAATGCATATGGTGGAAGTTGTGATGAAAGACATATAAGTGATAAAGTTTACAACTAGGCATACAATTTCTGATTACAGGTCCAAAAGAGCAAAAAAACAAATACTCTTTATAATGAATTTAGAGTCATGATCTACCTTCATAAATGACCTGAGAACACTGAGGTAGAGAAGTAAAGCACTTTCATTAAGGTCCCATAACAGCATACTGACAGAACCAAGTTGAGAACTCATGTCTTCTAAATCTTACTTTCACTAGGGGTGCCTGGGTGGCTCAGTTGGTTAAGCATCTAGCTCAGGTCAAGATCTCACGGCTCCTGAGTTCAAGCCCTGTGTCAGGCTCTGCAATGGGAGTGCAGATCCTGGTTGTGATTCTCTCTCTCCCTCTCTTTCTGCCCCTCCCCCGCTCTCAAAGTAAATAAATAAATAAAATTTTAATATCACCTTCATTATATAATCATATAAGCAGAATCAAATTTAGTAGTGCTAGGGAAATGTTCCAATGTATTAAGCTACAGTAAGATTATGTATGTATCTCTTACCTTCAAATCAGCATTTCTCAAACTATATTTTGAGGCATATAACTTTTCTATGAGAATATTTGTGTGTGTGTGTGTGTGTGTATTTCAACTAAAATAAATCAATAAAATTTATTTTGAATTTTTCAGTGATTATCTCATAACGGGGTACCCATATGGCTTAAGTGACAACATTTACATATTTTTTTATAATCATGTTGGCACCAACTAGTACCCTATATAAGTATATACATATAAATATATACAAATAATGTCTTCATGTCAAATGAGAAGCAAAGGACATCATGGTGCACTGTAATCCAAATAATAAAAAGTGATAGGGAAATTGAACCTCACAGTACATAATAACCTAACTATGTACAACTCAAAAGAACCTGCCTTATCAGTTAATATGCAGTCATATTTCATGCAGTAACTTTATTTCAGTATAACTTAATTAATTAACATGACTTTTTAAATTATCAGTTATGTGGTTTTATTTATGTTGCATTTGTAATTGTTTTTGAATAAAAGTTATACATTCAAGGATTAAAACTAATTCAATATTTGTCTGGAATTTTATAAAAGGAATAATAAACATAATTTTAGAGCACAACAGGGGTCCACTGGAAGTTTTCTTCCCTTAAAGGCCCAATGTGTTAACAGGTTCCTTTCCTGAATGGGACTACATCTTATTGTGGTTTAATATTGGTAGAGAGGGGTCTGAGAAACCAGGGAAACATCCTAGCTGGGAACAAGTTAAATCTGAGGTTGAATCTTATTGCAATACTAACATCATGGGGAAAGAGAAGTTAGGAAATGTCTACATGTTGTAAGCCTTTACTCCTGGTTCTCATCAATTCGCTTGGCTTCCACTATCATCTCTCTTCATATACCTCTCTTCTGCCTCCAGAGCCTGGTTCTGTATTCACATTTGACATTCAATTCCATATTTCATCTGTTTAATAGATCCTTCTACTTGGACATTTTGCCATCAACTCAATCTCAGATTGTCAAAAAACAAATTAATTATTTTGTTTCCCAAATCTTTTATCTCTTTAGATTAAAAAAAATAATTTCTACCGATGATACAATCATTCTTTGTCACTCAAATCTGAGACTTGCCAAATCCAGTTGCTTCTTTCTCTTAAATGACTATGGCATTCATACCCTTCTTTCAGTTCTCATTGCTACTACTCCATTTTATAGCTTTATCTGCTCACTTTTAGATGCTTTTTTAAAGTTTATTTATTTATTTTGGGAGAGAGAGCACAAGCAGGGGAGAGGCAGAGAGAGAGAGAATCCCAAGTTGGTCCTGCACTATTAGCGCAGAGCCCAATACAGGGCTCAAACTCATGAACCGTGAGATCATGACCTGAGCCAAAACCAAGAGTCACACGCTTAACAGACTGAACCACTCAGGCTCCCCTCACTTCTAGATTTTAAATAATCATTTAATTATGGTAATATGTATTATGTTGTAAGTACTAGCCTGATGATTATAAGCACAAACTCTGGAAAATGGCTGCCTGGGTTTAAATCTCTCTGAAATAAGTTTTCTTACTTATGACGTAGTATTTTTGGCAAGTTATTTAACCTCTCTGTGGCTTACTTTCACTCTCTACATAATAGGGATGATGATAATAATAATACCTATTTTATATTGTTGCTATAAAAATTAAACATATTGAAATGCATAAAAGATACTAGCTGACATAAAAATAAGTAGTCAATAAACCGTGTCTATTAACATAAAATGTTTCCTATGTGTCTCTTATCTCTAATCAAACATTTTCTACATATTACTCTATTTAGTGTGCAAGCAAACCTATGCACAACTTGCTTCATTAACATGAATACATTTGCCTTTCTATCTTTGGTTCCCTAACCTTTATGCTTTCATCAATATGACAAAAAAGGAAAAATGGATATAAGGGAAAGTGGGAATTGAGAGTAATGCCGGAAACAAGTTCTGTGGTGAGGTAGCATAGCAAAAAAATCAAACTAGGAAAGAATAACAGAAGAACATGCATGTAAGAGTCAGATAGATCTTGGTTCAACTTCCAAATCTAATTAATATTCCTGGCTGTTTGACCTTGAGTAAGTCACTCACCAACTCTATGTTCACTTCTTCATTTGTAAATTAAGGATAATTACCAATCTTATAAGGTTGTAGTGAGGTAATCCATGTAAAAAGACTTCCCTACCCACAATAGGCACTCAACAGAGATGCATGAGTAAAGGCCTGACATATGATTGGTGCTTACTACATTATAACTACTATGATTATTCACCCCCTTTTCCCTCTGTGCCTGTTGCATTTGTATTAACTCTGAAGAATGAAGTGGAAGTGAAGAATTCTCAGTACAGCTTTAGAGAAGATTATGGTGATCTTCATTGTCAATAAAGAAGCCAATCAAAACAAAAGAGGCCTTTTTATGTCAACTGTCTGTAAGTCTCAACTGCATTTCCATTCGTCTTAACCAGTGTTTTCTCTCTTTGACTAGAATGGGTCAATATCAAAATGTAGACATTGTGATGAACTCAAGACAGCATAACTATATTTCTTTGCTTTAGAGTGGAAAGAGCTATGAAACAGGGAGTCATGAAACTGACTTGAAATATTGGCTCTACCATAAGAGGCTTCTGCAAACTTGGCCAATTCCTTGTCCATCTTTGGGCTACAGTTTCCTCATCTTCTTCTCATAGGAAGAAACCACAAGTCATGTCCTCATTTCAAGCACATGTATTATGTAAAAATAAATAAATAAATAAATAAATTTACCTTCCAGCTTTCAAACTCTGAAGTTCTCTCTGACAACAACTTCCTATCTTTCTACTCTCCTTATTCCCCATTCTCCCTGAGCCAGTGAGGAAGCATGGTGTAGCTTCTCAATAGTTTAAGCAACAAGAGAATATTTTATTTTTCTTCCATGTTCTCCCAAGCTTAAAAAAATATCTCCTAGATCAATTGCATTTATGATAAAACACACTTTTCCCATTTCTATTTATCAAAGACATACATAGCTGCCAGTTTCCCATCAGCATGAGATAACCAGTATTACCAAAATGAGCTGATATAATTTCAGGCAAAAGCAAAGAAACGACATTTTTGTTAAGTTGTGTAATTTATCACAAGTAAATGAATGCTCTCTGTTAGGCTCATTTCAAATATTGAAAATGACTCATAAATTCTCATTATTACCTTCACAGATTCCCCCCTGGGGAGAGGGTGTGGGTAGAAAACTCAGGCTGGGAATCACTGGTATGATAGAAAAAATACTAGATTCTAATAAATGACACAGAATCTCAGAGCTCAGTTTTAACTTTCTATTGAAAGAGAATAACAGTATCTGATATATTATCCTTTAGCTACAATTTATGGAGCATATCTTATGTCAGTTATGTTGTTAAATGTTTTATAAACACAATATTATTTAAAACTTACAGCCTTCTAATGATGTAGTTGTTATTCCCATTTTACAAATAAGAAAACAGAGTCACAAAAGACCAAGTGACTGTCCAAGATTATACCACTTATAAATGGCAGAACTGAGATATAAATCCAGGTTTGTTTGAGTCTAAAGCCATGCCCTTAATAGCTCTATCATAGACTCACATCCTAGAGATTGGTTGTATCAAAACACTTTGCAGATTAAGCATTATACAAATATAAGGGATAATGCTATTGGCATTTGCAGGAGAACACCAATCCTATGATTCCTACTCCATGCTCCTAGTCTATCATCTCCCTTTTAGATTCACTGTCTACCACTCCAATATATACATATTGACAAACTACTTAAAAAAAAAAACAGAACTTCAAAGGTTGACTTTCTGTCATATTTAATTTTTCAATGACAAATCTTGAGTAATATCCAGGATGGAGAAAGAACACAAAAGGAACTGAGCAGTTTCCATGACCCCTATTTTTGCCTATCAAAGCTCAATACTTCAAGACCACTTCCTCTATGAAGCTATTAATGACATCATCCATTGATATGATAGTTCCTTCTTTTGAAACTACATCATTTTGTTTGTAACTCTCTTTTGATATTACTGATATCTTTCTGCTTTCTCTCATAGATTTTTTTCTTTAACAGTTTCAAACCACACAAAACACTGTAAACCTCTTAGGGATACTCACTGGATTGGATCATATTGTGGCCAAAAGAAATCTCAGAGGTCATCCAATCCAGCCCCCAAGCCACAAAACAAGAAATGAATCTCTAAATCACATCGCTAGCATGTAGCAGAGCTGGGATTAGGAAGCAAATCTCCTAAGACTAGTGGATTGCCTTTTGAGTTTGCATTCCCGAAATGCCTACTGTGATGTTTTGTATATAGTAGCTACTCAAGAAATATTTGTTGAAGAGAATGGAAAGTCAGACAAAAAAGTATTTTTGAGAAACTAATGTATTTCTTTTGTACTTTATTAAATGTTAGAGATATGTTCCTAGTTGGTGAATATGTTACAAGGAATAAGAGATAAATGGATGACTGAAATATTTATTTGGATTAAAAAATATATTTCACTAAATGCTTTACAGTTCAGATACAAAATCTGTTAAGGAAACACATTTTTTCCCCATTCCCAGCTTTCATCTTAACTAAATGTATTCTGTCAAAGTTGTTCATTCATTCTGTTATCACAACACATTTTCCAAAATTTTGGATATCCAACAGCACAGCGTGTTTTTCCAAATGTATTTTATCACATTCTATCACCATATTATTTTGCTCAAATGATTGTATTAGCAAAAGGAAGCCGATGACCCACTGAAATACTGGGTTCTAATCTGTACCTCTTCCATCTGTCAAGAGTCCCCAAATTCCAAGTTTGAAAATACAAGCTAAAAGACAAAATTAAAATACAGCATTCTTTATGAAGTAAAAATGGTGATTCTTATCTTCTCTCAAATCTTTACCCTCTCAATTTCCATGTACAATATTTTAAACCTTAACAATTTCCTTATACCTAAAACCTCAAAGACTAGTAGTCTAGCCAGCATCAGCTTCCTCTCTTATTATTTCTTCTCCTTTGCTTCTCTGAAATGGGGACTATTTTTTACAACCAGCAGTTTATAGTGAAAAAAGTAGAATGGGTTTTTTTGAAAATAAATTAGAGTGGTCATGCCACTGTATCTATATGTTATAGATAAGCTTATATCTGGGCACTTTGGAAAGACATTCAGTTTTTTTTTTCTGAGAGCAAAATAGCCTTGATATAGATAAATATTATTTTAATTTGCAGTTTGTCAGATTTTCTTACTTCTTATCAAGTTGTTTCTCTGTGAAGAAACCTCATAGTCTTGAAAATTTGTTCACTGTCTTCAAAATTGAGATTAGGTTTAACCTCAGGTATCCCAGAAAGGCAAGCTATGTTCCCAGTGTGGAATTCTGATGGAGAGTGTCACTTCAGTTGGCCTACACACACATCCTGCTGTCATTCTGGGAGCCTCCCTGTTTATATTGAGCACATAATTGGTGCTTCTTTTCCAGCATACCAACCTCATAATCTTCTCTCATTATTTCATGTGTGTAAATCTGGTCTTAATTACAAAGAAAAACATATGTGAACAGGTATTTAGTTTTATAAATTGTCTAGTGTCTAATATAATATTGGATACAGAGTAAGCCTTTATAAATACTTACAAAATTGAATTGATATATTTTTTCCCCAACTGGCATAACTGTCAGCAATAAAAAGATCATATGAACAGTCAATCCAATGTTTATCAAATTCATGTATTAAGAAAATTTTGTCAGAATTCTCTATCTCTGTCTGTCTCTGTTTCTGTCTTCATCTCTCCCTCTCCCCTGCCTTCGCCCTCATACACCCCCCCCCCACACACAAAGTGTCTTAGATGGGGATGGTGGCTTTTTAAAATAAATTGTGGAACATTTATACAGTAAAATAATATGCATTATGTTAAAAGAATAATCATATCAATATGTGCCGAAATGAAATGATCTTCAAGACATATTGTGAAGATAAGGGAACACAAAGTATAGAACTTTACATCAAGTTTACCCCCATTTGTGTAAAATGAAAAAAAAAGTATATATAGACAACATAGACACACCTAAGCTTTTATAATTACAGAAATCTGGGAGAAGTTTAGACAAAAATCTGTTAAGAGTGATTGCCTCTCAGAAGCAAGAATGATGATATGGGAAAGACTACTTCATTTACATGCAATGTTATGCTACTTGAAAATTTTATATACTATACATATATATTACTCAATTAATAAAAGTAATTTGTTTAAGATTTTGATATATTAATGTATCACATGACTAATGGCATAGCTGATCTGTTATTGGTGTTCACTATTTGACAATCAACATATAGATTGTTCAACAAGACAGAACTACTGCAAATTTTACCTTAAAATTTCTTTATAGTTTGATGCTCTAAAACAGGACATTTAGAACTAAAACAATCTCTTTAATCAATGACTAATTTCCATTGTGTATACCTACTTCTATTATGCTGATATGACTTGGAGGAGAATGGTTGGGATACTTATATTTTTAATACACAGACTAGGAACCTCTCAGTGGCTGTTTTAGAGTAGTGATGATTTCTGATAAAAGAGTCTAAGGGTCTATATTCTACCGTGAAGAACAACAAAATCTCAGGTAATTTGAGAAATGATTAGTAGCAGACTTAGAAGAACCAGAGTAAGGTGGCTGCCAGTTTTCAGTTGATTGAAGCAAGAGCAGCAGAAAAAATGATCTTCTTCAATAAAGATTGAAAAACAGGTTAATATAAAATCTTCATGACCAGAGACAAAGTTCATATTTCCTAAAGGAGGGGGATGGAATAAAATTTGCCAGGAGGAAGAGTAAATCTCACAAAGTAAACATGTAAACCATGACTTGGGGGAGTACTTGGCCTAATTTGTGAACACCTTTTACCAATGGTCCACAAAGAGCAAGTTAAGGCTACATGCAGAGCTTTAAACTTGCCAGGACCAGCTAGCCTCGATAACTGCACTATCTGTATAAGCTAGGGCATCTGACATCTGAGTAGCAGCATAAGAACTTTTAGTTTTTTCTCTAGCATTGAAGCCTGGATTTTCTAAGTCATCTAAACTTCTCTGCCCAGTTCTCATGTGACTGAAATCTTCCTAGAAAGCTGGGTGGGCACAATGGCATAAACTGGAATGTTAGAATGGAGCCAAGCTACACAGCTCAAATGCAGATCTTGCCCAGTTAAGAAGTAATTATTAAGTACTTACTGTACTAGATGTGATGGGGGGAAAACCACCAAAGAAGTAGATGACATGAGTTTTGGTTTCAAAAAGCTTATGAAACAGTTGGCAAGACAAGACTTGTGCACATGAACTAGAGAATAATAAAAGCCACTATGTAACCAAATGCTGTATTACAAAGAACAGAATATGAATATTATATTTCAAATCATGGGTGATGAACTTCAACAAACTGAACTAGCTTCTAACATCTCATAAATGAGGTCATATGTCAGTTATCTCAAAAGCAAGCAATATGTGGGGTGCCTGGGTGGCTCAGTTGCTTAAGCATCCAACTCTTGTTTTCAGCTCAGGTCATGATCTCACTGTTCATGGGTTTGAGCCCTGCATCAGGCTCTGCACTGACAGTGCAGAGACTGCTTGGGATTCTGTCTCCCTCTCTCTCTGTCCCTCCTTGCTTGCTATCTCTCTCAAAATAAATAAAACTAAACTTAAAAAAAAACAAGCAATGTGCCAATAAATGGTTTACATATTTCCTTTGAACAGGTTGACTAATTCCCCAAATGCCAAGTTTAATTTTGAGTAATTGAAGGGGATCAAGACATGCCACCCCAATATATGCTGCTTTAGCATATTGATTATTTTCAGCTGAAAGCATCTGAGAAACAGCAGACATAGGATAAGCTCTCTCTGCCTTCCTCCTTCCTGCTTAAAAGAAGAGTATAAATTTCCCTTTATAAAAGTCTCCCCCAGCTCGCCCATACCCAAAAGAAGATAATGATTCTTATAACCAGAACAACTTCAGTCTGCCTAATAAACCTTACTACACAACCCTTAACTACCATACATCATTAGCCCCCAGGCCTAACTGCCTCTTTGGGTTTTTGCTTCTTTTCTGTGAAGCCCCAATTCATATAAGAATATCAACAAAATGTGTATGCCTCTTTTCCTGTTAATTTGTCTTTTGTCAGTTTAATTTGTGAGCCGCAGTGACTTAATGTAAGAGGGTAGAGAAAGTTTTTCCTTCCCAACATAATGAATGATGATTTTTGGCTTTCTTTTGACTTTTGTAAAATCTGAGAACTTTGGAAAGTACAGATTTTTCTTGAGGCCATTTGGAACAAACCTGATTGCCCTTTGGGACTCTGACCCTGTCAGGATGGAGAGTTTTTAAGCAATATGCCCTGAATGGCTTCTAAGACCATCTCTCATTAAATATGATACTGACTGGCATAGTAAGAAGCGTTGTTAGGAATCTTACTTCTATAGATCAAGTTAATTTACAAAATGGTAAATAGGTAAACTGATAGTGAATTAATGATATCCATGAAGTTTGGTGAAATATTTAAGGTAAGGATTCCGCTAAAACTGTCTGTAACAGGTAGAACACAGTGAAAAGTTTATACAATTGTTTGCATAGTTCAGCACTATGGACTCTATCAAGAGCAGCAAAAACTGGCTCCAATTAAATTCAATGAAACTAAAATCTTATTAAAATGAGATTTAGGGGGCGCCTGGGTGGCGCAGTCGGTTGAGCGTCCGACTTCAGCCAGGTCACGATCTCGCGGTCCGGGAGTTCGAGCCCCGAGTCAGACTCTGGGCTAATGGCTCAGACCCTGGAGCCTGTTTCCGATTCTGTGTCTCCCTCTCTCTCTGCCCCTCCCCCGTTCATGCTCTGTCTCTCTCTGTCCCAAAAATAAATAAAAACGTTGAAAAAAAATGAGATTTAGTTTTTATACAATTTATTTTCTCTCTTATGGGTGCTGAAATCTGAGATATTACTATATGACAGCATCTTCAGAGGGGTCCCCCAATATGATAAAGGGCCTGAAAGCCATGCTATCAGTATTAAGATACATTGAATGAGCTGAGGTTTGAGTGAGGAAATAACATGGTAGCATTCCCTTAAGATATTAAGAGGATTGATGTATAGGAAAGGAAATAAATTTATTCTCTGCAGTCCTCAAAGAGTAGAACTAAATATAATGGGTAGAATTTTTAAGGACACAGATTTAAGCTTATTAAAAGAAAGCCTTTTTAATAGCTAAGCAAAAAGTCAGGTTGTGGCTTAAGAGGTAATGAATTCTATGTTGTTGAAGATATTCAAATATAGACTTAGAAACTCTACCAATGATGTTATACAGACAATTCCAGCACAGGGGACATGAAAAGGAAGGAATTTATGTGAAGCCTTAAGATTTAGGGGATAGCTTAAATTTAGTACCAAACTACTATACATTCCTCATCCATATCCATTTCTTGACCAACCATCTCAGATCTTACCAAATGAAAATCATAAAAATTTTAAATATCCTAGTCCATATTAGACCATTTCAATCATAATAACAAGTTTGTTAAACAAAAAACTAGAAGGGCATATTTGGACATATTTTCCATGTCAAACACTGAAACAAAAGATATTTAAGCCCATCTCTCAGTTTACTAGAAAACTAACTTGAACTTCCTTTTATTCCCCAAGTAGTCTGTCTTCATTGCATTGAAATAAGGAAAAACAATAAATATTGGTGTGTCATCATTATTATACATACTTACCTACCTGCCTTTTTGACAGAAATGACTGAAAGAATGTGGACCAAACATTAATTGTGACTGACTCTGGATGGTGGATCTACAAATGTCTATTATTTTTTGTTGCTTATTTTTATCTTCTAATTTTCCTAAAGTGAGCATGCATTTCCTGAAAAATAATCAGAGTTTCTAAATGTACATGCTACAAGAGTCAGCCTGGAAATATAAATGAATAAATGGGACAATGGTGTAGGACAATAGAGAAGAGACAATAGATTGTACAACCTGGAGAATACATTCCCTTTTGAAAGGAGGTGGCTACTACTCAGCTGTAGCCATGATTGACATAAAGGAATTGAAAACAAATCTGGCAACACAGATTTTTATGTGATTTTTAGATGTTAAGTTTGGCAACTAAAGTTTGAAAATACTAGAGGTCAAACAAAACAGATATTTGGGCCTATACCTGCTTAGTTTACCACTTTTGAAATGAATACACACTTGACAAATCTAAGAAATAAAAATCATCAATTCATGGCTCTGTAGCCAGTTTCACAGAGAACAGCCAAAGATCCTCAATAAGATTTAAACTTACATTGATTAAATATAGTGATGTAGTGTGATCAACACAAATACTCCAAATAATTAAGAAAGAATGGGTTACTGAGAGTGTCATGAGATTGGAATGAATGACAGAGAGGAAACAATGGGAAGTTCTTCAGTAGTTTGGTTTCATAGGGAGATTGGCATGTCTTGGGAAAGTAGAAGAGGTAAGAGAAGACAGGTAGGCTACAATCCAAGAATAAGGAAAAACAGTTCAATCTTCAGGTATGTGCTCATTAAATGAAGAAGAGTTGATTGCCCAAAGGTAGCATTATAATTAATGGATAGCATAATAAATAGGTACCATCTGACTTTTGGGAAGTATTACTGGTAAAGAAAATTACTGTTTCAACTGCAGAGTCATATATAGGAGATTTACCCATATTCAGATTCAGATTCTTCAAATCATCTAAGCAAAATAATTACGTTTGGCAGTTGAATTCTATTATGCTTTTCTATATAATCATCTCTAGTGTTAAATGTTTAAAATTAGAAAATAAAGTTATTTGCTAATAAAATCTCTCTCCATAAGCATTCATTTAGTGTGACTCTTTAAAAGAAATATATAAGTTGTATTTATTTTCATTGAAAAATCAAAGTAATAGTCATGATACAAATATTGTCACATTTTAACAACGAGACGTGGTACATTCCTAGAAAAAGCATTGATTCATTTACTACAAATGATTAATACTGACTGTAGCAGAGGTCTTGGGTTCCTCTGCCTGTTGAGTTTCTCCACTGAGGAGATTATGTTCCAGCAGCATACAACTGTCCTTAAAGCAGTGACCCTGGAATCAAGCAAATTTGGGTTTGAATCCTGGTTGGTGCTGGTGCACACTGTGGGCAAATCAATTAATCCCTTTGTTTCTCCTCTATCTTATCTATAATGTGAGAAGGAAAATAATAGTGCCTACTTAGTAAGTTTGCAATGGGGATCAAAAATGAAGAATTTAGAATGGTGCCTGGCAGTCTACATATAATGACAATGATGTTTTTTCCTTATCCCCACCCCCATGAAAACTGACTGGACTCAATTTTCATTTCCCTGAGGGCATTGTTCTCCACAAGGAATGGGTTAATAGCATGCCAATGTGTGTGTATGTATATTCAAAAGCTTTTAAAAATCTAATGTTAATGATGGAATTGTATGCTAGGCCAGTGGAAAGACATTTAAGCTCAAGGAGGTCATTTGGTGTCCCTCAAGGCATTTCTAATCAGGTATGCATTATGCATATTTGGCCTAAAAGTTAGGTTGAGCCTATGGAAATAATTAACAATCATGCTGAAACAATTATGATGATAATTGTACTAATAAACTACTACAACTCATATTGTTATTATTGGTAATAATAATAGTGGATCATGGACACTGAACACTTATTATGGATAAGATATTGCACTAAAGACTTTACATGGATTGTCTTCTTTAATGTTTACAATAACTAACCTTATGAGGTTAATAGAGCTAAGAACTCCAAATCAGAAAACTAAACTTCGGGAAGTATAAGCAACATCCCCAAAACCATATATCTAGGATCACAGGCTTGGGTTATATATGAGATTATTCTATCTCCAAAGCTTATGATCTTATTAGTCACACTTTATAGATAAGAAAACTTAATGAAAAACACAATAGGCTAGGAGCCTGGAAAACTGGCCTTTGGGCCTAATTTTTCCTTACTAACTACCCATGTGACCTTGGGTAAGCTAGTTAATTTCTCTGAGCTTCATTTTTCTTAACTATAAAAATGGAAATAATAACAGTAAAGGATTATTGTGAGAATAATCAGTAAATGCCAACTACTGTTATTGTTATGATCATTTTTGTATTATATTGATTACCTTCTTTTCAGAGGGTCTCAGGATCATGAGCAGAGGAATCACTATGCATTCGGAAGGACTGAGCATACAGGAAAAATGTAGACCATTCTTAATATGCATGGGGTCTAAGTCATGTCAGAAGTTGATGATTCTCTTAATAATATCTCTGAAATCAATTTGATTTCTAATCATTTACTGAGGGGAAACTTCTGGTTAATTGAAATTCACAATATTTTGGATATTGATTAATCAAGGTTTGACTAGTGAAAGTGCTCAGAATATGCCTTCCTAGAGATGCCATGTTAGCATAAGGATTATTTGGAGCTGAAGGCAATTGAGAAACAGAAGACACAGAAAGAACTCTCTGACCTCCCCCTTTCTGCCTACAAGAAAAGTATAAATTTCCCTTTGTGAAGGTGTCCTCCTTCCCCTCTCCCATGCCAGGGAAGAGAGAAAGACACAGGAGACAGAAAGTCAATACCAAGATGAGTCTACATAAACAAATCTTATTAAAAATAACCAACCCATATCTTCCATTAGCTTCCTTATATATTTGCCTTCCCACAATTGACTGCCCCTAAATGCCCAAATCCCTTTTCCTTTACCTTATCACCTCTCCACAATGTACTGCCCTTTGTTAAAGTGGTCTATAAGTTCTCAAGCCTAACTATTTCTTTGGGTTGTCACCTCTTTTCTGTGAAATTCCCATGTGCATGCAAAATAAACCTTTTCTCCTATTAATCTCTTTTGTCAGTTTAATTTACAGGCCTCATGTATTGAACCTGAGAGGGTAAAGGAAAATTTTTTCCTTCTCTACAAATTTGGTGGCATTTGAATGCAAAGACATTAGTCTGGTGAGAAATAAAATCCTAAAAATCCCCATTGATTTAGTTCTGATTTTTAAGGCTGTAACTCATCCTAAACAAAATAAATGACCAGTTCCATACCATAAATCAAATTGATAATTACCTAAGTAAAATGTTTCATTTCATTTTGTTGTTTGTGTCTGTTACTGGTAACCTGCCTATTTTCACAAGATATTTGCTGGATATTTAAGACTGGAAGACATAAGCAATATTTTAGTGAAGTAATGGGTCTGTTTATTTGGAATATTTTCCTTCACTGATGACACTGTACAGTTGTTCATTATTGAGGATAAAACCTGTTGTCTCTTGAAAGGTAGAATTTACAAAAGTTTCTACCCCCTCAGGCTATGATGGGAAAAAAAAGCTAGACTCCTATGTGATCTATAATAGTGAAAAGTTGTAAAATATGTCTTAAAACTTTATTATCTACTTTAATTGAGAGAATTCTATAATTCCATCAGTCTCCTGGATGATAAAATGTATTAATTTGGAATAAAATCAGTCCTTTTCCCTTTTAAATTAAATGGGGCTCTTGAACAGAAACTATAGGTTTTATCACACTGAATTGTAAAGCAAAAGCACCCATCCACCTTCACATTTTCAAGGATTACAGAGAAGACTGGAGAATGATGAAAATGCTATGGCAGGAAAACCATTCTGTTTCACATTTGCTAGTAGACAAGTAGACAAGTATATGTGTTAATTATAAGTTAAAAAGCTTTAAAGATATTTGGAAGATCAGTAAGACTCTTGCATAATTGTTTTTGAACATATATTTTGTGTCTAGTGATAAAGGAATTCAGCAAACGACATTATTGTTTAGCAGTCAGTAGAGTAATTACATACTCAGTAAAAGCCTGAAGTGTTCAAAGTGCCAAAGAGTAGATGGATACCATATAAGAGTCCCATGTGGAAGGTGACAGACCTTGTTCCAGATGATTTAGATTGCTACATTCAAGTATCTCAAAGCAGGGTTCTGTATACATATAAGGAAAGATCTTTTAGGGACCTTCGATAGTCACATAACCTATTTATCCTGATTCTACTTAGAACTGCAATTAAGTCTTCTGTGAGAAGTGTAAATTTCCATGGAAATTAGCTTCCCAACTTCCCTTAGAGATCTGCTGAAGACTGAGACTAAGGGATACTTTGAGGCTGAGCTTAATGGTTTAAAACAATACAAGTTGATCATGTCATAGTTTCCATAGATCAAGAGTCCAGGCACAGCTTAGCTAGATCTGCTCTCAAATATCACCAGGTTGCATTCCAGGTGTTAACCAATGTTGGAGTCTCATCAGAGGTTTGGCCAGGGAAGTATCTCCTTCCAAGGTCATTCCTGTTATTGGAAGAATTTATCTCCACTTATTTGTAGGACTGAGATCCCATTTTCTTGATGGATGTCAGTGAGGGACCACTCTCTGCATCTAGAGGCTGCAAGCCATTCCTCACTCTGTGGCCCCTTCATTGGCCCTTTCACAACATGGCTGCTTATGTCTTTAAAGCAAGCAATGGAGAATCTCCTACTCCAGTCTGCTAAGATAGAATCTTATATAACAATGTGATATCAGAGTATCATTCCATCACCTTTGCTATATTCTATTGGTTAGAAGCAAGTCACAGGTGTGTTCATACTCAAGGGGAAAGGATTATACAGAATCATGTGGGTCATCTTGGGATCTGTCTACCACAGAGAAGACAAAATTTCACTCTTGCCTCTCTTGAACCTCTACTTAGTTTTTATCTTATGGGAACTACACATCAAATAACTACTGAGCTCTTCCAATTGTTTCTAGAAATCTCAGAGCTATATGTGCATGGTCTCCCTCTAGCTAACTGTGCAGAATCTTGTGGCATGCAGTTTAAACAGTTTCACCCTAATTTCATTATATTTTTTTCTCCTACTAATATTATTTATTCCTAATTTCCTCTCTTACTTTTCTTCTTGTATATTATAGACATAGGTCTGTAGCCTGTTTCAACTCCTTTTGGATTAGACAGGACATCAGTATGTACATAAATAAATAGTTGAATGAATGCACCAATGAATGCAATGCAAACCTCCCTAGGAAGCCACTTTCAGGCTTACTCACCTTAACATCACATTCACTTGTCTTTAGAACCGTGCCATTCATGCAACTGACTAAGAACATGTCAGTAAAGCTGGTGTTTTAGAGTTATTTCTCTTTATATCAAACACTTTGTTTAGTTTGAAAATAAAGTGGAGATTAATTCCATTCTGGAATTTCTCACTTCAACCTATTTTCTTTATTTATTCTAAATTTCTCACCTGTTTACTGGATACAACTACCCTCCTGCTTCCTACCAACCCCAAACAATTCTTATACCATCGGACACCACAGTCTTTCTTGACTGATTTTCTAATTTGTAACTACTTCCTAAAGGGAAGGAAAAATTTAGTCCTCAGAAGGCTATTCCACTGCTCCTTATAAAACCCTGCATGGAACTGCTGATGACAGTCATTAAATATCCCATCTCATTTATTTCTTCTTGATGAGTTGGCTCCAAACACTAATCTTTTCCCATTGGTCCTGTTCTTGAATTCTTTCATTATGCCAAATCTATTCTAGTAGCAAATACATAGCCAACTTTGGCACAGGGCTTTTATATCTTTTATATCAGTGGTGAGTCATTTAGCAAATATTATAACATCTCATTGATCGTATTTTGGTGTTCCTCTAACATGCCAAGAAAGCCCCTGCTAACAGGCCTTGACATTTGCTGTTCCTTCTGCCTCTAACACTCTTCTTCATATCTGCATAGCTTGCTTCTTTTCCTTCATACCTCTACTCAAATCTCATCAAAAAACTCTCCTGACCACCCTGTCTAAAATATCAGTCCCTTCTTTTATCCTACCTCAACCTCAATCCTCCTTACAAGCTTTAATTTTTTTTCTCCATGTCACTGATCACCATCTGGAGATATTATATATTTAACTGTTTACTTGTGACTAGTAAGTAGTCACAAGTCTCCTGGCTCTAGAATATAAACTCAATGATGATAGGGACTATGCCTTATTTTTCACCATCTATAACAGGGCCTGGCACATAAGACTCAATATATATTTATTATAATAAAGGCTGGATGAATGATGAGCAAGGAATGATGAATAAAGTCAATCCAGGAATATAGATATAGTCTATAGAGACTGAAGCCTGGAAGAAATCAGGTAAAGACTCACTCTTTTGGGCTGACCAGTTCATTCTCTGGTTTCACATAATATTCCTATTAGCCACCTTTGTGAAAATTGTAGACACTGAAGTAGAGAGACAAAGTCACTTATCCCAGGTTGCTAAGGTGATAAGTAATCACTAAGCATCAACCATGTCCCCACTAATGTACAGAGTACTATATAAGATACAAAAAAAAAAGACTTAAAGTATAGTGCTTAAAATAATGGATGTTGAAGTCAAAGAGATCTGGATTCTAATCTCAACTCTGTCACATTCTGATCTGAGCTCTGTCACATTCTAAACATGTGACCTTGAACAAGTTTATTAAATTTTCTGAGTTTCAGTTTACTTCATAAAACAAGGAAAAAACTACCTCCTCCAGTTTTTGGTGAGGAATAATGCTTTAATCCTTGAATGTGGTGAGAAAGTGTAACATAATCTTGGCAAACAATAGCTGATACTAATAATATTACTACTAATAATGAATATATTAGTAGTCGTAGTAATAGTAGTAAATTATACTCCTGAGACAACTAGAGATCAACACAATAAAGTATGGGAACAAGAACCAGAATGTTTCCTACAGACTCTCTATAATCTACTGCTACTATTTGCAGGCATATTTCTTAGTTGTCAGTTACATAAACATGGTATAATAACGCAGGAATCTTTGGAGACAGAAGACATAGGCCTGAGCGCTGGCTCTACCACTTAATTCATTAATCACTTTGGACAATTAATTCATAACCATGACGAGATCCATCTTTCCTATTTATGAAATAGAAATAACCTCAAAGGGTTATAATAATGATTACATGAGATGCTACATTACAAAGATGCCCCGCATAGTATAGTGCCTTTAAAAAGTAGGAATTCAACAAAAGTTGAATTGTGTGTGTGTGTGTGTGTGTGTGTGTGTGTGTGTGTGTTTGAGGTTCTTTCAGGCAGAGACAGAGTTTCAAACCTTCTCCACTGACAAATAGTAGGGACACATAAAGAAGACATATAGTAGGTGTTCAATTACGATTCTGGATTTTTTATTGGTTTGCTAACTATGATATTAAAAAAAAACTTGTTTTTGATTTTAAAAAATCAGACTGAGTTTGTCAATAATGTAAAGTTTGTTTTGGGGCACCTGGGTGGCTCAGTCAGTTAAGCACCCAACTCTTGATTCTGGATCAGGTCATGATCTCACAGTTTGTTAGATTAAGCCCCTCAGTGCTATCATCTAAGAGCCTGCTTGGGATTCTCTCTCTCCCTTTCTCTGCCCATCTCCCACTCTTGCTCTGTCTCTCTCAAAATAAATAAACATTAAAAACATAAATTTTGTTTTCTCCTAGGTAACCATTCATAGCATGCTGACATAAAATAAGTGATATAGTGAAAGGAAAATGAATTGTGTGTAAATAAAAACATAAGGTCATATAGCAGTTCTATTTCCAAACTTTTGAGGGAACTCCATTCTTTTTCCCATAATGGTTGTACCAATTTACATTCCTACGAACAGTGCACAAGGATTCTCTTTTCCCCATATATTTTCCAACACTTGTTACCTCTTACTTTTTCTATAATAGCCATGCTAACAGGTATGAGGTGATATCTCATTGTGGTTTGGACAAACAAGTGGTAACTATGTGAGGTAACAGATATCTTAATTAACTTGATTCTGCTAACCATTTCACAATGTATATGTATATTAAGTCACCCACTGTACAACGTTAAACATCACAATGTGCAATCTAAATATATACAACTCTCATGTGTCAATTATATTTCAGGAAAGCTGGAAAAATGCTAAAAGAAACACCAAAAAACATATAAGGTCAAATTAGAAAATAAACCTGAAGAATAGTTATCTTTCTAAAGCCTACAAATTTGCATTGGCTCAATCTGTGATTTCCAATAGTAATTACCATTTGCTTAGTGTCTGAATTGCACTCCTTCAACTATTATCTATAGTGGTCCTAGGTAGCAAATATTTTAATATTTTATATATATAATAAATATATAAAAATAGGTATGTATATACATAGATACACATATATGTGCACAAATCTCCATAGATACACACTTTTAGAAACTGGAGCAGTTATGCCAAGTGAATGAAAACAAGTATATCCTTGAATGAATTTGAAAGCAAATTCATCAAAGAAAGCAAAAGCCATGTAGCTATTATGGTCAAACCCTACTTTATCCTGTACTAATATTTTTTACAAACTTTCAGGGTTAGAATAAACAAATTGTTCAATTTGTTTATTTTTGAACAATTTACATAAATGAAAAGAGCAATAACCAATGCCCTTATTGTTATAAATGCAAAGATATCCCATGCCTATTCCAATTTAAGAGATAACAATTACTGCAATGATGACTAATAATCTATGCCCAATATTAAAAAAGTGCAATTTTTGTTCCCATAAGCATTAAAATAATTTAATTTAAAGAAAACTATTATAATGGTAATTATAATACTTAGAGCTAACAATTACTGGATATTTACTATTACCCAGACACCTAATGGTATTACATGCTATTACACTCTAACAATAACAACAATAATAGCTACCTCTATACAATACTCTCTGCCATGCACCATTCGAAGTACATTAAATGTATTATTTCAGTTAATTGCCCCACTGTCTTTGAAGTTGGTATGATTTGATTTCCATTTTATAGGCAGGGAAAGCAAGGATGAGTAACTCTTGCAAGGTCAGATAGCTTCAATGGTGAAGTCAGGATTTGAACCCTGGTCTTCCTGACTTCCAAAACTATGGCCCTATCAACTACACACATGGCCACCTAGTAATATAAACAAGCATTGATTTTATAGTCTATATATTGTGGCTGACAGTGCCAAAATGTGTTTTATTTCCAGCTCTTCATTCTTTTAATAAATATTTATTTAGAGCCTACCATGAGCCAGGTGATAATGCTGGGATTATACTGGTGAAGGTATTCTTCATTCTTCCCCCCTTTCCTTCACTCACATTGTCCAATCCATTGTCAAGAACTATTCAGTTTGATATAGGATCATAAATGGGAGAGAGGTGAGCACCCACTTACACTGGAAGATCAGGAAACACTCTTTGAGTATAGGCACAGAATCTTGTCACCATTCCCACTCCTGAGCATAATATGTCTTTTGGCACTGTCTTTCACTATGTACACTGGGCTGTCATTCAGATAGGTTACATAAAAGTTAAACTATTCTCATCATGCAGTTTCAGTTTGTTCTGGACTCAACAAATCATGGTCTGAGAGGAAAAACCTTTGTATGCAAGAAGAATGAGCCAGTCTTGAGGAATAACTTGTAAAAAAAAAAATAATCACTAGTGCTAATAATGTTTTGTTCACCTTTTACAAAAAAGAATAATCCATTTAGATTGAGTCTGATGAAAACAAAGAGAAGAGAAGCTTCCTGCCTTATGGAATATTTTGTTGAAGAATTCAGGTATTATGATGCATACAAGGAGGCTGAGATTAGAGGCCTGTTTGTGCAATATGAAGTATCTGTGACTGATGACATCTCCATATGTTCTGGATCTTGAAAAAAGAATAAATAAACTAGAGGTTGAAAAATGTCTTTTCAATAGATAACCGCCCCCACACACAAAAAAACCTAGACTGACTTTTGAATGGTGAAAGTAAAATATTTGCTTTTACTGTGAAGCTATCACTCTTACCATAGCTTCTTGTAAAGTCCACCCTGAGTTCAATCCCTAAAACAACAAAACACATACACACACACACACACACATACCCCACACATAAATGAAGGCCTAGACATCTTATTCACTTTAAGAGTTTTATAATTTTCATTATCTAAAATGCAGCAGAGTTCCTATTTGAACAATTATATTTTATGTTTATGGACCTATAGAGTACTTCCTAATTTAAACCTGGTAAGGTAGGAATATTTTATGGAGGGTGAGTGTAGCACCTGAAATGTAAATCGTAAGCAATCAGTACTAGTATGAGCCTAAAACCCTTACATTGTAGAGGGTTGTGCTACAGTTCAAATTGTAAATATTCATTGTAAATCTTATCCTGGGCTGTATCTAATTCCTTGGTCCCTTAAGAAAAAATAGCTTAATCAGGTATTTACCAAATATTTACCAACAGTCTAAAATATGTATGGTACTATAAAATGGTACTATAACGTGAAAGATTTCTATGACTTTCAGGAAATTATAATCAAATTAAGGAAATACAACAGGTATACAAGTCTCAATCATGTAAGAGGAAGTGTAGTATTAAACTTTCTTTCATACAGCATGCGCTTATTGAGTGCCTACTATATGCCAGAGCTAAGAGCTAGAATACAATGGTGAGTATAATACATATGATCCCTGACCTCATAATTCATATAGTCTAGCAGAAAGGAAATCAATTATACAAGCAACTATAATACAATGTGGTTAAGTGCTATGGAAAAGTAAAGGTACTTAGGGAATCCAGGAAGGTCCCCTAAAGGAAGTGCTCCAGGCAGTGTAAACAGCACATGTAAAGGTCCAGAGAGGTGAGAGGCTCTGTTAGCAAGAGAGTACAAGAATGAGAAAAATTCAGTCAAGGGATTGAAGGTGCAATAAGGCTGAAGGGAAGTGCGCAAACAAGAGTAGCAAGAGATAAGGCTGCGGAAGTAGACAAGGGTACTACATATCTTGTATAACATGTTGAACAATCTAGACTTTAAGACTATGGAAAACCACTGAAGGAATTTACAAGGAGAGGTACCAGACCTAAAATTGGCAGTGAAGTAAAGAATGGATTTCAGAGTATAACAAGGAAACACAGAGTGATCTGTGTAGTAGTCCAGTTAAAGAAATAAAGCAGAGATATACAAGATGAACTTTGGAGGTAAAGATGACAGGGCTTCATGATTAATTAGATATTGGTGCAGACAGTAGTAAGAGATGACTTCAAAGTTTCCAGCTTGAAAAATTGGGTAAATAGTGATACCATTTACTGAATTGGAGGACATAGTGGGAGGTATAAGCAATATCTCATAACAGCCTAGGCAAGATATGATATGCTGATAAATTGTAGAAATTTACAGGAGCACAAAAAAGAGAAGGATCCCTTCTGGCATTAAATTATTGTAAAAGAAGCAGTACTTGAACTGGGAAGGATTTGGGGAAGACAGTTTGGGTAGGGAAAGAATGCAAGGCACGTCCAAGGAATGGCACATAATCATGACTGTTTAGAACACAGGATTTCTTTGGGGGGCACCCTGATGATAAAGCTGCAAAGGCATACTGGGATTTAAATATAGAGAGCTTTGAATGTCATGGTAAAGTGTTGAGGATAATATTTGGGTTTACAGTCCAGAAATGCCACTATTAGCATGGCCTTAAGCAAGTCATTTAATTCTTCTTTCTTCAATTTTCTTATTTAGGAAGTGGGTGGCTCCCAGACTTTTGGATTGCATGGATTAGCAAAATTTTTAACAGGGGCAGGCATGAAGCAACAAATGGTTGCTGATATCATTTGCCAGGAATGAACGTTAAAAACAACAAACAAAAAGATACCATCGATTAGTACCATCACTTCATAAAATAAAGTATATTTCAAAACAAAAATTTGGGATACTTTCAAAGAATTTTTGAAACGGTTAGATTTCATTTTATGGAATGCCCACTTCATTCTCTTTTTTTTTCTTTCCATTTAGGATTGGTGCAAACTTCTGGCACTGGTCCAGAAACCAGAGTTTGGCAACCACTGAATTATACTCCAGGATTCTTTCCAATGCGGACATTCTAGAATTTCTATGATTCCTAGGAGTTTATTCCTTAAGCAGGATGGAGCTATTGGAGGATTTGGGGAAGTGAAACGATACTATCTAAGCTATGTTTTAGGAAGTTATTATGGGAAGTCTTAGAAGAGGAAAAGGAAGCAGTCCAATCATGTGGCTAACACGAAAGTCAAGGCGTGAACTAACAAAGGCATAAACTAGGTACTGACAATGGCAATGGAAAAATGCAATGTGTCCAGTGCCACAGATTCTAGTAGAGTTGACAGCGTGCCACATAAGTCAGACTTATATGGAAGAATTGGCTTCTGTAGCCAAAGCCCTGCTTTACCTAAGAAGGTTCATTTGTACCATGCTTTTGTCTAGGATACTTTTCAGGAAGTTGACTTGAAAGAAAGCACTTTTTTTCTGGCTCACCATATTTAAACCATAATTTGGAATGTCTATGCGAGGAAAATAGTGTATTATTCATAGTGTGTTGAAGAAACCAAGGAATCAATTGCTTGAATGGGTGAATCATGCAGAGGAAGCATATGCTAATGAGTTGCTTAAAAATCAGTGCTTGGAGAGGTCACAAATGAAAAACAGTCCTATCATGCCATAAAATCAAAGCCAATGGACTCAAATAGAAAACCAGAGAAAATAGTCATTTTATATCCTGAGCTATTTTTGCCCCATCCCTTCCCAAAGGATAATATCAAATAAAAAGAGTGGGTCATCATTTGAAATTTGATTGAAAACCTCCTGTTTTTAAACAATATTGAGTTAAATGCCCATACCTCTATACTTGTGGTATTTGCTAGATTGAGGTTTTACAGGGAAAAAAAGGTATTTAAATCCACATGATATTCAAAAAAAAAAAAAAAGAGAGGGAGGGAGCCAAACCATAAGAGACTCTTGAAAACTGACAATAAACTGAGGGTTGATGGGGGGTCAGAGGGAGGGGAAAGTGGGTGATGGACATTGAGGAGGGCACCTGTTGGGATGAGCACTGGGTGTTGTATGGAAACCAATTTAACAATACATTTTGTATTAAAAAATACAATTAAAAAATAAAAATTAAAAAAAACCGCATAATATTCAACAGATGTTGCTTTGTTTTATTTTATCTTAACTTGTTCAAAGAGCAAAGCCATAGAACCACTATTGACATTGTGAGGTTTATAGACCTAGAAGGTGCTGGGGTCTAAATGTCAAAATTGTAAATTAGGATTTCTAATGATGCCACCATTTAGAATCTCTCTCATTTAATTTTGATGAGCCTGGTGCAAAGCTTTCAAACCAGAATGCTGTGGACCACCAGGTGTCACAAAATGGGTTACACATAGCTGAGATATTGATCTCCTCAGCCCTCATGTAGTCAGAGACTCCTCCATTTACTCTAGTTTGTTGAACAAATATTTATCATTTTCAATATGCACCATGGTATGAAAACTTTGGCAGCCCTTATGGAGCACTGAGATGGGGCTCAGAGGTTACTTAACTCTTGCATTGTGCTGACAGTTCTCATATGAAAATCTTTACAAGAGTAGTAACAATAATAGTTTACATTTACATGTGTTTGCCATTGTGCCAGGCAGTGCTCTATGTTTTAAACTACCTAATCTTGGGGCGCCTGGGTGGCTCAGTGGTTAAACATCCAACTTCGACTCAGGTTATGATCTCACAGTTTGTGAGTTTGAGCCCCATGTTGGGCTCTGTGCTGACAGCTCAGAGTCTGGAAGCTGCTTCAGATTCTGTGTCTCCCTCTCCCTCTGCCCCTGCCTTGCTTGTACTCTCTCTCTCTCTCTCTCTCTCAAAAATAAATATATTTACAAAATATAAATAAACTACATAATCTCACAACAACCCTATGAAGTAGTGACTATTAATATTCTTATTTTACATATGGAAGAAAGTGGAGAAGTTAAGATTAAAGTCACTAAGTAATTGGCAGAGCTAGGATTCCAACTCAGGATTTCTGGTTCCAGAGTCCTCATTTCACAACTGCCTTTTATACAAAAATTTAAAGGAAAGTCTTTGGTAGAAGGCCAGTGGTCTAGCACCAGGGTTTGGCAAATAAGGGCTGAAAGCCCAAAGAAGGGAAGAATAAGTTGTTAGTCCAGAGATATATTAAGGATCAGAACTGGCTGATCAGAGTTGCAGTTTCAAAATGAAGGTGAAAACCAGGGAACCTCAAGAAATGAAAAGAAGAGTTGTAAATTAAGACTGAAGTTGCCAGATGAATCCAGAGTCAAGCTAATGAAAAGCAACAAGTATATGAATGGTAGAATGGCAGATAGTTTTCATGGAAATGGAAATTTTAAACCAAAGAATGCCTACAGTAGTATTTCTCATCTAGGGGCAATGCTGCCCCCACACCCAGAGGACATTTGGGAATGTCTGAAAACAGTCGGGTTTGCATAGCTTGAAGGTGGGGTGTGTGATATTCGTATCCAGTGGGTAAAAGCCAAGGATGATACTAAATATCCTAATAATTTATAGGATGGCTTCCTCCTACTCCAATTAAGAATTATCCAGCCCAAAATGTCAAGGATGCCATTATTAAGAAATTCTGGCCTATAGACTTCTGTTTGATTTTATGATTAACCCTGACCAGGTTACCTTTATAGGCAATGCTGGCCAAGGATGATAATAATGATGATGATGGTAATGATGATGATGATGTCATACTGTGGCTACTGTTGCTGATAATGATAATCATGAAATATGAGTTAAAATACCACAACAAAAAAATAAAAGCAAAATCTACCATTTTTGAGTGTCTACTAAACATTGTGAAAAGATCTTTATTATATTATCTTGCTTAATCCTCAAAGCAAACCTATGAAAAAATTGCTATTATTAGTTCAACTTTATATGTGTGGAAAATGAGGCTCAGATAAGTTAAGTGTCTTGCCCCAGATCACATAACTTAGTAAGTGACCCAATTATGATTCATATCCAAATGTGTCTGACCCCAGACACCACTACACTCTACACTTGACATTATGTGTACAATTGGCTAAAAATTAAAACTTGGTCTAAGAGTCAGGAGCCAGAATTAGACACGAGATCAACATTTTCTGGTACTGAGGGGAGAGGGTGCTACGAAGAGTTTGAGAAAAAATAGATGCAGGTGTATACACCACATTCACATTCCTTCTGGAGTTGGCAGCTAGCCTTCTTTCTCACCAAGGACAACCTATGTATTATCTCTGCTAAAAGTGAAGAAGGCTGTTTAAAATTGCCCTTTCAACAATTCCACCTGGACAATAAATAGCTACATTTACTATCCTTTTCAATGCTAAATTATTACACAATGAATTCTTTTTTAAAAAAAATTGCTTTTAAACTGAAGTAGGCCTCCCTTACACTTGAGCTGCTTATACCCAGAAGCCAAGTTGCATCTTGGAAATATAACAGCCCCATTCAATCAAAGCCAGGTCTACCCCAGTTAGCCTGTGACACAGATGTTACTCCTGTCCCCCAACCCAGCATGACAAAGCCCTGGCATTCTTCTTCAGGGTCTTTAAAGTCAGATTCTATTTCCCTGCTGTCACAAATTAAAGCCTCAGTCAGTCCATCTACTTCCTCATTTGGTGTAAGGCTCTCTGGTGACAATGAAGGCACTTTTTTTCTGACAGATTTTAGAGCTTATTCACAGGCAGAGCTTTTGTTTCCTTGTGGGTTATACTAGTACAGAGAAGTGAATATCTGAGCACTCTAGTAGTTTTCCTTTTATTTTTATAACAAAAAATCACTGCTTATAGAAATCAAAAGTGAAATACCTGGAGTTCATACACTGCATTTTGCGTTCAGAGTTCTCATTACTCAACTCATTTCATTTTATTTTATTTTCCTGGGACATGGAATCATTGACACCTGGTTATGAGAGTTATGAAACTACATTTGCTAATACAATCAGAGTTTATTAGGCCTAAGTGAGAGGCAGCTTGTTCAAAAGATTTTTTGGCTTCTACTCAGTGGTTTCTGCTTAAAATAAAGTTGTGTGTGTGTGCATGAATGGGTGTTTTAACTTTATAGCACTTCACACTTAAGTTACTGAGAGTTTAAGAAAACCTGAAAGTAGGCTTGAGTGATGTCATACTTATTAGGTTCACTCCTTGCCTTGATGGTCCAAATAATAACTTCCTATCTGGAGCCTGCCACAAAGGAGACAACTTTATACTCTTAGCTTCAAGTGCTTTATTATACTGTTGGTGTGATTTTCATATTGTTTCCTAGAATAGAAATACAAACAGCTTAAGCCTATTCCTGTCCTTATGCTATGCCTAGCATATACCAGTAGTATGTCTTTTGATTTGAGGGTTAGGGGAATAGGCAAATTAAATTTCTAACTTCATCCTGAGGATACATTCTGTGATGTATCCCAGGGCATGAAAAGGAGATAGTAACATCTGGAGGAACAAGGAACAACACAGTAATGAATAGACTAAAATGCCATGATCATGCACAGAGCTAGAAGAGTCTAGTTGGAAAATATTGATTTGAAGTCCATTTCACATATGCTATAAATAAAGCCTTTGAAATTAAAAAAAAACCTTCTAGATAACTATTTTTCTTCTTCAAACTATTAAAGTATCAGGAGACTTAGAAAGATTATCAGGTATTAGAAGGCTTGCTGTTAAAGAGATCTCATCTATGTGATATAGAAGCACATTATAAGCTACATACATGAAAATCCTGCACTTAACTAATAGATAAAATAACTATTATCATTACATGAACTAATCTCAATGGTGATCCTTCACACAGTGAGCTTCTCTAGTACACTTTTTTGTTTATATATTGTTTTTAGAAAATACAAGAGTGGAAAGTAGATAATTGAGCCCCAGGTAAATGATTCTTATTTTTTAATGTTTATTTATTTATTTTGAGATAGATAGATAGAGATAGATATAAAGAGAAAGACAGAGAGAGCGAGAGCAAGAGCGAGAGTGAGAGAGAGACAGAATCCCAAGCAGGTTCCATGCTGTCAGCACAGAGCCCAACACAGGGCTCTTTCCATGAGTCATGAAATCATGACCTGAGCTGAAATGGGTCAGATGCTTAACTGACAGCCACCCAGGCACCCCTGGTAAATTATTTTTAATTTTTTTAATGTTTATTTACTGTTGAGAGATGGAGAGAGACAGAGCATGAGCATGGGAGAGGCAGAGAGAAGGGGAGACACAGAATCTGAATCAGGCTCCAGGCTCTGAGCTGTCAGCACAGAGCCCGACGTGGTGCTGGAACGCTCAGAGAGATCATGTCCTGAGCCGAAGTCGGATGCTTAACCGACTGAGCCACCCAGGCGTTCTCCCCGCCCACCGCCCCCCCTCCGGTTAAATGATTTTTAAATGGAGGTGACTATGATAAAAGACATTAACTTCTTCTATCTATTTAAGAATTTATAAATTATTCCCCAGAATTAAATGTGGGTCTCAAGATAGATTACTCATCTTGAAATTACAAAATACATGAAACCAAGTTCTCATTTTTATATTTATTGATAGGTTATATCTTATAAATATTTTGGTATATGGTACAGTAAACAAGACATTCAGTTTTGCAATGTTTAATGAAGCAAAGACAATCAATTCTATTTGTAGGAGAAAGCCACCTTTGAGAATTACAGAGATTTGTACCAGACATATCTACTTCTACAAATATTCAGATTTATATTTCACAGAATTCTGTTTAAGTTCAGTGCCAATAATAGACAAAATTGTAAGGTATGTGAACATTGTCTTTGAAAGCTTGTTTCACATTTCTTCCTTGTCCAAGCATCCAGGGCTGTCAGGATATCTTGCTTTCTCTTTCAATAAAACTATTCTGGATAGCAGAGAGGACAGTGTATACATATGGAATGGTAGAAGAATCTTGGCTTCAGATACCACCTTTCCCAATCACTGCAACTCTTTAGTAAATTCAAGTATATTTGTCCTGTGACTGTATTGTACTCGATTAAATTGCTAATATTAAAATTTCAGAGTAGGTGATCAGTGTAAGGAGTGGGAGGTTTGAGTTTCTGTTCCAGCCCAAATAATAATAACAGCTGACATTTATGGGGTGATTATTATATGATAGACATTGTTCTCCACACTTTACAGTGGATTGACTCAATCGTCAAAACACAGGTATGAGGTCAACAGCTTTATGTGCTACATACAATTATAATCCCAATTTACAGACAAGAAAGCTAAGGCACAGAGAGGTTAAGTTACTTGCCTAAGATCAAAGAGCTAATAAGTAGCTCAGCAGAAAATCAAACCCAGGGAGTCTGCCTCAAGAGCCTGTGCTCTAAGTCATTACACTTTACTCTGTTTTTGTTTTATTATATTTCTTAATTTACAAAGTAACACATTCATTGCAAAAAATTTTAACAATAACTAAAAGTAAAAAGGAAAGAAAAGTAGTTATTTATTTGTGATCCCACCAGCAGAAATAATCATTGTTAAATTTTAAGAATATATGTATCTTTCCACACACACACACACACACACACACACACATCTTTTGCAAAAACAAAATTAAACCAAAGTATCATTTCATAAAAGAATCATACCCTTTGACTGAATGGCTTGATTTGTAGGTGTCTTTACCAAAGAGAAAATATCCAATTATGGAGTAATAATGACATGGATATATGCCCACCAAATAGTTATTTACAATGGCCCAAACTGGAAAGGATTCAAATGTCCATTATGGTACATTTATTCAATGGCCTATCATGCAGCCATTAAAATCATGATTATGAGAATTTTGCAATAGTTTGGGAAATGTTTATGATTAATATTAAATTTTGAAAAGCAGCATATAAAATTGTAAGGAGAGTATGATTGAAAGTATGTAAACTTTATGAATAGGTTCAAAAAAGGCTAAGGTGAAAGCCACCAAAATGCTAATAGAAGTTGTTTAAGAATAGTGGTAATGAGATAAATCTTTTTAAATTAATTCTATATTTTATAAATATTTGCAATAAAGATTTCTAATTATCTATGTCCCATTTTAAAGACATAAAAGAAAAAAAAAGATTCCAAAGAAAATATTACCTACATAAAAAGCTAGCTTTGCCTTGTTTGATGGAAAGTCAGAAATTCACTAGCTATGTTTAATGGTTTTCTGAAGATAAACAGGCCTTCCAGCAACTATGATTCTCCAACTTAGCCACCCAACCAACCTTTCTATTTTAGAGGAGTCCTAATTTTTTTTCAACAGAGTAGCTATGTCAGCTATTTCCTAGGTTTCAATACACAGCTAGTTGCTGTACTTTCCTGTTTTTCTTTTAAGATAAAACATGATATACAAGACCTTGGAAAGACAGAAATGAAGTCTTCTTTATTATGGAGGAGGAATTTTCAACCTGTATCCCCTAAGTAATACAGTACAAACCAAATTGCCAGGACCTCCTGACAGGAAAGTTCAATTTAATTGCAACATGCTTCTTCTTGTTTCTTTTTAAATAAATCAATAAATGATCTGTTGTGCCTTAATTGATATTAAATAAATAAGAAACAGGTTTGATCTTATTATAGAATTTATATTTTCAACATTTTGTCCCAGAAAGTTATACCTTGTCTGTTTTGACCATTGGTTCAGTTTCATAAATATACCTGGCTTGTCTGGTTCATTGATGGTTAGAACGAAATGGATTGAGCCTCCTCTAAGGTTATATTTCTCATTCCATTCTACCCTGCCCTATGAAGCTAGTCAGTGATTATTCCCTATTCTCAACAAAAGCGTTTAGGGACAATTGTACTGGATGTGGCTAAAAGCATCAGCAGGATATCCTTGTGAAAAGTTATGAAAAACTTTGTAGAGAAAAAATCACAGGTAATGATGGAAAAGAAAAAGATCATATAATTAAAAATGTTTGTGATAAAATATTTCAGTATATGCCTCTCTAAGAAATAATTGAATTATGTCCTTTGCCTGCAAGATGGAAATAATATTTCTTAACATTTGACACGTTTGATGGGATATCTCACAGGATAAAAACTGCTGGTTATACATAAATCAAAGCAGTAAAGTAATATTCTGTTTAAAAGTCAGTTGGGGACTAAAGCTTAATTTAAAATGACTGCTAATTAAGGGTTAATTTTGGCAATTAATTGTCCAGCCTAATTTATAGCTTATTTCTCTCTTTTGTCTTTCTTTGTTCTCACTGGATAACTGGATAAATGGATAAATGACTTTCTGTTTAAAAGTCAGTTGGGGACTAAAGCTTAATTTAAAATGACTGCTAATTAAGGGTTAATTTTGGCAATTGTCCAGCCTAATTTATAGCTTATTTCTCTCTTTTGTCTTTCTTTGTTCTCACTGGATAACTGGATAAATGAGAAGGTAGGTAAACAATCATGTAAATTGAAAAAAATCCCATGTAATTATTCAAAAACAATCTTTAGTAAATGATAATATAAGTCAAACAAAGAGTGAACGTGCCAATGTGTAAAAGAGAATTAGAGTAACTGACATTTGCTGAAGCAGAGGAATTCTTTCAATATATTCTTCATGTAGGTTGGGAGAGAGTAAGGGATAACAAGTGTGTATGTAAAAGCATTTACAATTTCAGTTAGGAATGGGGTTATAAGCTAAACAAGACAATATACGAACATCCACAAATTCTTCAGTGTATAAGCAAGTCTATATTGAAGTGTCTGGTTATGATGTGTAGACCTTTAACAGGCCTGGATTTCTCTATGCCAATTCAGTTACTTTGATAAGAAATGAGATAGATGTAAATAAAAGTCATTTTTCATTCAGCAATAATTTATTGAATGAATATTATATGTCATGCAGCAACTATAATAGCCACTGGGAATATGTGAATGAATAAAACAGACAAAATCCATGCTTACATTCTAGTGACAGAAGACAGACAATAAACAATAAGCAAAACTAATAAGTAAATTTCAGAGAATGTTAAGAAGTAATAAATGATATATAAAAAAGAAAAGTCTAGATCAAGGTAAGGTGGATGGAGAGTGTGGGGAGGTGGGAGTAGAGTAGGGGTAAACTGCATACTAAATAGGCAGGTCAGGATAGACCTACTTGAGAAGGTGATATTGGATCAATCCTGAAGGAGATAAGGAAGTGAACCATGCAGATAACAGGGTGGAAGAACATAACCAGCAGAGGAAACACCCCAGAAGGCTGAGATGTGTTCTGTGTGTTCAAGGAACAGCAAAGCAGCAAGTGTGGCTGAGTGAAGGGAGTGTAATAAGGGATGAAATCACAGAGATGTCAGGATACCAGATGTATATGGTCTTATGAGCCCTGATAGGGAGCTGTTTTTTATTCTTAGTAAAGCAGGGATATCAGTGAGGAGGCTTTTGCAGTAAATTGAGCAAGAAATAATGGTGGTTCAGACCAACAGTGAAAGTGGTGAGGAGTCCTTAGATATTAGGAATATTTTGAAGTTAGAGACAAGATAACTTCCTGATGGATCTGTTGTGCTGTGTCAAGGATGGCTCCAGGATTTCTGATCTGGCTAACTGGAAGGATGAAGTGCTCATCAATTGAGATGGGGAAGACTGCAGGTTTTAGGGAGATAGCAGGAATTCAATTTTGGAAATTTGTCATTTGAGATGTTTATTAGGCTTCCGTGTACAGATGTGGAGTTGGCAGTTGGATGAATACAGTTATATTAATTTGAGCATATAGAAACTACTTAAAGAAGTAAGTATAGACAGAAAAGAAAGGGAAATTCAAGGATTAAGCCTGAGGCACTGTTATGTAAGGTGTAATGGTGTGTCTTTCTCTCTCCCCGCTTCCGTGTGTGTGTGTGTGTGTGTGTGTGTACGTGCGTGTGTATGTGTTGGGAGTGAGGAAAGACAGGGAGAAAGTGCTGGGGGCAGTGTACTCTGGCAATGAGGAATTTCTTGTTAGTGTCACTGTTCAGAATTATTGACACATGATGATAATAAAATAGACACAAACTTTTAGTTGGACTTATAATTGTTTATATGTCTGTACAGACAATGTACTCCTTTATTGCCTACACCTAGAGTGGACTACTTCCACACTTATAATGCCACTGGATATGGTTTTTGCACACTCTAGTTTAAAACCTAAAATGATTAAGCAACCACACTTTTGGTATAGATGTATTATCCACCAGTTTTGCATCTGGTTGCTATCTAACTTTGTTTCTTTTAGTTCTAATAAGAAGCCTGCCTAACCAGGTTTAACTTTGAACTTTTGAGCAGGCAGGTGGTTTCTGAGATGGAATATCTGCTCCTGTGCCAAGCCTGGGTTAAGGATAAGGATAACATGAGATTATGATTTTAAAAAATACGGCTTTTAGTGTTTTTGTATTTTTGGGTACATACACCCCTATGTTTATTGCAGCATTATTTACAATACCCAAATTATGGAAGCAGCCCAAGTGTCCATTGATAGATGAATGGATAAAGATGTGATTATATATATATATATATATATATATATGCACATGCGCACACACACACACATACACACACATACATACACACAATGGAATATTATTCAGCAATAAAAAAGAATGAAATCTGGCCATTTGCAACAACATGGATGGAGCTAGAGAGTATAATGCGAAGTGAAATAAGTCAGTCATAGAAAGACAAATCTCATATAATTTCACTCACATGTAGAATTTAAAGAAAAAAAAAACACATGAGCAAAGGAAAAAGAGAGAGAGAGGGAGATAAACCAAGAAACAGACTCTAAACTATAAAGAACAAACTGATGATTACCAGAGGGGGGCTGGGTGGGAGGATGGGTTAAATAGATGATAGGGATTAAGGAGTACACTTGTGATGAGCATGGAGTGTTGTATGGAATTGATGAATCACTATATTATACACCTGATTCTAATATAACACTGTATGGTTATTTATTTATTTTATTTAAAAATAAATACATAAATTATGTTTTCAAATAATTCATAAAAATAAAAATTAGGGCTTTTGATGTTTTTAAAAGAAATGACCTTTCATTTTGATGTTTTTGTTTAAAATGTTTTCCCCTTATCAACTTCCCCCACCATCTCCCCACCTTTAGTTTCTTCCCAAATGCTCCATATGCAATTAATTATGAGATCCTCAGAATATATGTGATGAGAGCTCCAACAGCTAAAATATGAGACCATCTGTTAATTTGGAGGCTTTATTAATAAATGATTCTCTATATGTTTTGAGGAACCTCTAGATTTTCCAATAAGGAATCTACATGGCAGATGACAGAGTAGAACATCCTTCAAAAACAATGCTTCTGTGTCAAACAACTGGAATCTATCCTGTCAGTGGTTAGCTAAACATTATGACAACCTCCCAGTGGAGGCATCATGTCAAACAGTTTGTTGTGCTGCTGTTCTAAATGAACACATAGATAGACTGCCTTAGATAATCAGTTGTAAGTGGGAAGTAGAGGCAGCAAAAGATGCTGAAGAAGAGGGGGAAAAATGGAAAAGGTCATCCTTCATAAGCCTCCTTTCAAATGCAGTATTGCTGAGCCCAGTTGCAGTAGGGCAATTGCAATATGGCTCCCCTTGGCTTCACTAGAGCACCAGCCTGTCTGTAACTCTATGATGATAGAACTGCAAGCACCTTCAAAAAATGACAGAGCACCATAGGCTTTGGGGAGAAGGGCATGGTGTAAGAGTGAAGGGATAAAGCAGTTTAATTGGTATCTGAGCATAGACAAAAGTCTGAGCTCCATACAACACTGAATCTTTAGATTCAGCTAGAATAAATCCATCTAAAAGAGTTTAGGAACAGCCTCTATTCTCTCTTTGTTGCCCTATTCTAGTTTCTGACTGATAAAGATGACTGATAAAGGATATGACTGATATGACTGATAAAGGATATGACTGATAAAGCTGTAAGGCATGGTCTTTCTCTCCAAGCTGTTTTTAGGATGACCTCTTCAACAGCAGGGAGTATCTGAATACCTCTGGCTACAATCCTAGCACTAATAAGAACTAAGGCAAGTGCTCCATTGTATTTTATCCTATGTTAGTAGAGAGTAAAGGCAATGAGAACACCAGAACTGGGCTTCTAGGACTACAGCATGCATCACTCAGTTCAATATGATGACTTTTAATGGAGAATAAAGAAGAATGTGATAAGAAAGCATGATTAATTTCCCAATATCTTTTCCTGAGATAGCTTGGTTTCTCTTAAAGTCCCCATGTTTTGTGGGGGAAGATGGTGAAGTAGGAAGGATCCTAAGCTCACTTTGTCCCATGGACATACCAAGATAACAGCCATATCAGTGCAACCCATCCAGAAAACAATCCAAACACAGGAAAAAGAGACTTTTCACAGTTAGTCATGGAAAGAAGGACACATTGGCCCCAGTCATTAAGCGGCCGCCGAGGACTCAGAAGCCTCCCCCTTGAGCCCCCTCACTTTCCTATGCTGCCCTGTCCCCCCTGACTGCCTTCTCCCACTGCCGCCTTCTGCAGGCCTTTTCCACAGAGGAAAAGGAATTGTATTTTATGTCCGCTATCCAGAACCTCCACTCTTTCGACCCCTTTGCTGATGCAAGTAAGGGTGATGATCTGCTTCCCGCTGGCACTGAGGATTATATCCATATAAGAATTCAACAGAGAAATGGAAGGAAGACCCTTACTACTGTCCAAGGGATCGCTGATGATTACGATAAAAAGAAACTAGTGAAGGCATTTAAGAAGAAATTTGCCTGCAATGGTACTGTAATTGAGCATCCAGAATATGGAGAAGTGATTCAGCTACAGGGTGACCAGTGCAAGAACATATGCCAGTTCCTTGTAGAGATTGGATTGGCTAAGGACGACCAGCTGAATGTTCATGGGTTTTAAGTGCTTTTGGCTCACTGAAGCTTAAGTGAGGATTTCCTTGAAATGAGTAGAATTCCCCTTCTATCCCTTGTCATAAGTTTAAAAACCTGTGACAGCTTGTATAATGTAACCATTTGGGGTCTGCTTTTAACTTGGACTAGTGTAACTCCTTCATGCAATAAACTGAAAAGAGCCAGAAAGAAAGAAAGAAAGAAAGAAAGAAAGAAAGAAAGAAAGAAAAAGAAAGAAGGAAAGAAAAGAAAGACACATTGAAGATAGCAGGAAGGGTGGAAATGTGATTGGAAAGCAAACTCCCTGCAATCCTAACCATAAATGGGAGGGACACTGCAAGCATCCAGAAGGGAGAGAAGCAGACCCCACACCAGGCACCCCAGGCAGGCAGAACCTGTACTGGGAAAACAAATACCCATGACATTTGGCTTTGAAAATCACAGGGGCTTAACTGCATGAGTTTTTTAAACCAGTGGGGCTTAACACCCGAGTATTTTAAAAATCAGCAGAGTCAGCTCTGGATGAGCTGTAGGGTAATAGGAAACTGAGTCCCTACCCTTGAAGAGATAGCATAGCAGTCTTCCCTAGATAAAGCACAGAAGCAGCAGTTTGAAAAGTGCCTGGGGTATACATGAAGGAGATTTATTTACTAATCTCAGAATGCATGCTAAAGGGGCAGGGACTTTTTGGAAAACAAAAGAGCTGGTAGATGTCATTCTCTCCCCAACTCCCCAACCTAGATAGCCACCCTGTAGGAAGGAGCATGAATACTCTTCACTTAATTTGCTACCATCATGTTCCCTACCCCCGTATTCTCTTATTATATGCCCCATCCAACCCACACCACTCAGCAGAAATCCCTCTAAAGAAGCCCCTCCCTCATTTTGTTCTTGAAGCAGTCCTGGAAGGGACTGCACCACTCCAAAGTGACCCCTGCCCTGGGGAGAGAAGATAACCACACTCACCAGTTTGAATGAAGCCCCAGCAGCTGAACTTTATAAATGGCAGTGCAGAGAGAGTACCTTGCCAATCAGTGCATCTACAGCCCCAGCAGAAAATGTGGGGGCAAGAATTTGGTCTGCCAACCCCACCTATTCGCAAAAGCCTCTCAGCAACAAGGCAGAGAGAGCACCTTGCAGGTCAGTGCTACTGCAGCCCCAACAGACAGACTAGAGTCAGGTATCTGGTTTGTCTGTAGGCCACACCCTCCAACTAAAGCCTAAGGGAACAATACAGGGAGAATACCCTATAGATCAGTACAGCCATAGCCCCAGCAAATGGGCTAAGAGCAGGCAGTTGGTCTGACTGCTGACACCACCCAACTACAAGACCATGGAGGCCTCAGCCTAAGCCCTTAACAGCACAAGAACCAAACTGCTCACAAAAGGCAGAGTGGGCCCTGCAGCCAACTGGACTGAATGCAAATGAGGCCCAGCCATAACAGTAGGTTACACCCAACACACATAGGAGAAACGCCTCAAGTGGCTGATTCAAATGAACGGGGGATATTGCACTATAGGGCACCAAAGGACCTCTTCTTCGTAAGGCCACTACCTTCAAGATCAGAAGACATAACCACATTCCCAATACATACAAACAGACCAAATGTCCTTTCCTAAATGAAAGAACAGGGAAAAAAACAGGAAGAGATAAATGAAATGAACATAAGCAATATGAATGATAAAAAATTCAAAATAATGGTCATAAAGATGCTTACTGGATTTGAGAAAAGAATGGGGGATCTCAGTGAGACCTTCCACATAGAGAGAGAAAATATAAAAATGAATGAATCAGAGATTGGGAACTCAAAAACTGAAAAATTTAAACAGACATAAGAATGAGACAATAGTAGATAAGAAGAGGTAGAAGAATCGATCAGCGAGCTAAAAGACAGAGTACTGTAAAATTATCAAGCTGAACAGCAAAAAGAAAAAAAAACAATAATAAAAGAGAATAGGTTAAGGGAACTCAAACACTGTCAAATATAATAACATTTGCATTATAGGGTTCCCAAAAGGAGGAGAAATAGAATAGAGGATGAAAAGTTATTTGAAGAAATAATAGCTGAAAATTTCCCTAATTTGTGGAAGTAAACAGATATCCAGTTCCAGGAGGCATAGGAAGCTCCCCACAAAGTCAACTCAAAGAGGTCCACACTAAGACACATAATAATTAAAATGCAAAAAGTAGTGATAAAGAGAGATTTTAAAAGCAGTAAGAGAAAAGAAAACATTTATATACAACAGAAACCTCACAAGTCTAAAAGCTGATATTTCAGCAGAAACTTTGCAAGCCACAAGGGAATGGTATGATATATTCAAACTGCTAAAAGGAAAAAAAAAATATCCTGCAACCAAGAATACACTACCTAGCAAGGCTATCATTCAGAATATAAGAGAGAAAAAGAGTTTCCCAATCAAAAGGTAAAGGAGTTAATAATCACTAAGCCACTCTTACAAGAAGTGTTAAAGGGAATTCTTTGAGTTGAAAGAACAGGCCATAGTCAGGAGAAAGAAAATTATGAAAAGAAAAAAAAATTCATGAGCAAATACAAACATAATAAAAGTAGTAGATTAATTACTTATAAAACCATCACAGAGGTTAAAGCACAAAAGCAGTAAAATCAATTATATCTAGAAAAAAATCAGTCAAGGGATTAACAGAAAGGGATGTAAAGTATGACAACATATACATTAAATGTCAGGGGCTGTAAAAATGTAGTGTTCTTAGGGGTGCCTGGTTGGCTCAGTTGGTTTAGTGTCCGACTTCGGCTCGGGTCATGATTTTATGTTCTGTGGGTTCGAGCCCCGTGTCGGGCTCTGTGCTGGCAGCTTAGAGCCTGGAGCCTGCTTCAGATTCTGTGTCTCCCTCTCTCTCTGCCCTTTCCCTGCTCATGCTCTGTCTCTCTCTCTCTCTGTCAAAAAATAAGTAAACATTAAAAAAATTTAGTGTTCTTAGAATGGATTCAAACTAAAGTGACAATCAATATAGATTACTATATGCATAAAAAGTTATATATGAACCTAATGGTAACCACAGATCAAAAACCTGTATACATAACACAAAAAGCAAAGAGAAAGGAACTCAACTATATCACTAAAGAAAGCCATGAAACCATTAGGGAAGAGAGCAAACGAAGAATGGAACAGAGAATAATTACTAAAACAACCATAAAACAAGTTAAAAAAAATGGCAACAAGTACATATCTGTCAGCAATTACTTTGAATGTAATGGACTAAATCCTTCAATCAAAAGACACAGGGTTACTAAATGGATGAAAAAAAACAAGACCCATCTATATGTTGCCTACAAGAGACTCACTTCAGACCTAAGGACACATGCAGATTAAAGGTGAAGAGTTGGAAAAACACGTACCATGCAAACATAAGCAAAAGAAAGTTGGGGTAGTAATACATATGTCAGACAAAATAGACTTTAAAACGAAGACTGCAACAAGAGACAAAGAAGGATACTACATAATCATAAAGGGAACAATCGAACAACAAGATATAACAATTGTTTGTATTTATGCACCCAACAGGAAAACACCAAAATATATAAAAACAGTTAATAACAAACATAAAGTAACCAATTGAAAATAATATAATAATAGTTGGGGGACTCTAACACCCCATTTACAACAATGGATAGATCTTCCAGACAGAAAACCAACAAGAAAACAGTGGCTTTGAATGACACATTGGACCAGACAGATCTAACAGACATATTCAGAACATTCCATACAGTAACAGTGGACTACATATTCTTCTCAACTGTGCATGAAACAGTCCCCAAAATAGACCATGTTAGGCCAGAAAACAAGTCTCAATACATCTAAAAATTTTGAAATCATATCATGCATCTTTTATGACCATAGCAACGTGAAACTAGAAATCAATCACATGAGAAAATCTGGAAGGAACACAGATACATGGAACCTAAGTAACATGCTACTAAAAAAATGAATGGGTCAAACCAGAAATTAAACAGGAAATCAAAAAAATACATGGATTACATACAACACGGGAATCTAACCTCAAAACCAAGAGCACACTGTATACACTGTATGTTAGCCAACTTGACAGTAAATTATATTAAAAAAATAAAAAACAAAAAAGTACATGGAAACAAATGAAAATAAAATGGTACAAAATCTATGGGGTACAGCAAAAGCTGTTCAAACAGGGAAGGTTATAGCAATACAGGCCTACCTCAACCCAAGGGTCCATCAAGAGATGAATGGATAAAGAGGATGTCATGCACACACACACACACACACACACACACACACAGGAATATTACTCATCCAACAAAAAGAATGAAATCTTGCCATTTGCAACAACATGGATGGCTCTAGAAAGTATAATGCTAAGTGCAATAAGTCAGTCAGAGAAAGACAAATACCATATAATTTTTCTCATTGTGGAATTTAGGAAACAAAACAAACAAGGAAAAAAGTTACAAATAATAAAACAGACACTTAAATATAGAGAAAAAACTGGTGGTTACTAGAGGGAAGGAGAGTGGGGGAATGGATGAAATAGGTGAAGGGGATTAAGACTATACTTATTGTGATGAGTAGTGAGTAATTTATAGAATTGATGAATCACTACATTATATACCTGAAACTAATATAACTCTGTACATTAATTATACTGGAACTAAAAAAAGCAAATAAATAAATTAAAAAAATACAAGCCTACCTCAAGAAGCAAGAATTATCTTAAATAAACAACCTAACCTTACACCTAAAGGAGCTAAAAAAAGAGGAATAAACAAAACTTTATTCCAGGAGGGGAAAGAAAATAAATAATATTGTGCATAAATAAATGAAAGTAGGACTAAAACAACAATAGAACAGATCAATGAAACCAGGAGCTGGTTCTTTGAAAAGATCAACAAAATTGGTAATCTGTTACCCAGACTAAAACAAACAAACAGACAAACAAAAAAGGAAGCAGATTCAAATAAGCAAAATCAGAAATGAAGGGAGATTAATAACAACAGACACCATAGAAATAAAAAGAATTAGGGGCACCTGGGTGGCTCAGTTGGCTGAGCGTCAGACTTCGGCTCAGGTCACTGTCTCATGGTTCCTGAGTTCAAGCCCCACATTGGGCTCTGTACTGACAGCATAGAGCCTAGAGCCTTCTTCGAATTCTATGTCTCCCTCTCTCTCTCTCTCTGCTCCTCCCCCACTCATGCTCTGTCTTTCTCTTTCCTTCAAAAAATAAATTTAGGATGGTGGCGTAGGAGGACGCTGGGCTCACCGAGCATCCTACTGATCACTTAGATTCCACCTACAACTGCCTAAATAACCCAGAAAACTGCCAGATGACTAGCAGAACAAAGTCGCTGGACCCAAGCGCAGAAAAGAGGCCCATGGAAGAGGGTAGGAAGGGCGGAGAGGCGGTGTGCGCTCCATGGACTGGCGGGAGGGAGCCGGGCGGAGGGGCGGCCCGCTGGCCAAGCAGAGCCCCCGAGTCTGGCTTGCAAAAGTGGAGGGGCCCGACGGAGTGTGTTCTGACAGCAAGCACAACTTAGCATCTGGTAGGTCATAAGTTAACAGCTCTGCTCAGAGAACGGGAGGGCTGGAGGACAATGGGAGGGAGGGTTGTTGAGCCACGGACGACAGAGCTCAGGTTGGCAGGGAACAAAGGTGCTCTCCAGCACTATCTCCCTCGCCCATCCCCCAGCCAAAATCCCAAAGGGAACAAGTTCCTGCCAGGGAACTTGCTTGCACCACACAAACACCCAAAGCTGTGCTTATGCGGATCCATCCCTCCAGCAGGTCTGACTCCCTCCTGGTGCCGCAGGGCCTCTCCCGAAGTGAATCTCCAAAGGAAAAGTGAGCTTAGCCTGCCTCTCCAGCCCCCATGCACCTTGCCTATCCACGCCAGCTAATACTCCAGATCCCCAGCACCAAACCCTGGCAGTGTGCAAGTAGCCCAGACAGGCCATGCCACCCCACAGTGAATCCCGCCCCTAGGACAGGGGAAGAGAAGCCACACACCAGTCTGACTGTGCCCCAAGTGGTGGGCTGGGGGCAGAAATCAGGTCTGACTGCGGCCCTGCCCACCAACACAGGTTATTCAAGACAGCACAGGGGAAGTGCCCCCCCAGTCCTGCACCACTCCAGGGACTATCCAAAATGACGAAACGGAAGAATTCCCCTCAGAAAAACGTCCAGGAAAAAACAACAGCTAATGAACTGATCAAAAATGTTTTAAACAATATAACAGAAAGTAAATTTAGAATAATAGTCATAAAATTAATCGTTGGGCTTGAAAACAGTATAAAGGACAGCAGAGAATCTCTTGCTACAGAGATCAAGGGACTAAGGAACAGCCAGGAGGAGCTAAAAAAGGCTATCAATGAACTGCAAAATAAAATGGAGACAACTACGGCTCGGATTGAAGAGGCAGAAGAGAGAATAGGTGAACTAGAAGATAAAATTATGGAAAAAGAAGAAGCTGAGAAAAAGAGAGATAAAAAAAATCCAGGAGTATGAGGGGAAAATTAGAGAACTAAGTGATGCACTAAAGAGAAATAATACACGCATAATTGGTATTCCAGAGGAGGAAGAGAGAGGGAAAGGTGCTGAAGGGGTACTTGAAGAAATCATAGCTGAGACCTTCCCTGATCTGGGGAAGGAAAAAGGCATTGAAATCCAAGAGGCACAGAGAACTCCTTTCAGACGTAACTTGAATCAACCTTCTGCACGACATATCATAGAGAAACTGGAAAAATACAAGGATAAAGAGAAAATTCTGAAAGCAGCTAGAGATAAACGTGCTCTAACATATAAAGGGAGACCTATAAGACTCATGACCGATCTCTCTACTGAAACTTGGCAGGCCAGAAAAGAATGGCAGGAGATCTTCACTGTGATGAACAGAAAAAAATATGCAGCCGAGAATCCTTTATCCAGCAAGTCTGTCATTTAGAATAGAAGGAGACATAAAGGTCTTCCCAAATAATCAAAAACTGAAGGAATTTGTCATCACTAAACCAGCCTTACAAGAGATCTTAAGGTGGATCCTGTGAGACAAAGTACCAGAGACATTGCTACAAGCATGGAACCTATGGACATTACAATGACTTTAAACCCATAGCTTTCTACAATAACACTGAATGTAAATGGACTAAATGCGCCAACCAAAAGACATAGGGTATCAGAATGGATAAAAAAACAAGACCCGTCTATTTGCTGTCTACAAAAGACTCATTTTAGACTTGAGGACACCTTCAGATTGAGAGTGAGGGGATGGAGAACTATTTATCATGCCACTGGAAGTCAAAAGAAAGCTGGAGTAGCCATACTTATATCAGACAAACTAGACTTTAAATTAAAGGCTGTAACAAGAGATGAAGAAGGGCATCATATAATAATCACAGGGTCTATCCGTCAGGAAGAGCTAACAGTTACAAATGTCTATGCGCCGAAAACGGGAGCCCCCACATATATAAAACAATTACTCACAAACATAAGCAACCTTATTGATAAGAATGTGGTAATTGCAGGGGACTTTAACACTCCACTTACAGAAATGGATAGATCATCTAGACACATTGTCAATAAAGAAACAAGGGCCCTGAATGATACATTGGATCAGATGGACTTGACAGATATATTTAGAACTCTGCATCCCAGAGCAACAGAATATACTTTCTTCTCGAGTGCCCATGGAACATTCTCAAAGATAGATCACATACTGGGTCACAAAACAGCCCTTCATAAGCATACAAGAATTGAAATTATACCATGCATACTTTCAGACCACAATGCTATGTAGCTTGAAATCAACCACAGGAAAAAGTCTGGAAAGCCTCCAAAAGCATGGAGGTTAAAGAACACCCTACTAAAGAATGAATGGGTCAACCAGGCAATTAGAGAAGAAATTAAAAAATATACGGAAACAAATGAAAATGAAAATACAACAATCCAAATGCTTTGGGATGCAGCGAAGGCAGTCCTGAGAGGAAAATACATTGCAATCCAGGCCTATCTCAAGAAACAAGAAAAATCCCACATACAAAATCTAACAGCACACCTAAAGGAAATAGAAGCAGAACAGCAAAGACACCCTAAATCAGCAGAAGAGAAATAACAAAGATCAGAGCAGAAATAAACAATATAGAATCTAAAAAAACTGTAGAGCAGATCAACGAAACCAAGAGTTGTTTTTTTGAAAAAAATAAACAAAATTGATAAACCTCTAGCCACGCTTTTCAAAAGGAAAAGGGAGATGACCCAAATAGATAAAATCATGAATGAAAATGGAATTATTACAACCAATCCCTCAAAGATACAAGCAATTATCAGGGAATACTATGAAAAATTATATGCCAACAAACTAGACAACCTGGAAGAAATGGACAAATTTCTAAACACCCACACTCTTCCAAAACTCAATCTGGAGGAAATAGAAAGCTTGAACAGACCCATAACCAGCAAATAAATTGAATCAGTCATCAAAAATCTCCCAACAAATAAGAGTCCAGACCCGATGGCTTCACAGGGGAGTTCTACCAGACGTTTAAAGCAGAGATAATACCTATCCTTTTCGAGCTATTCCAAGAAATAGAAAGGGACGGAAAACTTCCAGACTCATTCTATGAAGCCAGGATTACTTTGATTCCTAAACCAGACAGAGACCCAGTAAAAAAAGAGAACTACAGGCCAATATCCCTGATGAATATGGATGCAAACATTCTCAATAAGATACTAGCAAATCGAATATGACAGCATATAAAAAGAATTATTCACCATGATCAAGTGGGATTCATTCCTGGGATGCAGGGCTGGTTCAACATTCGCAAATCAATCAACGTGATACATCACATTAATAAAAGAAAAGATAAGACCCGTATGATCCTGTCAATCGATGCAGAAAAGGCCTTTGACAAAATTCAGCACCCTTTCTTAATAAAAACCCTCGAGAAAGCTGGGATAGAAGGAACATACTTAAAGATCATAAAAGCCATTTATGAAAAGCCCATAGCTAACATCATCCTCAGTGGGGAAAAACTGAGAGCTTTTTCTCTGAGATCAGGTACATGACAGGGATGTCCACTCTCACCGCTGTTGTTTAACATAGTGTTGGAAGTTCTAGCATCAGAAATCAGACAACAAAAGGAAATCAAAGGCATCAAAATTGGCAAAGATGAAGTTAAGCTTTCACTTTTTGCAGATGACATGATATTATACATGGAAAATCCGATAGACTCCACCAGAAGTCTCCTAGAAAAGATACATGAATTTAGCAAATTTGCAGGATACAAAATCAATGTACAGAAATCAGTTGCATCTTATACACTAATAATGAAGCAACAGAAAGACAAATAAAGAAACTGATCCCATTCACAATTGCACCAAGAAGCATAAAATACCTAGGAATAAACCTAACTAAAGATGTACAAGATCTGTATGCTGAAAACTATAGAAAGCTTATGAAGGAAATTGAGGCAGATATAAAGAAATGGAAAGACATTCCGTGCTCATGGATTGGAAGAATAAATATTGTCAAAATGTCAATACTACCCAAAGCTATCTACACATTCAATGCAATCCCAATGAAAATTGCACCAGCATTCTTCTCGAAACTAGAACAAGCAATCCTAAAATTCATATGGAACCACAAAAGGCCTCGAATAGCCAAAGTAATTTTGAAAAAGAAGGCCAAAGCAGGAGGCATCACAATCCCAGACTTTAGCCTCTACTACAAAGCTGTCATCATCAAGACAGCATGGTATTGGCACAAAAACAGACACGGACAAATGGAATAGAATAGAAACCCCAGAACTAGACCCACAAACGTACGGCCAACTAATCTTTGACAAAGCAGGAAAGAACATCCAATGGAAAAAAGACAGTCTCTTTAACAAATGGTGCTGGGAGAACTGGACAGCAACATGCAGAAGGTTGAAACTAGACCACTTTCTCACACCATTCACAAAAATAAACTCAAAATGGATAAAGGACTTGAATGTGAGACAGGAAACCATCAAAACCCTAGAGGAGAAAGCAGGAAAAGACCTCTCTGACCTCAGCCTAGCAATTTCTTAGTTGACACACCCCCAAAGGCAAGGGAATTGAAAGCAGAAATGAACTACGGGGCCTTATGAAGATAAAAACTTCTGCACAGGCACAGAAACAACCAACAAAACTAAAAGGCAACCAACGGAATGGGAAAAGGTATTTGCAAATGACATATTGGACAAAGGGCTAGTATCCAAAATCCATAAAGAGCTCACCAAACTCCACACCCAAAAAACAAATAACCCAGTGAATAAATGGGCAGAAAACATGAATAGACACTTCTCTAAGGAGGACATCCTGATGGTCAACAGGCACATGAAAAGATGCTCAACGTCGCTCCTTATCAGGGAAATACAAATCAAAACCACACTCAGATTTCACCTCACACCTATCAGAGTGGCCAAAATGATCAAATCAGGAGACTATAGATGCTGGAGAGGATGTGGACAAACGGGAACCCTCTTGCACTGTTGGTGGGAATGCAAATTGGTGCAGCCACTCTGGTAAACAGAGTGGAGGTTCCTCAGAAAATTAAAAATAGACCTACCCTATGACCCAGAAATAGCACTGCTAGGAATTTACCCAAGGGATACAGGAGTACTGATGCATAGGGGCACTTGTACCCCAATGTTTATAGCAGCACTCTCAACAATAGCCAAATTATGGAAAGAGCCTAAATGTCCATCAACTGATGATTGGATAAAGAAATTGTGGTTTATATACACAATGGAATACTACGTGGCAGTGAGAAAGAATGAAATATGGCCTTTTGTAGCAACGTGGATGGAACTGGAGAGTGTGATGCTAAATGAAATAAGCCATACAGAGAAAGAGAGATACCATATGGTTTCACTCTTATGTTGGTCCTGAGAAACTTAACAGAAACCTATGTGGGAGGGGAAGGGAAAAAAAAGAGGTTAGAGTTGAAGAGAGCCAAAGCATAAGAGACTTTTAAAAAACTGAGAACAAACTGAGGGTTGATGGGGGGTGGGAGGGAGGGGAGGGTCGGTGATGGGTATTGAAGAGGGCATCTTTTGGGATGAGCCCTGGGTGTTTTATGGAAATCAGTTTGACAATAAACTTCATATATTGAAAAAAAATGAAAAAAAATGAATTAAAAAACATTAAATTGTGTTTAGAAAAGTAAAAGGAATATAAGAGAATATTATGAAAAATTATATACCAACAAATAAGACAACTTAGAAAGAATGGTAAAATCCTAAAAACAAATAATTTTCTAAAACTGAATCAGGAAGAAATAGAAAATTTGAGCAGACCAATTGCTAGCAATGAAAATGAATCAGAAATCAAAATACTTCCAAAAAACAAAATTCCAAGACCACATGAATTCACAGGTGAATTCTACCAAACATTTAAAGAAGAATTAATACCCATTATTCTTAAAGGTTTTCCAAAAAATGGAAGAGGAAGGAAAGCTTCCAAATTCATTCTATGAGGCCAGCATCACCCTGATACCAAAACCAGATTAAGACACTATAAAAAAGAAATCTGCTGGACAATAACTCTGATGAACATAAATGCAAAAATCCTCAACAAAATAGCAAACTGAATCCAACAATACCTTAACAAAATCATTCACCATTATCAAGTGGAGCTTTATTCCTGAGAAGCAGGGTGATTTTATACTTAACATGATATATCACATTAACAAAAGAAAAGATAAAACTTCATGATCATCTCACTAGTGCATATAAATTATCGACAACGTACAACATTCATTCATGCTAAAAACTCTCAATCAAGTAGGTTTAGAGGGAACATACCTCAACATAATAAAGGTCATATATGAAAAACCCAGAACTAATATCATACTCAACAGTAAAATACTGAGAGGACATCCTCTAAGAACAGAAACAAGACAAGGATGTCCACTCTTGCCACTTTTATTCCACATAGTACTGGAAGGCCTAACCACAGCAATCAGACAAGAAAAAGAAATAAAAGAATCCATATTGGTAAGGAAGAAATAAAACTTCCACCAATTGTTGATGACATTATATTACATATAGAAAAGCCTAAAGATTCCACAAAAAAACTACTAGAACTGATAAATGCATTCAATAAAATTACAGGATATAAAATAAATATAAAAAAATCTTTTGTATTTCTATACTTGATTAATAAATTGGGAGAAAGAGAAATTTAAAAATAGTTGCATTTACTATTGTACCAAAAAGAATAAAATACCTAGGAATAAACTTAACCAAAGAGGTGCAAGCTCTATACTCCAAAAACTATAAAACTTGATGAAAGAAATTAAAGATGATGCAAACAAATGGAAAGATATTACATGCTCATGGACTGAAAGAATTAATATTGTTTAAATGTCCATATTAGCCAAAGCAATCTACAGATTGAATGCAACCCCTATCAAAATACCAACAGCATTTTCACAGAAATAGGATATCCCAAAATTTGTATGGAAGCATAAAAGACCCCAAACAGCCAAAACAATCTTGAAAATGAAGAACAAAGCTGGAGGTATCACAATTCCATTATTCAAGATATCCTACAAAGGTGCAGTAATCAAAACAGTATGGTACTGGCACAAAAATAGACACATACATCAATGGAAAAGTACAGAGACTCTAGCTTTTATTAAACTATGAAAAAGAAGGGCAAGAATATATAATGGGAAGAAAACAGTATCTTCAACAAATGGTGTTGGGAAAACTGGACAACTACATATGAAAGCATGAAACTGGACCACTTCTTACAGTATACACGAAAATAAACTCAAATGGATTAAAGGTCTAAATGTGAGATCTGAAACCAAAAAATTCCTAGAATAAAACATAGGTAGTAATTTCTTTGACATCAGTTGTAGAAACATTTTCCCGGATATATCTCCTCTGGCAAGGGAAACAAAAACATTTAAAGTATTGGGACTGCACCAAAACAAAAAGCTTCTGCACAGTGAAGGAAACCATTGACAAAACAAAAAGGCAATCTCTGAATGGGAGAAGCTATTTGCAAATGATATATCCAATAAGGGGTTAATATCCAAAATATATAAAGAAATAATAGAACTCAACACACACAAAAAATAAATAATCCAATTTAAAAATGGGCAGAGGGCCTGAGTAGACATTTTTCCCAAGATATCCAGATCGCCAACAGACACACGAAAAGATGCTTAACATTACTAATTATCAGGGAAGTGCAAATTAAATCCACAATGAGATATCACTTTATACCTGTGAATGACTAAAATCAAAAAGAAAAGAAATAAAAGTGCTGAGGTGGTATAGAGAAAAAAGTACCCTCATGCATTGTTGGCTGAGGTGGTATAGAGACAAAGGTACCATCATGCATTGTTGATGGGAATGCAAATTGATGTAGCCACTGTGGAAAGCAGTATGGAGGTTCCTCAAAAAACTAAATGCAACTACCATATAATCCAGTAATTCCACTACTGTGTATTTACCCAATGAAAATGAAAACACTAATTTGAAAACACATATGTACCCTTGTGTATAGCACAGCATTATTTAAAATAGCCAAAATATGGAAGCAACCCAAGTGTTCATTAAAAGATGAATTGACAAAGATGGAGTGTGTGTGTGTGTATTATATATATATATATATATATATATATATATATATATATGAAATCTTGCCATTTGCAACAACATGGAGGGACTTAGAGGGTATAATGCTAAGTGAAATAAATCAGTCAGAAAATGACAAATACCATATGATTTCACTCATAGGTTGAAATTAAGAAACAAAATAAATGCACAAAGCAAAGAAGAGACAAGTAAAAACAAGACTCTTAAATACAGGGAACAAACTGGGGTTTTCCAGAGAGGAGGTGGGTAGAGGGATGGGTGAAATAGATAAAGGGGATTAAAAGTACACTTAGCTTGATGCCCACCGAGAAATGTATACAAATTGTTGGATCCTTATACTTTTATGTCTGAAATAAGTATAACACTGCATGTTAATTGTACTTTAAAAAGGTCATGCTTTGCCATTTATAAACTTATTGAATGGATATATTCAAAATCCTAAATGCATTTGAAACTAGTGATATTTTCAACAATGTACTTCTCACTTTTTAAAGTAAAATCTCCATTTATCAGTTTTATATTTACTGTTTTCAATAATCAAGGGACTCTGATTTGTCCCAGTGTTACTGTCTTTGAGTTGTAACCAGTATTGAGTACACATTTTCCCTTTCTAACCTTTCTGTACCCAGAGTATTTGCAATGTATTCCTTACTTAGAATGTAAACATCAAAACAGAACAACATATTTCATATTTTATATACTCTATCATTCAAGGATCAGATCAAATCCTTTTTCCTCCATGAATCCTGCTCTGAGTTCTCCCAACCAAAGTGATCTCTCCTTTCTTCCACTACATGGAAAACTTCATTGGCTGCTCCACTTTTCTGCAATAATCTTATTTTCTGCTTTAGGTTGTTATTAAATAATTTCATTTACACACACATATTATATATTACAAAAACATATATATATATGTTTATATATATATATTACAAAAACATATATATATGTTTATATATATATTACAAAAACATATATATATGTTTATATATATATTACAAAAACATATATATATGTTTACATATATATAAATATATATATTACAAAAACATATATATATGTTTTTATACAAGCACACACATATATGTTTTCTAGTCATGTTATAAGCTTTTTAAGGACAAGTTATTCCATGGGGAACAGAACATAATTATGGTGAACTAGAGAGCATATGCCCACCTTAGAGGCAGTTAAATTAAAAATGAAACATTTTGCTGTTGAAACAAACACATCTGGCCAGCAGGCTGCCAGTTTGTCATTACTGGTCTAAACTAAGGTGTTGGAAATATAGATCAAAAGGAGAGAATACACAGGAACGTTAGAATTAACAAGTTGCGAAAGCATTTAATGTACGATTAAGAAAACTGAATCAAAAACAGGGACTAGGCAGAAGATAGCATGTGTCATTTGGGTTATCAAGAGGGTATCTACAGAGTAACCATGACAACTTTGCCAATAGGACAGCTGGGAGTGTTTATCTAGAATTCAGGAGAGAAATGAGAATTAGAGATACAGACTCATGGAGTCACGCTAAATATGAGATGTTACTCAGAGAGGGTCTAGAATGAGATGTTACTCAGGGTCTAGAACAAGAAGAGAAAAGAACCAAGAATAAAGCTGTCAGGAACACCTATATGTTAGAGATAAATAGAAAAAGAGAACACTGCATTTGTGAATAAGGAATAGAATCAGGAAAATGCAGTATCTCAGAATCCGAAGGGTATGGAATTTGTAAGTAATGGCATAGTCTTAAATGACTATCAACTTGTTTGGTACATAGTAGGCATGCAATAAAGATTTACTGAATAAATAAATGATTCCTTGAAAGAATCCAGAGCAGAGAAGACAAGAAAATCAGGGAACATCAGAACACTTCTCAGGACAAGAGCATATCAGCAAGTGGGTATCTCAATTATAACTCTGCAGTGTGTGAGTGATTCTATCATTTTAAAACTTTATCTGATCTGTTCTGTAAGGCTCAACAAACCTGCTTGGATGATGATCATTTTATTTTGAGCTAAATGGCTTTTTGTTACCTGTATTTTCAAAGTGGGAAATGTGTGGCTTTTCACCAGTACTATAACTCAGTTGGTTCCACCAGTTTCAGTCAGGCAATTTCAAGGTTTATGAAGGGCTGTAGAAATTTTCTTTATAACAGCCATGAAACCTTTAAGTGAGAAACATTTAACCTCAACTAATAACTGTATTCATTTGGGTGCGCATTTTTATTGGCAAACATTCTTTTGTGTTAGAGAAAAAGGATGTTTCCAGAGAAAAATGAAGGACATTTTCTCCCACCATGGTTTCTACTATTGCATAGTGAGACAAGAATCCTCAATGTAAAAGTTTGGTAGGGCAGGGCAGCATTAAAGCTTAGTTGGTACTTTCCAGGGAATCCTCTATTTCAGCCCCTTCACCACATTCTATCCTTTCTGGTCCCAGCTCAACAGGTGGTTTTCCCAAAACAGCACATTTATTAAAAATGGATTTGACTATTTGAGGTAGTCAACTCAAAGATTTTCATCTAAGTGTTTATATGCAGTATAAATGGTTTTTATATGTATGCGTCTGTACTCTCACATGCTTGGATACCTCAGACATTCATTTAAAATTTCTGTCCTGGGCCTGAACTATGTCTTGGTTCAATGCCATGGCTTTTTTATCATATAAGTTTGAAATAATTAGGCCAGGAGCTAGCAGTTAAAGCAATTTTGTGACTACTAGAAGAAAGGCATCAGGAGTAACACCTACTTTTTAATTTTTTTTTTTAATTTCAGAGATGCCCATTGATAGGAGCCCTTTGTGACACACCTCTGTGCCATATTGTGGCACCAGTAATCTCTGAGTTACCTTAGTCATCAAATGACAGATGCACCTACTTACTTGCATACATATACCTATTAAGGGAAGGAATCTGGCCCTGCCCACTGAATAGCTATGGTAGAGCTATATGGGTAAGGATGAGTCTGGGATCAGGGAAAAGGGCATCAAGGACCAAATTCTTTGCAGAGACATCCATGTAAGATCACCAAACCGAAAGAAAAAACAGAATCCTTTGGAATACAGGAGGCAAAGGAACAGAGGGTTTGAGAAGAAGGGTAGCCTGGGCAGACACAGCTCTAGAAACTTGTATCTTTAGGTTTCATTCTACCAAGCTGGACTGAGTCATGCGTTAGTTTTAAGGATTCATCCTAGCATCCAGTCAGCTTACTGAATTATGCCAATGGTTCACTTTAAGAAAGCTTCCATATAAAAAAGGAATCACTTTTTCTCTAACAACCTAACTTTCAAGTTTTGTTGCATGGTTTTGCCATATGAAGGATAGTGTGTGTGTGTGCACATTTGAGTAGTAAATAAGACACTGAGGTTCATCCTAGAAAAGACTAATACTAATTCATATGCCAGGACTCAAATCAATATATGCAAGATGGTATGAGTGCTACACACTAAGTGTTTAGCAGGAGACAGAGATTACTCCCAATAGCAGTATTGAGAAAGCATTTTAAGTAGAGAATATTTGAAAAGCAAATAGTAAAAGTTGAAAGCAGAAAGAGAAAAATAATGGCAAGACAGAGAATGAATCAAAGGCAGAACAAGCACAAGCAAAGAGAGCTAGGCAAAAGGAGCAATATATGTTCAAAGAATCACCCATAGCAATCCAAATTAATTATAGTACAAGATTCCTGTTGGGGATAAGCAGCAGATGCAAATTGAGCTCAGTGTTTTTAAATATTTATATATATATATCTGCATTACTTGGGGGAGGGCTTTTTAAAGATGAAGATTTCTGGACTTGCTCTCAGAGATTCTACTTTATAGGTCTAGGATACTGCTGAGGAATTGGGAAGTTTAATAGGCATCTAAAAGGGATGCTGATGTAGGTTGTCAGAGTCCACATTAAGGAAACTTTAAGTTAGGAGGTGATATCCTGGTAGGAGGCACTATCAGGTTTCTTTAAATTTCAAATTTCCTTAATGAAATTAAGATATTTTATTAAAAGTAATCCCATTGAATTATATCTCTTCTAGAATAGATATATTATGTAAAGCAAGTTATTCCTGTAATTCTAACTAGAATTATTTCAAATGAAACAGGAGAAAAACACCAAGTAAGAGTACCTTAAAACTTTATACATAAACAAGATGACCAACAATCTTTTTCCAATCAGACTGTCTGTTTGAAGGTCACAAATGACTTTTTTTTCCTCTCATTTTGGATAAATTAAGAAATGACCTGCTGTTCTATTTACAAAAATTAGTTACCCAATTCACCATCTGAGAGAGCTTTCGTTACTTTGGTTTGAATGTTCACAGGAATGAAATCTGAAATGTTGCCACATTTTCCATTTGGACAACATCATACATTTATCAAATGGAATATGTAAGCTTCCAGCATTAGATAATCTCAGTTCACAGAGGTATTTCAATATACAAGCATTGGATATAGGTACATTTTTGCCATCAAAAAGCAGCCTTTAGGGCCAGAAACCAACTCAATAAAAAAAAATGGGAAGTAGGATTTTTCTAGGCATAAAAATAATCATATTACAGACACAGCAAACAGTATGAATGAACATACATAAACCATAAAATGTTTTGGATGTTCTAAGAAATTGATAAAACACTGGTTTCATTAGAAAGACAGAATGAGGTCATATGTTGTAAACGGCCTTGAATAATAATCATAATATAAGCTAATACCTACCTACGTAGTGATTACTCTGTGCCACGCACTCTGTTCTTAAACCCTTTATATATATTAACTTATTTAATTAATCACAGCAAGGCTTTGACATAGGTACTATTATTAATCCCATTTTACAGGGAGATAGAGCTACTTGGGATGTCAGGAAAAGGTTTCAGGCACAGATTTGTTATGAGAAAGGTATTTATGACTGCAATGTAGAAGATGGCTTAGAAAGAAGAGGGATTAGAGGTAGAAGGTTAGGAAAAATGATAGTATAATAATTCAGGCAAGCTTTAATAAAAACTCTGAATTAGGACAGTTGAAATGGAAAGAAGGAACAAATTCAAGAGAGAGATCTTAGGCAAATTGACCATACTAAATAGTTGATTGAATTTCAGGTTTAGAGGAAGCAGTGAAAGGATTATAAATTATAGCTTCCAGGTCTCACTTGGGTATATAGGTAGATGATGGTGATATTCATCAGGACAGGAAATGTAGAGGGAAGCATACTTTACAAGTAAGGTAATAAATTTCATTTTGGATGCCTTGTATTGCAATTCCAGTAATATACCAGAGGCAAATATAAAACAGTTAGCTGTCCGTATGAGGAACTAGGAGAGATATCTGAGAAGGAGATAGATTTGGGTATCAACAGCATTTTCACATGTCATCTTTGGCCGTTTGGAGTTCCTGCCTTCATCACTGCTGTCTGATTTATTAGTAAGAATTATGTTTGTGTGAAAGCACAGTAAGATTCTTTGAGGGCAGAACACCTTACCACATAAAGGCAGCTTAAAAATATATCAAAACTTAGGGCCAGCATGTCTTGGGTTTCCTGGCCCTAACTGCCACATGTTAGGGCAGAAGGGATCCAACAGAGTTCTACGTGGAGAACTAGGAAGTATCTGAATAAGGAATGCGTGTGCTAGATCAATATTTATCGAGCTTTAATGTGCATAGAAACCACCTTGGGAATCTTGTTAAAATGCACATTCAGATTCAGTAGGTTTGATGCGGGATATAAAACTGTACATTTATATCAAACTCTCAGGAAATACCAACAATGGTATTCCATGAACCATACTTTGAGTGGCAACAATCTGGATAAGTGCTGCCCAAGAGAATATAATGTGACCTGTATATACAATCAAAAATTTTCTAGTAGCCACATTAAAAAAGTAAAAAGAAACTTGTGATATTAATTTTAATAATACATTTAATTAACCCAATATATTCAAATATTACAATTTCATTATGCAATGTTAAAATATTAGTGAGATATTTTACATAATTTTGTACTAATATTTTGAAATTCATTGTGCACTCACAGTTGACACAGTTCATCTATTTCAGTTTGGAGTAGCCACAATTCAAGTACTTAAAAGCCAATTATGAAGGACAGTCTAAGCCAAGAGACTCAGTTCCAAATCAGGTGTCATGAATCTATGATCAACAACCTAAAATCATTCCCATGAAATAGACCTCAATTTTCCACAATGACTTTGAGAAATTTCATCCCATTCTATTCATAGCCATTTGTTCTCTTAATTTTCAAAGTGAAGTTAAACAGTTGCTTACCTCAGACAATGTTTACTTTCAATTTCCATGTAGCTGCCAAATATGTGATAAACTCACTTCAGATCAAGCCACTTAAGAAACTGAGCAGGAAGGGGAACCTGGATGGCTCAGTCAGTTAAGCATCTGGCACTTGAGTTTTGCTCGGGTCATGATCTCACAGTTCGTGAGATCAAGCCCTATGTTGGTCTCTGGAGTGACACTGGGGAGCCTGCTTGGGATTCTGTCTCTCTCCCACTCTCTCTGGCCCTCACCTGCTCGTGTTCTTTTTTTTTTTTTTAATTTACATCCAAATTAGTTAGCATATAGTGAAACAATGATTTCAGTAGATTCCTTAATGTCCCTTACCCATTTAGCCCATCCCCCATCCCACAACCCCTCCAGCAACCCTCAGTTTGTTCTCCATATTTATGAGTCTCTTCTGTTTTGTCCCTGTCCCTGTTTTTATATTATTTTTGTTTCCCTTCCCTTATGTTCATCTGTTTTGTCTCTTAAAGTCCCCATATGAGTGAAGTCATATGGTTTTGTCTTTCTCTGACTGACTAATTTCACTTAGCATAATACCCTCCAGTTCCATCCACGTTGTTGCAAATGGCAAGATTTCATTCTTTTTGATTGCCGAGTAATACTCCATTGTGTGTGTGTGTGTGTGTGTGTGTGTGTGTGTGTGTATACCACATCTTCTTTATCCATTCATCCATTGATGGACATTTGGGCTCTTTCCGTACTTTGGCTATTGTTGATAGTGCCGCCATAAACATGGGGGTGTGTGTGTCCCTTCAAAACAGCACACCTGTATCCCTTGGATAAATGCCTAGTAGTGCAATTGCTGGGTCATAGGGTAGTTCTATTTTTACTTTTTTGATCAACCTCCATACTATTTTCCAGAGTGGCTGCACCAGCTTGCATTGCCATCCACAATGCAAAAGAGATCCTCTTTCTCCACATCCTCACCAACATCTGTCGTTGCTTGAGTTGTTAATGTTAGCCATTCTGACAGGTGTGAGCTGGTATCTCATTGTGGTTTTGATTTGTATTTCCCTGATGATGAGTGATGTTGAGCATTTTTTCATGTGTCAGTTGGCCATATGGATGTCTTCCTTGGAGAAGTGTCTCTTCATGTCTTTTGCCCATTTCTTCACTGGATTATTTGTTTTTTGGGTGTTGAGTTTGATAAGTTCTTTATAAATTTTGGATACTAACCCTTTATCTGATATGCCATTTGAAAATATCCTCTCCCATTCTGTTGGCTACCTTTTTTGCTGATTGTTTCCTTTACTGTGCAGAAGGTTTTATTTTGATGAGGTCCCAGTAGTTAATTTTTGCTTTTGTTTCCCTTGCTTCCAGAGACGTGTTGAGTAAGAAGTTGCTGCAGCCAACATCAAAGAGGTTTTTGCTTGCTTTCTCCTCGAGGATTTTGATGGCTTCCTGTCTTACATTGAGGTCTTTCATCCATTTTGAATTTATTTTTGTGTATGGTGTAAGAAAGTAGTCCAGGTTCATTCTTCTGCATGTCGCTGTCCAGTTTTCCCAGCACCACTTGCTGAAGAGACTGTCTTTATTCCATTGGATATCCTTTCCTGCTTTGTCAAAGATGAGTTGGCCATATGTTTGTGGGTCCATTTCTGGGTTCTCTATTCTGTTCCATTGATCTGAGTGTCTGTTCTTGTGCCAGGACAATACTGTCTTGATGATTACAGCTTTGTAGTATAGCTTGAAGTCTGGGATTGTGATGCCTCCTGCTTTGGTTTTCTTTTTCAAGATTGCTTTGGCTATTCGGGGTCTTTTCTGGTTCCATACAAATTTTAGGATTATTTGTTCTAGCTTTGTGAAGAATGCTGGTGTTACTTTGACAGGGATTGCATGGAATATGTAGATTGCTTTGGGTAGTATCAACATTTTAACAATATTTGTTCTTCCTATCCAGGAGCATGGAATCTTTTTCCATTTTTTTTTTTTTTGGTGTCTTCTTCAATTTCTTTCATAAGCTTTCTATAGTTTTCAGTGTATAGATTTTTCATGTCCTTGGTTAGATTTATTCCTAGCTATTTTATGTTTTTTTGTGAAACTGTAAGTGGGATCGATTCCTTGATTTCTCTTTCTGTCACTTTATTGTTGGTGTATAGGAATGCAATGGATTTCTGTGTGTTGATTTCATATCCTGTAACTTTCCTGAATTCATGAATCAGTTCTAGCAGTTTTTTGGTGGAATCTTTAGGGTTTTCCATATAGAGTATCATGTCATCTGCGAAGAGTGAAATTTTGACCTCCTTCTGGCCCATTTGGATGCCTTTTATTTCTTTGTGTTGTCTGATTGCAGAGGCTAAGACTTCCAATACTATGTTGAATAACAGTGGAGAGAGTGGACATCCCTGTCTTGTTCCTGATCTTAGGGGGAAAGCTCTCAGTTTTTCCCCATTGAGGATGATATTAGCGTTGGGTCGTTCATATATGGCTTTTATGATCTCGAGGTATGCTCCTTCTATCCCTACTTTCTTGAGGGTTTTTATCAAAAAAGGATGTTGTATTTTGTCAAATGCTTTCTCTGCATCTATTGAGAGGATCATACGGTTCTTGTCCTTTCTTTTATTGATGTGATGAATCATGTTAATTGTTTTGCAGATATTGCACCAGCCCTGCATCCCTGGTGGTGAATAGTTTTTTAATGTATTGTTGGATCTGGTTGGCTAATATCTTGTTGAGTATTTTTACATCCATGTTCGTCAGGGGAATTGGTCTATAGTTTTCCTTTTTAGTGGGGTCTCTGGTTTTGGAATGAAGGTAATGCTGGCTTCATAGAAAGAGTATGGAAGTTTTCCTTCCATTTCTCTTTTTTGGAACAGTTTCAAGAGAATAGGTATTAACTCTTCCTTAAATGTTTGGTAGAATTCCCCGGGAAAGCCATCTGGCTCTGGACTCGTTTTTTGGCAGACTTTTGATTACTAATTCAATTTCCTTACTGGTTATGGGTCTGTTCAAATTTTCTATTTCTTCCTGTTTCAGTTTTGGTAGTGTATATGTTTCTAGGAATTTGTCCATTTCTTCCAGATTGCCCATTTTATTGGCATAAAATTGCTCATAATATTCTCTTATTATTGTTTTTATTTCTGCTGCTGTGTTGGTTGTGATCTCTCCTCTTTCATTCTTGATTTTATTTATTTGGGTCCTTTCCTTTTTCTTTTTGATCAAACTGGCTAGTGGTTTATCAATTTTTTTTTCAGTCTTTCAAAGAACCAGCTTCTTGTTTCATTAATCTGTTCTACTGGTTTTTGTTTTGTTTTGTTTTGTTTTGTTTTTGGTTTCAATAGCATTAATTTCTGCTCTAATCGTTATTATTTCCTGTCTTCTGCTGGTTTTGGGTTTTATTTACTGTTTTTTTTTTTTTCCAGATCCTTAAGGCATAAGGTTAGTTGTGTATCTGAGATCTTTCTTTCTTCATTAGGAAGGCCTGGATTGCTATATACTTTCCTGTTATGATCGCCTTTGCTGCGTCCCAGAGGTTTTGGGTTGTGGTGTTATCATTTTCATTGGCTTCCATATACTTTTTAATTTCCTCTTTAACTGCTTGGTTAGCCTATTCATTCTTTAGTAGGATGTTCTTCAGTCTCCAAGTATTTGTTACCATTCCAAATTTTTTCTTGTGGTTGATTTCGAGTTTCATAGCGTTGTGGTCTGAAAATATGCACGGTATGATCTCGATCTTTTTGTACTTACTTAGGGCTGATTTGTGTCCCAGTATATGCTCTATTCTGGAGAACATTCCATGTGCACTGGAGAAGAATGTATATTCTGTGGCTTTAGGATGAAATGTTCTGAATATATCTGTTAGGTCCATCTGGTCCAGTGTGTCATTGAAAGCCATTGTTTTCTTGTTGATTTTTTGAGTAGATGATCTGTCCATTGTTGTGAGTGGGGTGTTGAAGTCTACTATTATGGTATTACTATCGAGGAGTTTCTTTATGTTTGTGATTAATTGATTTATATGTTTGGATGCTCTCACATTTGGCACATAAATGTTTACAATTGTTAGGTCTTCTTGGTATATAGACCCCTTGATTATGATATAATGCCCTTCTGTATCCTTTGATAAAGTATTTGTTTTAAAGTCTAGATTGTCTGATGTAAGTATGGATACTCCGGCTTTCTTTTGTTAACCATTACCATGATAGATGGTTCTCCATCCCCTTATTTTCAATCTGAAGGTGTCTTTAGGTCTAAGGTGGGTCTCTTGTAAACAGCATATAGATGGATCTTGTTTTCTTATCCATTTTGTTACCCTATGTCTTTTGATTGGAGCATTGAGTACATTGACGTTTAGATTGAGTACTGAAAGATATGAATTTATTGCCATTATGATGCTTGTAGAGTTGGCGTTTCTGGAGATGTTCTCTGTTCCTTTCTAATCTTTTGTTGCTTTTGGTATTTATTTATTTATAGATATATTTTCATCTTTTCTCCCCTCAGAGAGTCCCCCTTAAAATATCTTGCAGTGTTGGTTTTGTGTTCATGAACTCCTTTAATTTTTGTTTGGGAAACTTTTTATCTCTCCTATTTTGAATGACAGCCTTGCTGGATAAAGAATTCTTGGCTGCATATTTTTGTTGTTTAGCACATTGAATATATCCTGCCAGTCCTTTCTGGCCTTCCAAGTTTCTGTGGATAGGTCTGCTTTGAACCTGATCTATCTTCCCTTCTGTGTTAAGGACTTTTTTTCCCTTGCTGCTTTCATGATTCTCTCCTTGCCTGAGTATTTTGTGAATTTGACTATGATATGTCTTCTTGATGGTCAGTTTTTGTTGAATGTAATGGAGGTCCTCTGTGCTTCCTGGATGTTGATGTCAGTGTATTTCCCCAGGTTAGGAAAGTTTTCTGTTATTATTTACTCACATAACCCTTCTACCCCTATTTTTCTTTCTTCCTGTTCTGGGACCCCTATGATTCTGATTTTGTTCCTTTTTAATGAGTCACTGATTTCTCTAATTCTTAAATCATGCTCTTTTGCCTTAATCTCCCTCTTTTTTCCTGCTTCATTATTCTCTATAAGTTTGTCCTCTATTGCTCTGTTCTGCCTCTTCCATCCTTGCTGCGGCTGCATCCATCCAAGATCGCAGCTCAGTTATAGAATTTTTAATTTCATTCTGGCTATTTTTTACTTCTTTATCTCTTCAGAAAGGAATCTAATCTATTTTCGACTCCAGCTAGTATTCTTATTATCATGATTCTACATTCTGGTTCAGACATCTTGCTTGTGTCTGTGCTGGTTAAATCCCTGGCTGTCATTTCTTTGTGATCTTTCTTTTGGGGTGAATTCCTTCATTTTATCATTTTGAAAGGAGAAAAGGAATTAATGAGGTAGAAAAATTGAAATAAAGAAAATAAAATTAAAAAAATATTGAAATTAAAAATTACACACAGACACACACACACACAAATCAAATAGATGATGCTAGATCCTAGGTGTGTTTTGGTCTGGGTGTTGAAAGTGGTTTGAAAAATTAGAGAAAAAAAAGGGGGGAAGGAAATCATTTGAGAATTTGAAAAATGAATACACTGAGGTAGAATAAAATGAGATGATGGGGGTAAAATAGAATTTGAAAAAATATACACAAAAGTAAAGAATGTAGTAGAAAAAAATAAAATATTTTTAACAACACTTAAAAATAAATATGATTTTTTCATTTTCTGTATTTAAGAAAAAAGAAAGGAAAAGAAAAAGAAAAAGATAAAAAAAGAAAAAAGAATCATTTGAAAACTTGAAAAAGTGAATACACTGTAGTAGACTAAAATAAAATGATGGAAGTAAAATAGAATTTGAAAAAAGTGACACAAAATTAAAATGTATAGTAATAAAAATTAAACAAAGATGTTTTTAATAAAAATTGAAAATAAAAATGAATTTTTTCTTTCTGTATTCAAAAAAAAAGAATTGTAAAAGAGAAAAAGGAAAAAAAAAGAAAGAAAATTGAATAGATGAACCTGTGAACAGATTGAAGTAGGACTGAAATTGCTTTGTTTTCCCCTAGAAGTCAGTCTATGTAGCTCTTTATAGTCCATAAATTAAGTCTGCGGTGAGACATGTGTTCTTGAAGAGCGAAGTTGGCCTCATTGGGCAGGGCTCAGTGTAATAGCTCCACTCTTCACTAGGTGGCGCTGCTAGCCTACTGGGGCGGATTGTTGCGGGACTCCTAGGTGCATATGCACATGCGCAGGAGCAGTGAAATCAGCACCACCCAACTACCCAGTCGCTTCTCCCAGATCATCAGTTGCGCACCCGTCCTCCTCTTCAGCTCTTGTCCACTCCTGCTTCTTCACTTTGTGACCATGCCCCAGGTAGCACCTCTCTCCCAAGCTTTGTCTCAGATGCAGCTGTTTTCCCCGGCCCCCTACTTCCAAAGGACTGCAGCTTTGACCCGTTCTGCCCCTCTGCAGGAGGGTCTCATCGAGCAATGGCTGAATATTGGCTGTTCCTGGGGATTCGCCCTTCCCACCAGAGCACCACCAGGTATTGAGCTGCGGAGTTGCACCCTTTGCACTCCCCTTTACAGTCTTAATGGAATTTAAACCCTCTCCTTTCTCCCTCCTCCCTTTTTAGTTTAGTCCTTGTGGCTGTTTACAATTTTCCACTTTCTCTCCAGTTGCTTTTGGGGAGGGGTGCTTTTCCCGTATTCCCCCCCCCCCAGTCTCCATCCTCTCTCCACCTGCAAAAGTGGTTCCCTACCTTTCAGGGATTCTTACTCCCCAAGTTCAGCTCTGTGCTGCATACCTGCTGAAGTCTGTGGTTCAGGTTGTGCAGATTGTTGTGTTAATCCTCCAATCAGTTTTCTAGGTGTATAGGATGGTTCAGTGTTGGTCTGGTTGTATTTTATGGACCCAAGACACACAAAAAGTTTCTATACTGTTCTGGCATCTTGACTCCTCCTCTTGTGTTCTCTTTTTTAAATAAATATATATTTTTAAAGAAACTGAACAGTTAGAATAAGCACTACAGTAGGAATCTGGAGATATGAATTCAGGCCCAAAAGAGTTTTTCTCCCATTTACTTGCTTGTGACTTGGGCCACACAGTTTCCTACCTCATTACCTCAGAAAACATGAGGAGGTTAGACCAGATGATCTGTAAGGTTCTTACCAGTTCTCATGATCTATTAAATTGTATCTAATGCTATGCACCAAGAGCATATTCTAATCACAAAGCAACAATTGAAGCAGCAAATGGACATAAGCCAACACTTCTAGGCCCTGAGTCATTTCAAAAATATATTAATTCTGTTGATTAATGAGGTTTGAATGAGAATCCATAGCCAAATATTTTCTAAAGACTGAACCTATAGTCAATCAACAAAGAAAAGTAGCCTTTGTTATTGGAAGCAGTGATCTGCCAGGAATAGAGCTTTGATAAACACAACCCAAAAATTCAAACATAATTAGTTGTCTCAACCCTCAAGTGAGTTCCATAGGGTTTTGTTGCTTTTGATAGGTCATGCCAAAGCCAAAATAAAGAAAGCAGACATAAGCCAAGAAGGAACAGATGAAATTAGTATACTTGTTACACCCACTCTCATGGCAAAACCATTACAAGTTAAAACCTCTTCTCTATGACAAGTTGGTAAAATTTTACTTAATATGATCTATTTTGTGTTAAGTACATTAGAATGGGTTAGAAGCATGAGAATTAAGCTACTAAACTAAAATGGAATCTTAACAGTTGACATTATACAAAATAAAGCATAACTTTACTTTAAAGTGGTGAGGTTCCCAATGGCTTCCAAAAAACGTTGATTAAGTTGATTGTATTTTTGAAATGACAATAAATTTTTTTTAGAGTATGGGGCAATCTGAGGATTGTTACAACTTCTTTCTAGGTTCACAAAAAAGTTTGGACAAAGGGACCAGAAACACTATTTAGATTAAACTAAATTCTTTGCCCCAGACAGTACTTCTGCTTCTTTCATAGTTGTAGTATTGATACTTCTCTACTGCCTTAATTTAAGAACTTTTCACTTCACAACTCATCTCTTGCCTTTGCTGGAGTCTGAAAAGACATCATAAAGGAAAAAAGCTTATAATTACATGAAAGTATGGGGGATCATTGGTGTCACCTTCAACAGAAGATTGATTTTTAGAGATATAAAAAATTTAAGACATACGTGACAAAGTATGCTTTCCCAAGTTTGCCCATTCAAATGTATAAGTTCCACATATATAAAGAAGGTGACCTGCTACTGAAGTGCCCACTACAGGAATATATCTTTTCAGTAGCCTCCCTATTCTACCTACATGCTGTTTCCAAGGTCATGCTTCCTTAACTAACTCTTCCCATGACATTAATCTCAATAGGTACAAAGTAGACATCTTCTGAAATCAAGCCTTCCCACCAGTCCCTACAGACCTCCCGCTTTCATGGTAGAACAGCAAGAGTAACACAGGTATAAAGACGGAATCTCATAGCTAATTTATCTGGACAATTCTTCAGCAGAACTTACTGCTAGAACTTAAATAATCAATGTTGCCCTAGGTCCAGTCACATTTTTCTTGCTACTTCTTCAAGAACAACCATGACTCACTCCAGCACATTAATGTATTGTCAGTGTGAATGTAGGAGAACCTATATTGCATAGTATTAGGGATACAATACGAATGAACATCAAGGAAAACTGATTCTTGACCACAGTGACCAAATCCTTCTTTTGAAGCTCCTAGAAAGGAAGAAGAGTATTTCTTGGTCATGTAATGGCCATGAGAATGCACCTCACAGACCTAAAACTATAGGAAATGTAATTGACAAAGGGCTTTAGCTACTATGTGCTGAAATCCATCACAACATTGGTGTTGACGCCATGTGTCCCACAGACTTCTCCCAAGCACTGACTGAGCATGGCAGGGATACAAATGGAGGTCCGTTCCCGAGAAATAGAAAACACCTTGGCTTGAGGACTCACTGGTGGCCTTGTCAAACCCTCCTTAGACTACTGGACTGCATAGGACTTTTCCACCCAACCTTCTTTTCATCTCCCTTTCATTAATATATTCATGAATGAATGAATGAATTCAATAAAACAATCACTCAACTTTGGTTAAGTTCTCAAAAAATACTAGACAATATAATCTATATTAGTCTATCATCCAGAATTGTTTTTTCTTATACACACAGCCTTTGCTAGAACAAAACTGGAGACTTTGCTATTTTACAGAAAAAAGTATTTCATTTATGTACTCACTTTAAAAAATGTGTATAAAGAAGACCTAAATAAATGGGGAAGCATTTGATGTCCATGGATCGAAGAGTCAATATTATTAAGACCAGTTATCTTCCACTTGATTTACAAATTCAACACAACTTCTATCAAAACCCCTGTAAGGTTTATTTGAGCAGAAACTTTTAAGTTAATTTTAAAATTTGTATGTAAAGGCAAAAGATCTAGAACATCCAGAACAATGTTGGAAAAGAAGGACAAAGTAAGACAACTCACACTTTCTTAAGGATAGATATATAGATCAATGAAACAAAAATATACCCTTATATTTATGGTAAATAGACTTTTAACAAAAATGAAAAGCCATTTAAGTAGTAAAAGTACAGTATTTTTTTTAAATGGTATTGGGCCAATGCAAAAATATTAATTTAGACTTCTACCTCATACCATACACAAATGTTTACTCAAAATGGACCCTAGTCCTAAAGGTAAAAGATCTAAAACTATAAAACTCTAAAAAGAAAATACTGGAGTAAACCTATGTAATTTTGAGTTAGTCAAAGATTTTTAGATATGACACCAAAAGCACAAGTGAAAAAATAAAAAAAAATAAGTCCATTGGACTTCATCAAATATTTTATAGTCAGTAATATTGTAATAATGTTATATGGTGACAGATGGGTACTGCACTTATAACGGTGAACACTCAGTAATCTATAGAACTGATTAATGAATATGTTGCACATCTGAAAATAATGCAACTTTTTACATCAATTCTAACTCAATAATAAAAAGTTCTGCCTCAAAGGTCACCATGATATAAATGAAGACAAGTCACAGACTGGGAGAAAGTAATTTCCAAATCATATGTCTGATATAGAACATTTACCCATGATATATAAAGGACTCTTAAAATTCAGAGTATTAAAAGGACCATACAATAAAAAAATGGGCAAAGATCTGAACAGACATTTCTCCAAATACATACAAATGGTCAATATCCACATAAAAAGATACTCCAGATCATTTGGTCATTGTACACTTAAAATGGGTAGATTTTATAGTATTTAAATGCTATCATTATAAAGATATTGAGAATATGTACTAAAGATGCATTTAAAAGAAATGTGGCAATATGAAACTAATGAGTTAGACTCACCCTTTCCCAGAATTTGCTTATGAGGAAGATGATTTATAAGGGTGGATCTGTCAAATGAATTAAATCACATTTTCACTGGACATCTGAAGTAAAGGGCCAGGACTAGCAACATTTTAAATATCAGCAAAAATCTTTTTTTTAACCTTCACAGATATTTTTATGTACATATGCACACAAAGAATGATTTGGTGAAAACAAAATCGAAAAGACACACTAAGTGTGAATTCTGAAAATGACTCATATCCTGGCTTTATTACTTGCTAACAGTAAAGTTTGGGGCTTTCTGAGCCTTGTTTTTTGTTTTTTTTTTTTTTTTGCAACTAAGAGAACAATAGAACAATGTATGTGAAATCGCTTTTTAAACAGAAAATTTCAATGTAACTTAAAGGGAATTTTTAATTAATGATGGTAGAGTAGATAAAATGTGCATATACATAAACTATGCTAAAGAGCAGAAAGTGACCTGAGAGAGATGTAGATAACATACTATGGCATTTCAGAGGAGGCAAAGATTCTTTCTGGCCTGAGTGAACAGAAAAGTTACATGAAGATGCTGACATTTAAAACCAGACCAGGAAGGATATTTCTATTTGAGCAAGTAGAGAATAGATAAAATAATCCCGTCAGAAAAAGCACAGGAAGTGTGGACCACAATGAGCACATAAAGTACATCCATTTACCTGAAGCATGGCTTTCTTGTTCCCTTATCCCTTCTTACACTTGAAAGTCTTCTTCTCTCTATATTACGTTTCTATTCACACATCACAAATTTCACTTCCTCTGCTTTGCAATTCTTTGACTCAGTATTCTGCCTAGCCCCTGTTTACCCCCATCAGATGAGACATGTCATTTGGCCTGATACTGTGCTTATGTCTCCCACTTGGCAGTGTTCCAACTTTGCATCATATTATAATCTTTGGGTTGTAATTATCACACACTCCCTAGATTGTAATTTGAGGTACAGAATTTTGTTGTATTCTTTGTTACAGTTCCTTCACACAATACCCTCTCAAAATTATTTGCTGAATTAAAGTGAATTCACTGAATATTTATTGAGGGCTTATTCTTTGCTCAATATCATGCTAGGTAGAATATAGGATAAGACTTGATTCCTGTCCTCAAGTTGCTTACAGCTTAGCCAGAAGGTCCCAGGCTTCATGTGAAATAATTTGGAGAATGATAGGAAATGAAATGTAATACATTTAGCACTGGTGATTTTATGTCATAGCTAATATCTAACAGAGACAGTAAAATACATCTGACTTAACTCTTTGCCATTGGCCAAACTATTATAGACAGCCAGATGGAGGAGAGTGGAGACACAGGCAACTATGATAAAGAGAGTAGCAGATGTTTCCTCAATGGTAAATTTAAAAACAAACAAACAAAATAACAAAATCTGTTTAAAATGTCCATTAGTTACTATTTTAAAACAAAATTGCACAAAAAAGATATGTTTTAAATTTTTTTAACGTTTATTTATTTTTGAGACAGAGAGAGACAGGGCATGAATGGGGAAGGGTCAGAGAGAGAGGGAGACACAGAATCCGAAACAGGCTCCAGGCTCTGAGCTGTCAGCACAGAGCCCGACACAGGGCTCGAACTCACAGACCGTGAGATCATGACCTGAGCTGAAGTCGGACGCTCAACCGACTGAGCCACCCAGGTGCCCCAAAAAAGATATGTTTTAAAGAAAATTGAGTCATCTACTATCTCATCTTAAAAAACACCACACTTGAATTATTTGGTTCTGTGAAGAGACACAATTACAGTTCTTTCAGAAATAAGTATTTGGTTCTAGGTCACTTCTTGTCAATACATATTATCTGGAACGTCAGTTCTTAATCGCATTTGGGTCATAGGCCACCCTTGATGAAAACTAGTAACTGTCTCTCAGGAAAAATTCACAGTTACACAAACTTTTGCATGAAATTTTATATGAGTTTTAGACATGCCTCCAAGGTTCATTCATGGATATTGTGGTAGGCAGAATTCTAAGATGGCCTCTAAGAATCCTGAGCCCTAGTGTACACACCTTGTATAATCCCCTTAGTGAATATGATAGGATACCACTTTCATGATTAGTTATGTTCTGTTGTAAAGGTGAAGGAATTTTTCAGCTCAGATTAAGGTCCCTAATCAGTTGACTCTGAGTTAATAAAAAGGGAGATTTTCCTGGTTCAGACAGACCTAATCAAGCAAAACCTTAACAGACTAGAGAAGTCAGAGAAATTATAAGCAGCACCGAGATTCTCTCCTATTGGCCTGAAAGAGAGCAAATAACCATTTTAGGAACTGCCTATTCAGAGGTCTATGAAACTAGGACCTGAGGACAGCCTCTAGAGGCTGAGAATGACCTCCCAGGTGACACTAAGAAAGAAAACGGAGATCTCTATCCTATAACCAAAGGAACACAATTCTGCCACATAAATGAGCTTAGAAGAGGACCCCAAGCTCCAGATGAGAACACAGCCTACACATCAACTCAATTTTAGCCTTGTGACACTGATCAGAGAAACCAGTTACACTGTGTTTGAATTTTTGACTTACAGAGACTGGGATAAAAAAAACAAAACAAAACTAGGTGGCTTAAAAACCATTGAGTTTGTTGTCATTTGTTATATATAAATAGAAAATTAACACAAATATAAATTAAGAACCTGTGATCTAAAAAAATAACACAGACTACAAAGACAGTATTCCACAGCAGTTATGACTTTCAAAGGTCAGATGGCAGCATAAGGATCAGTAATTCCAGACATCTCAGAAAAGCTTTGATTATTCTTTAGGTCTAAGCTTTACCAAGGGAGCTTGCTACTGAATTCCCCAGGCAGACTGGATCTAAAAAACTCAAAAGATTTGTTTTTGTCCCCAAACCATTCTTTGTTAAATATGTACACTTGTCCAGTAAACGTTTTTCTTTCCTTTTCCTCCTATCCCCTTGGCCTGATATGGCTGCAAAGTCTTCCCCAGTCATGGTTTCCAAGTGTTTGAAATTCATTATTCTTATCAGTCTGAGACTGTGTTGGTTACTTAGGAATTACTGTACAGCTCTTGTAGCAACCTCAACTGATATGTGAAGCTCACGCAGATATCCCAACACAAATGTTGATAATCTTATGCCTCATCTTCCAGACTTATTTTTTCTTCTCTCTTATACTTCCATCAAAACATATTTGCCTAGTGTCCCACTCTCACAGATTCCTAGCAAATGAAAGATGCTAATCTGATCCATTCACTAATCCAATAAGTATTTATAGAAAGACCTATCACATACAAGATAAAGTCAACATTTTCTGTGGACAGAGCCAAAATCACAGGTCTGTAATGTGTGCAGTTGCACAGGGTTCTGCATGGTTTAATGTGCTGCTTTTGCTGCCTTGAAATATCTAATTTTTTTTTTACCAAGGGAACCTGCATTTTCATTTTATACTAGGCCCTAAAAATTATGTAGCTGGTCCTGCTGTGGCAATATAATATAAAGGGACAGAAAACTGGACTAATAGTGAGCTATCTGCATGCTGGTCTGTCTCTAGATGACTGTGTGATCTTGAGCAACTTAATTCCCCCTCTCTGATCCTCAGTTGTCTCTTCTATTAAATGAGGAGAAAAGACTGTGTCAGCATTTCCCAAACTTGCCTGATAATGAGAAACACCAAGAGTGGTTGGTATGACTACAAAGCACAAATTGAGTGCAAACCTCTAATCTGTTTAGCCAACTTGCTCCCATCCCAATGTCTCCAATATTCCTGTACCTCAGCACTGATATCCTGCCTCTATCCTGTAGTCATAGGAGAGTTCACATCTCCTGGGGGTGGGAGACATGAAATTAGGGGGTGAGGGTGAGGAGGTTTCATGGATGAGGCTGCACCTGAGCTGGACCTTGAGGGATGGATCAGGATTTCCTAGGCAGAGATGGAGGGAAAGATTTTCTGGAGAGATGAATTTTCTGTGCAAAGCCAGAGATGGTGCACAGGTGTGGAGCATGATCTCAGAAGTCAGGAGGACAGCATTCAAATCAACTGCTTCTTCCCATGGTCCCCACTAACTGCTTCTTCCCATGGCCCCCAGCTGTCTTCTTGGTTAGTGTGAATTTCATACACACTCACACATATACAATATGTATATGTATTTTTATTTATATCTATATCTGTATATACACTCACATATATAGACATGTCTATACATATCTACTGTATTTCCTTACATTGTAGACCAACCCCTTTTCATTTCTAGATCATAAGCCACTTTAGTATTTCATCAATGGAAATGGGAGCTTTGCTTTTTTTTTCCTTGCATTCTTTTCTATGACAGCCTATTAAAATTGTCAGCTAAGAGTTCTCTGAGTCTCTCAAAATCAGACTCCTATGTGTTTGTGTATGTATGAGTATGCATAGTGTTATTTCCAGTAATGTACATCTCATTGGTGATATCTTAGAATTTTACACATTTTAGAACATCTGCATATCTTGTACAAGCAGCAGTAAAATCACCAAATAGTAAACAGTACCAATTATATTTTATTTAACTGACATATAGGCTAAACTAAAATAGGGAATAAAAAATCAGCACGAAAGTAAGCATGAGATTTCTCTATTTTTAATTTCCTAATAGTTCATAATTGCATGGCACTTCTTAGAATCATCTTGCTTCTTTCATGAACACATTCCCATAACAATGGGTGAAAATAGCCATGTCAATGCCAATAATTCCAAAGTTATGATGTTCCCGCCCTTGAGCTCAATTTCCTAGAACAACTGCCTAATGCTTCATACCAGGCACAATTCGGATGCCTGACTTTGCAAATGCAGGCACCGATATTTAATTCATTGGTAGTTTTGTGCTAGTTTGGATCATTTCATGCAATTCGACAAGCTACCAGCTTTGTGAATGACCTTGCTGTGGCATTAGAGGGAGCTAAGCTTACTGATTCTCACCCTCTTACTGCTGGCAGAATAAGTTGCAGGTCAACCTGGGATCTTTGTCAGATTCAAATCTAAACATCAACTTATATAGAAAGAACAGCTCATCTCAAAGCTCCTTTACCGGGCTGTGGGAAAGTTGGTGCAGCGGCACAATATCTGAGCTCTGCAGAGGCCTTATTAAGTGTGACAGCAACAGCTGGAGCTGCTAGAACTGGCAGAATATTAAAAGAAACACAGGCCTGTTAGAGAAGGGGGAAAAAGATATAATTTAAAATATTAAATAATGCATTCCTGTGCTGCTGGTGAGCATAAATATCCTAGCAGCTTAAGTCAAGTTTCATATTGCATTGAAGGCTATGATTGCCTTTGGACATCACAATTCGTTGTCACATTTCCTCTTACCCTCTTACTGATATAATATATAGCAGCACTTTGGAAAGCCAGTGTATCTTATGTTCTGCTTGATAGACAACAGTGAGAGCACTTGGGACAAGGAGAAGTTTGTTTATTCAATAAATAGCTGTAAAGCAGAGAGAAACCCCTGAGGTTAGCATTCAAGGCCTTCCATCTGTTCAGCTTATGCTGCCATACCAGACTTCACTCTGAACAGGTCATGAATCCTCTTTGTGTGCCTTCAACTCTATTCTTGATTCTGCTTGGAATAACCCTCTATCCTACCTCCAAGCAATCTATTTCTTACATTTTACTTTGAGAGCTAACTCATTTTCCATCTCTTCCAAAAAGCCTTCCCTGACTTAACAAACCCCAGAGATTCTTTTTTATTTCTATAGTGTTTACTAGCTGTACCACATAGCCTGGTCCCTGCTTCTGTGCAATCTTGTATAGTTCTCTAATATAAAACTTCCTGGAGGTCAAGGACTTATATTCCTCCCCTATAGTACCTAAAAATGCTCATCACATAGTAATTTATAAAATACTTACTGTTTAAGATGAATCTCAACTGTGACACTTTCTGTGTGACTATAAGCAAGTTATTTAACTTTACTAAGCTTAGTTTTCTCATCTGTGAAATGGAAATAATAGCAGCTACCTCACAGAATTACCGTGTCCTATTCTCCATTTCATTTCTGCCACTGAAGTTATATTAATTCTTTTAGTTCTTGGGAAGGGGGAGAAAAGTAGAAATGTCACTGCAGATAAAATTTAGTCTACTTTGCTCAGTAAAGAATGCTGTTGAAGACAAACTCAAATCATTTTGTTGAATGACCACCAAATATGGTTTTTGACTTTAAAAAGGGGACTGAAAATAGATTTTTAACACTTTTTGTCCCCTTTCTTCCAAAATCTTACCTTCAAGGTACCATGAGTATGTAAGATGTAATTGATGTTCATTCATATTCTAAATGTGAATTAACACTTTAAATATGTTAAAAAATAAGAAACATAGCCTTACTTATGATTTATGAAATTGATCTAAAACTAATAGTAATAATAATAATAACATCAACAACAATAAAATTTCTGACATTTCCTGAGTACTTATTAAATATCAGGCACTGTTCAAAATACTTTGTGTAGATTAAATCATTTTTCCCTCATCAGTACCCTATGAGATAGGTATTATGGTTATGCCCATATTATAGATGAGAAAGCTAGGGTATGGAAAGCTTATGCAACTTTCCTAAAATAACACAGTAAGTAAAGAATGGAATCAGGGTTTGATCCCAGGTCTATCTGACTCTACAACCTGTGTTTCTGCTCATTGTATCATACTGAGTCTCCAATAACATGTAGAAAAGGAAGAAAAAAGAAAGAAAAATAAACTTAAAGCTAACGTTTTCCAAATAAATATGGTTACAAGGTGGATTGGATGTTTGTTGGTTGGTTGGTTTTTAATTTAAATGAATGGTACCAAACATCTGGATGTAATCTTTACCTATTTTTTTCTCCCTGACCTCCCCCATACAATCACTCATGAAGTCCTATTGATTCTATCTCCCAAATATCTCTCAAATCCATTTATTCTCCCCTTCCCAACAGTTGCGACCTTAGTTTAGACAACATCATCATCATCATCATCTTTAACGTCTTAAGTGGTCTCTTCATTCTGGTCTTTCCCACCTCTAGTCCAGAAGTCAGCTAGAGTGATTTTTCTAAAATGCAAACCTGATAATATCAGACCTTGCATAAAGCCCTTAAGTGCCTTGCCAGTGCCTTAATAATAAATATCTACATTTCTTAGCCTGTCTCATATCATAAAAGATACTTCATGAGTTGGATTATGTTTACCTCTCCAGGCTAATCTCTTTCTTGTAAGGAGACCTTTGCCTTACATGTGAATTGCAATTAATTACAATTCTTCAAAAATACCTTGGTCTCTCTGAAATCATAAGACATACAGAGAAAATATTGTGGCCCCTGCTTAAAGGATACAAGAAGCTGCTGAGGGCTCTAAGAGAAAATAATTCATAAATTCAGAGCAGAAAGAGTGGAGACCCTATAAAACTGGATAAACATAACACCTTTTTCATATTTGCAAACCACATCAAAAAACCAGTTTGAACTGCTAGTGACTGCACTTTATAGAGGAATCCGATGCTAACAATTAAATCCTTAATAAATACTTAAGCCCCAGAGAAAGGATTGTTTTAAATTTTTTTAAATGTTTGTTTATTTTTGAGAGAGAGAGACAGAGCTTGACAAGGGGAGGGGCAGAGAGAGGGAGGCAGAGACTCTGGAGCAGGCTCCAGGCTCCAAGCTGTCAGCACAGAGCCTGACGTGGGGCTTAAACTCACCAACCATGCGATTTTGACCTGAGCCAAAGTTGACGCTTAATGGACTAAGCCACCCAGGCGTCCCAAGAAAGGATTTTTTATTTTAACAAGTCAAACAAACAGATATTTGTAAATATTAAAATTATAAATTGCTGAGTTTTAGTTCAAAGAATTTTTTTTTAAATTTCTATGTTTACTTTGAAAAATTACTATGATGAAAACATCAGATGATAAACAGTAAATTACAAGCCTGAAGTTACCACACTAATTACCAGTGAAGCGCAGATTAGAGCCTCTGGTGATTTTTAATCCAGCTATCTCCAATTTGGCTTTATAGACAGTGTGCTTTTTACCTCAAAAAAAAAAAAAACCGGAATTACTAGAGATCTTCACCCTTGACATATGGATTAAAATTGAATGCTTAAATCAATGTGACTCCCTCCCCCGCTTCAATATTTCTAGTGCATCTGGTTCCAGGAGACTCAAGAGTCACTGAACAGTAGATTAATTGTGCCATTAGGCAGTGAATGCTAAAATGAATTTAATCTGGCATTAAATGGCTCCTCTGGTTTATACCCATTGTTGCCCCAATTAGCCTCTGCCTCCCAACAACATGCCTACATATTTGAATATGTATGAAGTTGAATTTCCCTCTTATGAGTAAGTTTCTTCCTTGCGTGTTACTTTGTTTTTGTCTTCATCAAGTTCTCATTTTATAGGAGAGAGCAGTGTTTTACCATACAGTAACCAATTCTTTTCTTATAGTGGAAAGCCTACACATTTAAATACTCAAATTTTCTGATATTCTTTTTTCCTGCTGGGTTTCATCAATAACCATGTTTGCAATGTCTTTATTATAACCGAATTGTCTACATATCTCTGGTTCATATTTCTGGTTAAATCCAGATAACTAATGAGTACATAGTCCTGCTCATCATTCATTTCACGCTTTTTTTCTTTGATTGATAAGCTGATTTTTCTATGATGGCCCATCACCAGCTATATTTATTTTTTAATACCTTTGTTATTGTACCAAGCTAATTTTTCAAGCATTAGTTCTAGTTTTTCCCCAGACTCGTGAAATAGCATATAGTCAAAAATGGATGTAAACAGAAAGAAAATTAGTGGCTGCTAGTGGCTAGGGAGAGAGGGGGATAGGGAGCGTGCTTAATGGCTATGAGATTTCCTTTTGAGAAGATAAGAGAATGTTTTAGAACTAGACAGATGTAATGGTTGCACAAAATTGTGAAAATACTAATGGTCACTGGATTGTGTATTTTAAAATGGTTAATTTTATGTTACGTGAATTTTACCTTATTTTAAAAAAAGTGAGTCACAATTATATGCCTGCATGGTTTTTATATTCTAGTGAAAAAAAGGCAGACGATAAAATAAGAAAGTAAATTACATCTTATATTAGAATGTGGTAGGTCCCTTGCCCCCTCAAAACCAAAATTAAGCAAGGTTGTACTGAAGAAGGAAGACGTTGTTTTAAATAGGGTGGTCAAACAAAACCTCACTGAAAAGATGACATTTAAGTAAAGACTTGAAAACATAAGTGAGCTGACCATATAGGTATAAGGTAGAAGAGCAGTCCAGGCTGATGAAATATCAAATGCAAAAGCCCTGAGATTCAAAAGGTATTTGGAAAACTATTCAAACTTACTTTTGCCTGACTTTAAGGCCAACTGCAGAGGCTAAGAAAATATCACTATATTCTGGCAGGGTAGAAGGGTTTAACATTTGAGGTTAAGTCATTTTCTGTCTAATGGTCCGGGCTGGTTTGCTTCCCCAAAGCTACACAAAATAAGGATAGTACTCTGGACTAAGGACTGACACTTGTTACCATTGAGACCTTCTATTTCTACAAGAAAATGGAAGCACATATAATTTTGGTTGACATTCCAATTGTCATTTTGATCACTGGCCATTTTCAAAAAGTCAACAGCCTCTTAATAGAATTGCTAAATAACTAAGGGGACTCAAGGGGACTAAGGGAATTAAGATTCAAGGGGAGGGGAAAAACTGTATTTTGATTGCCTGTCTTCTACTAAATTATTTTTGTTCCAACAAAGAGATTAATTTGATAATTTAAAAAATGCAGTCTTTCTTGGGGTGCCTCCATGGCTCAGTTGGTTGAGGGTCCACTCTTGATTTCGGCTCAGGTCATGATCCCATGATTCATGAGTATGAACCCTGCATCAGACTCTGCACTGGCAGTGAGGCACCTGCTTAGGATTCTCTCTGTCCTTCTCTCTCTGCCTCCTCCTCTCTCTCTTTCTCTCACTCTTTCAAAATAAATAAACTTTAAAAGAAATGAAAATTAAAAATGCAGTCTTTCTGCTTTTCATTTTTTTTTCCTTCTCTTTTCCAGAGACACTGGTATTCTTCCCCAGAGAACTAGGCTAAGATGACACTGAAATGTTACAAATATTAAATATTTTGTGTGCTCCCCACCAGCTCACCCTATCCTGACCCCAGTTGCATCAGGCTATGTTAAAAGAGGTTCTTCAGTACCTGCAGTTAAATCATATAGCAGTATATGGCTTGCATTTGCTTACTGACCTTATCCTGGCTTCATCTTAGCTTACTCATTCTTAATTTCCTTTTTCCACATTTTCACATATTTTATGTATCTTCATAATCTGGCTCCTGTATTTTGGGAAATAAGGTGGGGTATATAAAATAATAGAAGGGGGGAAATGGTGAATGACCTAATAAGTCAGAAGACAACACCAGACTGACAAAAATACATCTGCCTATAACTTGCAGTGACCTAAAACAGTCTGGTCGAGCCTCTTTGGTCTTCTTGTCAACATAAACAAATATTTGTATGGATAAATATAAAACAGAGAATTTTTTTCATATCCCAGAGTGTGTCAAGCTAATCATCATCCTTGTAAATATCAAGATCCACTAGCAAATAAGTTCACTCCCAAATATCACCAATATTAGTGATTTTTTTTCAAGTAAATAAGAGCAATTTATATAGGCCTTGGTCCTAGAAGAAGCCACTAAAGGAAACACCAGCATCAGAGGTAATAGTCCACTTTATCTCAGTTAAATACATTTGTTGTGGCATTTTATTCTTCACCTAAGAAGATCTAATCCAGAAGATTCAGCCTTCAGAAGATTCTGAAGGCTTTCAAAGAAATGTGATTCAAACAAGATTATAATTCAGTGTATTCAGAAAACTAGTTAACAGGGTATTTTAGATAAAGGAAGGAACAATGCCCCACATAGATTTTGATTAGAATTTACTTGGTCCCAAATTCCCATCTGTAAATGAATTGTTACATAATCTTTCTTGAAGCCCTAAGAACAAGGGGTTATACACTGCCAATGCGTTTTCTAAAGCAACCTAATGAAAAGCATAGCATTGAAAATGTGAATGTTTGGTAGGATCTGGATCTCTTGTCCCCTCCACCCATCCCCATTCTTTCACACCATGAATGCATTTACCTAAACTTTGAGGTATAATAAAACATGTTATTAAACTGCATACTAAATCAGCTGCCTTCGCAAGTCCTGAACAAAATCTGTAAAAACCATTGCAAAAATGTTATTTAGGCTTTTGAGAGAGATCATTCCTGGAAGTTATTAAATGGCAGTTTTTTTAAAAAGAATACCTGAGTATAATGCAATGTCACTGATAAGTACCTCTAGTTTTCCCTTGTATAACATAGAAGAATAAAAAAAATTATGAACAATAAAAGTGTAACAGTGAGATGCACCTCTCAAGGAGCTTAGCTACCTGACTGCATGCAAATGTTCCTGCCAAGATTGATTTGCACATCTTTTAACTATAATTTTTATTTGCTTTCTTCCAGAAGAAATGGGGCTGCAAGATGAAAAGAACCAAGTCCTAATGTACTGCTGAAATTATTCTGATCCCTGAAATCATTTTGTTCTTTTTTTATTTAAATTCAAGTTAGTTAACATACAGTGTAGTCTTGGCTTCAGGAGTAGAACCCGGTGGCTCATCTCTTACACATGACACCCAATGCTCATACTGAAAAGTGCTCTCCTTAATGCCCATCACCCATGTAACCCATCTCCCCAACCACCACACCTCCTGCTACCCTCAGTTTATTCTCTGTATTTAAGTCTCTTATGGTTTGCCTCCCTCTCTGTTTTTATCTTATTTTTCCATTCCTTCTCCTATGTCCATATGTTGTATTTCTTAAATTCCACATCTGAGTGAAATAATGTGATATTCATTTCTGGTCTTCTGGATTTCAAGTTCATTGATTGGGAATGCCTATGACATTGCTTCATTATTTCATTTGTTAAAAATCCCACATCATGACTTACTCTAACTTTTACAAGTTCCAAGCAAGATTTCTGCAACTTTTTCCAGGGAAGGGTTGACAAGGCAGTTCACCATAGGCTAGCCTGACAGGCAGCAAAAAGAGAAAAACTGAGATATTCTGTTTCTAGAAATGATTGGGTACTGGGTTAGAATGAGTACTTGAACAATTTTATGCTAAACTTTTATAATGCCTGCAGCATGATTCTGACAATATTAAAGTATTTGTATGAACACATATTCCAAAGTCAAGTAGTTTAGTGGACATGTTGGTCTCTCACAGTCTTAATTTTTCATTATTTTATAACCTCTTGTTCATTCAATTGATACCTAACTGTGGTTTGAATCCAGGAAAAATATACTGGGTGTATGGGGAAAAAAACAAAAAACAAAACAAAACAAAGGTCCAAAGTGGCCCTTTATCTTAACTATTTACCATGCATATATAAAGTTCTGAGAGTATCTGTACAATTCTTAGAGTCCTGAACATACTTTTAAAATTTCAAAGATTTTGGAGTGCCTGTGTGGCTCAGTTGGTTAAGCTTCCAACTCTTGATCTCAGCTCAGGTCTTGATGTCAGGGTTGTGAATTCAAGTTCTGCATTGGGCTCCACAGTGGGCATGGAGCTTACTTAAAAATTTTTTTTCAAAGATTTAAAATTAATTTCTGAGCCTTCCTCTCATGTGTAATGCTACAAATTTCAGGAAATATTATGCCAACTGTTTCTGTATTCAAACAGATTTCCCAACAAAGAACAAAGAGTAACTAGTCTCAAGGAATACTGGAAGAAAATAATTACCTGATATATCACTTAGGGTTGGAAATTAAAGGTCTTTTACCATAATGGAACTCTTTTGAGCCATTTACATTATTACTATAACAAATAATTCATAGTCATTGACTTCTTAAAGTCTCTAGATACTAAATGAGATGATATACACTTCCAATAAAAGAGAATTGGATGCATCTAATTGCTTCAGCTGAATTGTGAATTTTATTTTCCAGTGTCATGTTCTTGACCATTATTTACAACTAGGGTCAAGTTGTCTTGTCCTAACCTGAAATAATGTTTTTGTTTCACACTCCACCCAGGTATTTAGGGAATAACTAAGGTTCAGATGGTCATTTTGCAAAGAGAGTGTTCAAATGATGTATAAAAGAGGTCACTTCCCCAAACAGCACCACCAGTAAAAGAGATACTTGAATTGGTAATTCCTTTGTCCAATTTCCTTGTGAACAATGTCATACAAATGAACTCATACACACATATTGTATCCACTTAAATATGCATACACGAACACGCACACATTGATAGTTAACTAGTGAATGTCTTGAATTATCAAGGAATACATATATTCACCTAAGTGAATTTTCCAGATAAAGCCCTGTAATTGAAAGCTTTCTAAAATATAATTCTATACTTACCTGCCTTTGGAAACTGTATTTGCTGATTAATATTTAACACTTTTTGACATGCAATGTCATTAAGAAAAACAGTTGCTGTTCTATGTTGCAGTGATCTTACAATTTTGCTCAACACTACATGGTCTCAGTAGGCTATCAATTTTTACTTTTTGTGTCTGTTTTTCACAGCTTTTCTATTTCCCCCCTAGCTCTCAGTTTGTGAACTGTCCCTTTGTGATGCTGTCTGTATACTTACTTGGAGTTGCCTCCCAAATCTTACCTTAAATTTTAAATATTATAACATTGTATTGGGTCATAAAGTCTATATTGGGTCTACAAAGTAAAATATAAATGCAATATGAACGATACACACGCACACATAAAATCGCCCACAAAGGATGAGGGTAGATTAATAAAAACATACTATTGCAAAGTTCTCATTTTTAATAAAATGTAGAAAATTAACTCTAAGTGCACTGGTATAAAATAAAGACATGCTGTAATCCCTACAGAAACACCTATAACAAATATAAAGAAATATAGTTTAATGGCCAAAAATAAATTAAAATGTACTAGTAAAAAATATTTGATTAGCCCCCCCACACACACAAGAAGACATGAAAGGAAGAAGAAAAACCATAGGAGACAAAGAGAAAATGTATATCAAATGGAAATCATAGACCTACCCATATCAGTGAGTACATTAAATGGAAAGAGAAATAAATAAATGAATAAATAAATAAATAAATAATGAGAGTAAATAGATATACTCCAAAAATATGTCCCAATAAATTTGAAATTTTGAAATATTATAAATATGTTCTCAGAACACAGTGAAATTAAATTAGAAATGATAACAATAAGATATATTAAAAAGCCCTAATATTTGGAAATTAATATATTTCCATGTTATTAAGCAAAGAAGAAATCACAATAATAACTGAAAAATATTTTGAACTGAATAATGATGAAAATGCAGCATGTAAAACTCTGTGGGACTCAGCTAACACAATTATTACAGGAAATGGTATCATTTAAATGCTATGCTAAAAAGAAGTTTAAAATTGATCTAAATTTCTACCTTAAGAAGCTAGAAAAAGACAAGGAAGTTAAACATAAAGTAAGCAGAAGAAAGAAAATAATAAATAGAAGAGCAGAAATAAATAATTGAAGGTAAAAAAATACACTAGAGAAAATCAATAAAGCCCAAAAGTTGACAATCTGAAAAGATAATTAAGGTTGATAAACTTCTAGAGAGACTGATGTCATAAAAGGAAAAAAAAATTACCAATACCAGAAAGAAAAGGAGATAGCATCACAAATCCTACAGATATGAAAATGATAAGGCAATATTATACACAACTTTATGTCAATTCAAAAACTTAGATAAAACAGACAAATTAAAAAACACATTTGCCAAAGCTAAAAAAAATTAAATGAAAAATCTGAATATCCCTCTATCTATCAAATAAATATATCTTCAAAAACCTTTCCACAATGAATATATCCAGGTCTAGATGCCTTCACTGTCAATTCCATCAAGCATTTTAAGAATAAATACTACCAACTGTATATAAACAATTTCAGAAAAATAATTGGAGAGACCATTCCCCCAACATGGTACTCAAACTAGACAAAGATATTATGAGAAAACTACAGGGGAACATGCCTCATGAATATAGACACAAAAGCCGTTATCAAAATATTAGCAAATTGAATCCAGCAAAGTTTGTGTGTGTGTATTTGATAATAGAAAACACTTGCAAAATATATATCTGACATATGACTTCTTTCAGAATATATATATGTATATATATGTATATGTATATGTATATTTTATATGTATATATAAACTCCTTTTAAAAGGCACCTGGGTAGGGCTCAGTCGGTTGAGCATCTGGCCCTTGGTTTTGGCTCACGTCATGATTTCACAGTTTCATGAGTTCAAGCCCTGTATCTGGCTCTTTGCTGGCAGTGTCGAGCCGGCTTGGGATTCTCTCTCTCTCCCCCTCTCTCTCTCCTCCTCCCCTGCTCATGCTGTCTCTGTCTCTCTCAAAATAAATAAATAAACTTTAAAAAATTAAGAAAACTTCCTTTTACAATACAATAATAGGGGTAAAAATCCTAATTTTAAAATATAAACCAAATGGGTGCTTGAGTGACTCAGTCAACTGTGTCCAACTTCGGCTCAGGTCATGATCTCATGGTTCATGGGTTTGAGCCTCACATTGGGCTCTGTGCAAACAGCAGAGAGCCTTTTTGGATCCTCTGCCCCCCTCTCTCTGCCCCTCCGCAGCTCATTTACATCCTCCCTCAAAATTTTAATTAATTAATTAATTAAACAAACAATGAAACAAAAAAAATTTAAAAAGGCATTCACAGGAGAAGATCTATGACCAGTCATCAGGGAAATATAAATTAAAACCACAAAAAGATACTACCTCTTACCCACTAGAATGAAAAAGAATGAAAGTATGACAAAGACAGAAAATACTAAATGAGGGTAGGATATAGAGTTATTGGAACTCTCACGCAATGCTAGTGGGAAATAAAATTATACAATCACTTTGGCAAAATATTTTTGTTTATTTGAAAGTTCAATATGCATCTGTTTTTCAACCAGCAATTCTACTACTAGGTATTTCCCCAAGAAGAATGAAAATATATGTCCATAAAAAGATTTGTCCAAGAATGTTCACAGCTTTATTCAAAAATTGCTCAAAAATAGAAGAAACACAAATATCCATCAACAGAAGAATGTAGACTCAGTAGTAAAAGAGAATGAAGTGCTGATACATCCAGTAACATAGACAAATCTCCAACATATAGAACATTACCTACTGTATATTTCCATTCATAGGAAGCTCCATAATTAGTAAAAATAATTTCTGGTAAAAAAAAAAACTCAGAACATTGAGTACCCCAAGAAAGAAGAGAGGGATTGATTTGGAAGGGACACAGGAGAACTTTCTGGGGTGACTGAAATGGTCTAAATCTTGATAGGGGTGTGGATAACATGGATATATCCATTTGCCAAAATTCACTGAACTGTACACTTAAGATTTAAGCACCTCATATCATGTAAGTTTTATGTCAATAAAAATAAAAAGAACTGTAAAAAAATATTGAATCCTTTTTCATAAGCTACCTTATTATAGTGGAATGGGTTAGCAATCCTAAATTATGTATATTCTAAATTCTATGTATTCTAGGCTTGAGAAGATGAGTAAATCTATTGAGGATAATGTGAGCCTCATTTCTCTTAGTAAACAGAGTTAGAAATATGGAAAATCAGAAGACTAGAATGTTCTCTGTGGTGTTGAAATGGAATTGGAGGTTCACTATGAACTCACAGTTTTAATAGATAGGTATGTCTTTTCTCATTCTGTCTGCTGAAAAGGACTAGAAACAATGATACAGCTAGTTAGAATGAGCATTTCTAGTGTCAAGATCTAGGTTTTTAAATACTGTTCCTCACTAAAAGTAATCAGAATCCCATGGGGGGAAAAATGGCCAGTTTTAAGTCTGGAACAAGGAAAGAATAATATGAGTCTGGAACAGCTTGTTGCAGCATAACGTAGGAAAATTCACAATGGAGACAAGATGTGGTAAAGGAGCCAGACTGAAGGGGTTCCTACTGGCCAATTCTGGGGACAATTTGCACATTGAAAAGGTAAATATAAAGAATTGAATAAATAAGAAGCCATGAGTCCATATTGATTTAAATAATGAAATAAGTAGGGGAGATAGGAAACTTTTTTATAATGAAATGTCAACTAATAAAAAATGAAATGCTAGGGCTGTAAAATTATCAGTAGATGCTAAGAATAGTGGGTAAAAGTTTGATAAGTCAAAGAATATATACATGGCCTCAAAATGTCTCCGCACAAATTGCTAATTATTTACAAAGGAAAAAAAAAACTAACTCCAGAGTGAAGAAACCTGGAGGACAGTGCCTTATTAAGTCATTAAACTCACTAATATTGAGACAAACCCACATCATATACCTCTTAATTACATGCAATGAAAAGGACACAACCTCTGTTTAGTGGTATTCCTACCAAAACTGTATAACCTAAACCTAATTAGGATGAAACATCAAGCAATCTCAAATTGAGGGGCATTCTGTAAAATAACTGGTCTATATTTTCCAAAATTTTCAAAATCAAGGAAGACAAAGTCTTAAAAATTGTTCCATATTAAAGATGACTAAATAGATATGACAACTAAGTATAATGTGTGATCCTGAATTTGATCCTGTATAAGGAAAAAAAATTGACTATAAAAGACATGATGAAGACAATTGCATAAATTTGAATATGGACTGCTGATTAGAAAAAAGTAATATATCAGTGTTAAATTTCCTGATTTTGATAACTGTACCTTAGTATAAGAACTCTTGTTCTTAACAAATACACATTGAAGTATATATGATTAACGGAGCAAAATATCTCCAATTCTCAAATTGTTTAGAATAAATTTATATGTATATATATACATATGTGTATATATATATGTATACATCTGTATATATATATAATGTTATAATTATATATCATAATATAATGTCTATGTTATAAATTAGATATCTATATGGCACTATATCCCTATATAGATATAGATATTAGAGATATCAATAATGAAAAAGTAAATAAGGCAAAAAAAATGCATCTGTGTTAAAAAAATGTGTTATCCTGTTAAATGGTATATGGGAGTTCACTATATCATGCTTATTCAATTCCACACCTAGTAGTTACAGTTAAAGTGTTAACAATTGAACATGTATAATCATAAGGAATATCATCCAATTGCTCAAGCAAGAAAAAATACTCAAATGTTTTTAAAAAGCTAGATTAGAAAATATTTATCAGTCTTAATAAATACAATGATGGTAGAAAGAAAGAAAGAAAAGAAGAAAGAAAGAAAGAAAGAAAGAAAGAAAAAATAACATTCCTTTGCCCCAAGCAGATGTCACTTGCAGGTCTCCCATTTAATTTTGTATCCTAGGGCTTTATAAATTATCTCTAAATGTTATAAATTAAATTATTTACCCCCAGTATGTAATATCAGCCATAATAAAGGATCAATCTAATTATTCAGGAATGGTAGCTTACAGTTTGTGTTTTCTCATGAACCTGGTATCTTCAAGATAGATTTGGGAGGAATTTCCACTTAGGAGGGAATACAAAGCATTTGAAAGAAGAGTGAAGACTTGTCAAGTGGGAATTTTTGCTTTTTTTTTTTTTTTCTTTTAATTGGGAGGGAGAAAGAGAAAGAGAGAAGGGGAAGGGGAGGAGGAAGGAAGGGAGGGAGAAAAGACGAAATAAAAATAAAAGAAAAAGGAAAATAATTTTTTTTAATGAAAGCTATCACTGGTGGAGCTTAAGCCATAAATTGTCTTTTAAAAAAATGTATCTAACATGTACATGAGAATGGTAAGACGGCACATAGTTCTTACATAAGACAGGGAATTTATCTGCATTATATCTTCCTGAAAACAAAAACAAAAAGCCTCTTTGATGTCCATATCTTCCTTCAGCTATTCCTTACTTTCTCTTCACAGCAAAACTTCTCAAAAGGGCTGTTTATACTCATTTTCTCATTTCCCAGTCTGTCTTCAAACACATTCCTGTTAGGCTTTTGTCTCTACCATCATATTAAAACCAACTTTTGTTAAGGTGCCCAATGACCTACATGTCACCACACATAATAATTTAATCCTAGTCCTCAATTTATTCAAACTCTCAGTAGCATTTGCTACTGAGATGACCATTCCATTTAACTCAAAACTGTACCTTCTTGTGGCTTCTGCAACATCCATACTCACTGGCCATTCTTTCTCACTCACTTTTGCTGACTCTACTACTTATGCTGCAAATGTTGATGTTCTTTATACCTCAGGTGTATATTTATGAATATGTATGTATATATATTTTTTCCGTAGCTAAGATTCTTTCCCATGTGCTATTTATATAGTGATTGCACTTGAAATTACATCTTCAGTACTGACTTCTTCCAAAACTCATGACTCATATATCAAATTACATATCTTATTTCTGCATTTAAATATATAAAAGATATTTTGAATTTACCACATCACAAATTGAAATCTTTATTCAACTTCCAGATTCAACCCTCGAACCTAATCTCCCCTCCTCCCAGTTTTCCCCATTTTTGGAAATGGTTTCACCATCCCACCCAGTTGATTAAGCAAGAAATCCAAGAGTCATCTCTTAATTCTCTCATTTCCTTTATCCCTCATGTCCAATCCATTAACAAGTTCTGTCCATTTTCCCTACAAATTGTATCCTAAATCTATCTACTTCTCCCATGTCCACTGCTATCAATTTGTCCAATCAACTATCATCTTTTCTTTATTTTACACTAGCATTTGATTTATAAATACACAGTGTTTTATTATCAGTAACATCTGCAATAAGCAATTTATCAAAAAGCAAGTATCCAAGGTTTAGTAAGGCAATTGCCATTTCCAGAACACTTCCCTAACAAGGAGCTTTCCTGGTCCTGTCAGGCTTAGAAGTGGGACATAGCCAACACTTCCATGTTATACATCATAAAGCTGAGACATAGGGGAGAGAGGGCAGCAGCATGGGGTCCTCCTCTAGGACGTGGTGTCACTATACTGCTGAGCACATAAGAGTTCTTGCAGTAGACTTTCAGAATGAGCACCCAAGTGAATGAAAGAGACAATCCATTAAGTGAAAAAATCACCTAATTTACATAATTTTTGAGCAAACAATTTCTTTGCCACAGGTGAGAGAAGCTGTGTCATTTAGTGTATGCAAATAAGCGAACCCTAATCATCCCACCATTAACTTTAAAAATAAAATATTACCTAGCATTACCGGGGTGATAATGGGGAGCATGGAACTGTTTTCAGTTGCTCCCATGAGAGGTCTGGAGTGCACAACGGATGGCCACCAGAGATCACTGAGTACATTTGGTCAGGCAGGAGTTGGTTCTGAAGGTGCTGTGAGAATATCCTCTCATTATCTGCAAATGTTCTCATTATCTGTAAATGCTCCCTACATTTCATTAAATATGATTATTTATTTACATTTATTTTTCTTTTTTTTAATTTAAATCCAAGTTAGTCAACATATAGTGTAGTAATAATTTCAGAATAGATTTTAGTGATTCATCACTTACATATGACACCCAGTGCTCATCCCAACAAATGTCCTCCTTATTACCCCTCACCCCCTTAGTCCTTCCCCCCACCCAACACGCCGCCAGCAACCCTCCGTTTATTTTCTGTATTTAAGAGTCTCTTATGAATTGTCTCCCTCTCTGTTTTTATATTATTTTTGCTTCCCTTCCCTTACATTCATCTATTTTGTATCTTGAATTCCACAAGAAGTGAAATCATATATTTGTTTTTCTCTGACTTATTTTGCTTAGCATAATACACTCCAGTTCCATCCACGTTGTTGCAAATGGCAAGATTTCATTATTTTTGATTGCCAAGTAATATTCATACACACACACACACACACACACACACACACACATACACACACACACATTTATTTATCCATTTATCAGTCGATGGACATTTGGGCTCTTTCCATACATTGGGCATTGTCAATAGTGCTGCTATAAACATTGAGGTGCATGTGCCCCTTCAAAACAGCACTCCTGTATTGTTTGGATAAAGTCCTAGTAGTGCAATTGCTGGGTTGTAGAGGAGTTCTCTTTTTTATTTTTTGAGGAAACTCCATACTGTTTTCCAGAGTGGCTGCACCAGTTTGCATTCCCACCAGCAGTGTAAAAGGATTCCTCTTTCTCTGCATCCTTGCCAACATCTGTTGTTGCCTGAGTTGTTAATTCTAGCCATTCTCATTGGAGTGAGGTGGTATCTTACTGTGGCTTTAATTTGTACTTCCCTGATAATGAGTGATGTTGAGCGTTTTTTTCATGTGTCTGTTAGCCATCTGGATGTCTTTTTTGGAAAAGTGTCTATTCATGTCTTTTGCCCATTTCTTCACTGGATTATTTGTTTTTTGGGTATTGAGTTTGATAAGTTCTTTATCAACTTTGGATACGAAACCTTTATCTGATATTTCATTTGCAAATACCTTCTCCCATTCTGTCAGTTGCTTTTTAGTTTTGCTGATTGTTCCTTCACTGTGCAGAAGATTTTGATCTTGATGAGGCCACAATAGTACATTTTTGCTTTTATTCCCTTGCCTCTGGAGACATACCAAGTAAGAAGTTGATGCACCTGAGGTCAAGGAAGTTGTTGCCAGTTTTCTCCTCTAGGATTTTGATGGCTTCCCGTCTTACATTTAGGTCTTTCATCCATTTTGAATTTATTTGTGTGTATGGTGTAAGCAAGTGGTCCAGGTTCATTCTTCTGCATGTCGCTGTCCAGTTTTCCCAACATCATTTGCCAAAGAGACCTTATTTTTTCCATTGGATATTCTTTCCTACGTTGTCAAAGATTAGTTCGCCATACGTTTGTGGGTCCATTTCTGGGTTTTCTATTCTGTTTCATTAATCTATGTATCTGTTCTTGGGCCAGTACCATATCGTCTTGATGATTACAGCTTTGTAATACAGCTTGTAGTCAGGAATTGTAATGTCTCCAGATTTGATTTTCTTTTTGAGGATTGCTTTGACTAAAGATCAAGGGTGTCTGGGGGTCCCTCAGGTTCTAGTCACCATCCTTGCAGCCAGAAATCTAGTTCCCAGAAGCATGGGGAAAGGACTGCATCTAAATACACAGGTTCCTGGGTGCCTCAGTCAGTTAAGCATCCAACTCTTAATTTCATTTTAGGTCATGATCCCACGGTCGTGGGATCAAGTCCTGTGTCAGGCTCCACACTGAGCATGAAGCCTGCTTAATATTCTCTCTCTCTCTCTCTCTCTCTCTCTCTCTCTCCTTCCCTCCCTCCTTCCCTATAAAATAAAAAAAATAAAAAATTGAAATATACAGGAGATCCTGGAAGTCCTTGGGATTTTGTGTGGAAAATGACTACAGAGGATAATCGCTAGATGTGAAGCCATTCATAAATGTGGACAAAATGTGGCCTATTCAACATTTTGAAGAAAGGATTTCCACATGGGTGTTTCTGAGAGCCACATAGTAATGTATGCTCCAGAATGTATAGAACACCAGTGATGTCCATGGGAGTGGTGCAAAATTGCACACTGACCAAGTTGTTTGTGTGTTCTCTGGCCAGGTGTAAATATTTTGCTTCTGTGCTGTTATGGCTAAACTTCACTGTAATTAGGGACAGTTCAGGGACAGATGTTACCTGGCTTATAGTGAACCCATGGATCCTCTCTCCAACCTCATGCTCCAGTGCCCTCTACAAGGCTGTGGTACCACTCCTCTTTCATGTTCTGAGGCTGGCACAGCTGCTCATGTGCCTTAGGAAGCTTGATGACCTCTTTACACAGCACCACATGGCTTGTGACGAGCCTCAACTATCATCTCTTGAAGACACTATTGTATTAGCTTCCTAATCAATCTCCCTGTCTCCACTCTTGCCATATATTCTCCAATGGCAGCCAGAATGATTATTTTATTTTATTTTATTTTATTTTCAATCTATGAAATTTATTGTCAAATTGGTTTCCATACAACACCCAGTGCTCATCCCAAAAGGTGCCCTCCTCAATACCTATCAACCACCCTCCCCTCCCTTCCACCCCCATCCACCCTCAGTTTGTTCTTAGTTTTTAAGAGTCTCTTATGCTTTGGCTCTCTCCAAATCTAACCTCTTATTTTTTTTTCCTTCCCCTTCCCCATGGGTTTCTGTTAAGTTTCTCAGGATCCACATGAGAGTGAAAACATATGGCATCTGTCTTTCTCTGTATGGCTTATTTCACTTAGCATCACACTCTCCAGTTCCATCCACGTTGCTACAAAGGGCCATATTTCGTTCTTTCCCATTGCCCTGTAGTACTCCATTGTGTATATAAACCACAATTTCTTTATCCATTCATCAGTTGATGGACATTTAGGCTCTTTCCATCATTTGGCTATTGTTGAGAGTGCTGCTATAAACATTGGGATACAAGTGCCCCTATGCATCAGTACTCCTGTATCCCTTGGGTAAATTCCTAGCAGTGCTATTGCTGGGTCATAGGGTAGGTCTATTTTTAATTTTCTGAGGAACCTCCACACTGTTTTCCAGAGTGGCTGAACCAATTTGCATTCCCACCAACAGTGCAAGAGGGTTCCCGTTTGTCCACATCCTCTCCAGCATCTATAGTCTCCTGATTTGTTCATTTTGGCTACTCTGAGTGGCATGAGGTGATGTCTGAGTGTGGTTTTGATTTGTATTTCCCTGATAAGGAGCGACGTTGAGCATCTCTTCATGTGCCTGTTGGCCATCCGGATGTCTTCTTTACAGAAGGGTCTATTCATGTTTCTGCCCATTTCTTCACTGGGTTATTTGTTTTTTGGGTGTGGAGTTTGGTGAGCTCTTTATAGATTTTGGATACTAGCCCTTTGTCCGATATGTTATTTGCAAATATCTTTTCCCATTCCGTTGGTTGCCTTTTAGTTTTGTTGGTTGTTTCCTTTGCTGTGCAGAAGCTTTTTATCTTCATAAGGTCCCAGTAATTCATTTTTGCTTTTAATTCCCTTGCCTTTGGGGATGTGTCGAGTAAGAGATTGCTACGGCTGAGGTCAGAGAGGTCTTTTCCTGCTTTCTCCTCTAGGGTTTTGATGGTTTCCTGTCTCACATTCAGGTCCTTTATCCATTTTGAGCTTACTTTTGTGAATGGTGTGAGAAACTGGTCTAGTTTCAACCTTCTGCATGTTGCTATCCAGTTCTCCCAGCACCATTTGTTAAAGAGACTGTCTTTTTTCCATTGGATGTTCTTTCCTGCTTTGTCAAAGATGAGTTGGCCATACGTTTGTGGGTCGAGTTCTGGGGTTTCTATTCTATTCCATTGGTCTATGTGTCTGTTTTTGTGCCAATACCATGCTGTCTTGATGATGACAGCTTTGTAGTAGAGCTAAAGTCTGGGATTGTGATGCCTGCTGCTTTGGTCTTATTCTTCAAAATTACTTTGGCTATTCGGGGCCTTTTGTGGTTCCATATGAATTTTAGGATTGCTTATTCTAGTTTTGAGAAGAATGCTGGTGCAATTTTGATTGGGATTGCATTGAATTTGTAGATAGCTTTGGGTAGTATTGACATTTTGACAATATTTTTTCTTCCAATCCATGAGCAGGGAATGTCTTTCCATTTCTTTATATCGTCTTCAATTCCCTTCATAAGCTTTCTATAGTTTTCAGCATACAGATCTTGTACATCTTTGGTTAGGTTTATTCCTAGGTATTTTATGCTTCTTGGTGCAATTGTGAATGGGATCAGTTTCTTTATTTGTCTTTCTATTGCTTCATTGTGAGTGTATAAGAATGCAACTAATTTCTCTACATTGATTTTGTATCCTGCAACTTTGCTGAATTCATGTATCAGTTCTAGTAGACTTTTGGTGGAGTCTATCGGATTTTCCATGTATAATATCATGTCATCTGCAAAAAGCGAAAGCTTGACTTCATCTTTGCCAATTTTGATGCCTTTGATTTCCTTTTGTTGTCTGATTGCTGATGCTAGAACTTCCAACACTATGTTAAACAACAGCGGTGAGAGTGGGCATCCCTGTTGTGTTCCTGATCTCAGGGAAAAAGCTCTCAGTTTTTCCCCATTGAGGATGATGTTAGCTGTGGGCTTTTCATAAATGGCTTTTATGATCTTTAAGTATGTTCCTTCTATCCTGACTTTCTCAAGGGTTTTTATTAAGAAAGGGTGCTGAAATTTGTCAAAGGCCTTTTCTGCATTGATTGACAGGATCATACGGTTCTTATCTTTTCTTTTATTAATGTGATGTATCACGTTGTTTGATTTGCGAATGTTGAACCAGCCCTGCATCCCAGGAATGAATCCCACTTGATCATGGTGAATCATTCCTTTTATATGCTGTTGAATTCGATTTGCTAGTATCTTATTGAGAATTTTTGCATCCATATTCATCAGGGATATTGGCCTGTAGTTCTCTTTTTTTACTGGGTCTCTGTCTGGTTGGGAATCAAAGTAATACTGGCTTCATAGAATGAGTCTGGAAGTTTTCCTTCCCTTTCTATTTCTTGGAATAGCTTGAGAAGGATAGGTATTATCTCTGCTTTAAGCGTCTGGTAGAACTCCCCTGGGAAGCCATCTGGTCCTGGACTCTTATTTGTTGGGAGATTTTTGATAACCGATTCCATTTCTTCACTGGTTATGGGTCTGTTCAAACTTTCTATTTCCTCCTGATTGAGTTTTGGAAGAGTGTGGGTGTTTAGAAATTTGTCCATTTCTCCCAGGTTGTCCAATTTGTTGGCATATAATTTTTCATAGTATTTCCTGATAATTGTTTGTATCTCTGAGGGATTGGTTGTAATAATTCCATTTTCATTCATGATTTTATCTATTTGGGTCATCTCCCTTTTTGTTTCTGAGAAGCCTGGCTAGAGGTTTGTCAATTTTGTTTATTTTTTCAAAAAACCAACTCTTGGTTTCGTTGATCTGCTCTACAGTTTTTTTAGACTCTATATTGTTTATTTCTGCTCTGATCTTTATTATTTCTCTCCTTCTGCTGATTTAGGCTGCCTTTGCTCTTCTGCTTCTATTTTCTTTAGGTGTGCTGTTAGATTTTGTATGTGGGATTTTTCTTGTTTCTTGAGATAGGCCTGGATTGCAATATATTTTCCTCTCAGGACTGCCTTCACTGCATCCTCAAGCGTTTGGATTGTTGTATTTTCATTTTCGTTTGTTTCCATATATTTTTTTTAATTTCTTCTCTAATTGCCTGGTTGACCCACTCATTGTTTAGTAGGGTGTTCTTTAACCTCCATGCTTTTGGAGGTTTTCCAGACTTTTTCCTGTGTTTGATTTCAAGCTTCATAGCATTGTGGTCTGAAAGTATGCATGGTATAATTTCAAATCTTGTATACTTCTGAAGGGCTGTTTTGTGACCCAGTATATGATCTATCTTGGAGAATGTTCCATGTGCATTCGAGAAGAAAGTATATTCTGTTGCTTTGGGTTGCAGAGTTCTAAATATATCTGTCAAGTCCATCTGATCCAATGTCTCATTCAGGGCCCTTGTGTCTTTATTGACCGTGTGTCTAGATGATCTATCCATGTCTGTAAGTGGAGTGTTAAAGTCCCCTGCAATTACCACATTCTTATCAATAAGGTTGCTTAAGTTTATGAGTAATTGTTTTATATATTTGGGGGCTCCCGTATTCAGCACATAGACATTTATAACTGTTAGCTCTTCCTGATGGATAGACCCTGTAATGATTATATAATGCCCTTCTTCATCCTTGTTACAGCCTTTAATTTAAAGTCTAGTTTGTCTGATATAAGTATGGCTACTCCAGCTTTCTTTTGGCTTCCAATAGCATGATAAATAGTTCTCCATCCCCTCACTCTCAATCTAAAGGTGTCCTCAGGTCTAAAATGGGTCTCTTGTAGACAGCAAAGAGATGGGTCTTGTTTTTTTATCCATTCTGATACCCTATGTCTTTTGGTTGGCGCATTTAGTCCAGTTACATTCAGTGTTATTATAGAAAGATATGGGTTTAGAGTCATTGTGATATCTGTATGTTTTAAGCTTATAGCGATGTCTTTGGTACTTTGTCTCACAGGATTCCCCTTAGGATCTCTTGTAGGGCTGGTTTAGTGGTGACAAATTCCTTCAGCTTTTGTTTGTTTGGGAAGACCTTTATGTCTCCTTCTATTCTAAATGACAGACTTGCTGGATAAAGGATTCTCGGCTGCATATTTTTTCGGTTCAATACATTGAAGATCTCTTGCCAATCCTTTCTGACCTGCCAAGTTTCAAAAGAGAGATCAGTCATGAGTCTTATAGGTCTCCGTTTATATGTGAGGGCACGTTTATCCCTTGCTGCTCTCAGAATTTTCTCTTTATCTTTGTATTTTGCCAGTTTCACTATGATATGTCGTGCAGAAGATCGATTCAAGTTCCATCTGAAGGGAGTTCTCTGTGTCTCTTGGATTTCAATGCCTTTTTCCTTCCCCAGTTCAAGGAAGTTCTCAGCTATTATTTCTTCAAGTACACCTTCAGCACCTTTCCCTCTCTCTTCCTCCTCTGGGATACCAATTATGCTTATATTATTTCTTTTCAGTGTATCACTTAGTTCTCTAATTTTCCCCTCATACTCCTGGATTTTTTAATCTCTCTTTTTCTCAGCTTCCTCTTTTTCCATAATTTTATCTTCTAGTTCACTTATTCTCTCCTCTGCCTCTTCAATCCGAGCCGTGGACGTTTCCATTTTACTTTGCATCTCGTTTAAAGCGTTTTTCAGCTCCTCGTGACTGTTCCTTAGTCCCTTGATCTCTGTAGCAAGAGATTCTCTGCTGTCCTCTATACTGTTTTCAAGCCCAGTGATTAATTTTATGACTATTATTCTAAATTCCTTTTCTGTTATATTATTTAAATCCTTTTTGATCAGTTCATTAGCTGTTGTTGTTTCCTGGAGATTCTTTTGAGGGGAATTCTGTTTGGTCATTTTGGATAGTCACTGGAGTGGTGCGGTACTGCGGGGCACTTCCACTGTGCTGTGGTGTATAATTGGATTTGGTGGGGGGGGCCGCAGTCAGACCTGATGTCTGCCCCCAGCCCACTGCTGGGGCCACAGTCAGACTGGTGTGTGCCTTCTCTTCCCCTGCCCTAGGGGCGGGATTCACTGTGGGGTGGCATGGCCCATCTGGGCTACTTGCTCACTGCCAGGCTTGTGGTGCTGGGGATCTGGCGTATTAGCTGGGGTGGGTAGGCAAGGTGCACAGGGGCAGGAGGGGCAGGCTTAGCTCGCTTCTCCTTAGGAGATCCACTTCAGGGGGGGCCCTGTGGCAGCGGGAGGGAGTCAGACCCGCTGCTGGAGGGGTGGCTCTGCAGAAGCACAGCGTTGGGTGTTTGTGCAGAGCGAGCAAGTTCCCTGGCAGGAACTGGTTCCCTTTGGGATATTGGCTGGGGGATGGGGGAGGGAGATGGCGCTGGCAAGTGCCTTTATTCCCCGCCAAACTGAGCTCTGTCGTCCTGGGGCTCAGCAACTCTCCCTCCCTTTGTCCTCCAGCCTTCCCGCTTTCTGGCAGAGCTGTTAACTTATGACCTCCCAGATGCTAAGTCCTTCTTGCTGTCGGAACACACTCTGACCGGCCCCTCTGCTTTTGCAAGCCATACTCAGGGGATCTGCTTGGCTGGTGGGCCGCCCCTCCGCCCAGGCTCCCTCCCGCCAGTCCGTGTAGCGTGCACCACCTTGCCGCCCTTCCTACCCTCTTCCGTGGGCCTCTCATCTGTGCTTGGCTCCGGAGACTCCGTTCTGCTCCAGAATTATTATTTTAAAGTGTAGGTCAGATCATGTCACACCCCTGCTTACAGTCTTCCAGTGGCTTCCCATTATGCTTAGAATAACATTCTAACTCCTTACCCTATTGAAAAGGCTAAGATCTAGTCCTTGACTACCTTTATATTTACCCCCATCTGGGCTGGTATAAGAAACTACCATAGACTGGATTATATATATATATATATATATATATATATATAATATATATATATAATATATATACATATATACACATGTATATGTATATGTATACATATGTATACATATATATGTATAGGTGTATATATATATTATATATATATTGTAGAGGTATATATATATTATGTAGAGGCATATATATATGTACAATATATACATATATATGTATATATTGTACATATATATATGCCTCTACATAATATATATAATATACCTGTACATATATATATATACAATATACATATATTGTACATAATATATACAATATACCTGTACATATATATATACATATATATATATATAGTAGAGGTATATATATATTATGTAGAGGTATATATATATGTATATATAATATCTCACAGTTCTGGAGACTAGGAATTTCAAGAAAAGGGCATTGGCAGATTCAGTGTCTAGTGAGGGCCCACTTCCTAGTTCATAGACAGCCATATTTTCACTGTGTTCTCATATGGCAGAAAGGACTAGGGAGCTCTCTGGCTTCTCTTATACAGACACTAATCCCATTCATTAGGGTTCTACCTTCATGCCCTAATCACTTCCCAAAGAACCCACCTCCAAATACCATTATACTGGGCATTAAGTGTTAACATATAAATGGAGAGGCATAAACATTAGGTCCATAGCACTCTCTGAACTCATGTCTTACTACTCAACCTTTTGCTGTATATGTCCCAGTCTACTGGAATTCATTTTGTTCTTCCAAAGACCAAACAAAGCTCATTTTGATCTCAGGGCTTTCACATAGCAGTAGCCTCTGTCTGGTTTGCTTTTCCCTCTAGATTTCTTATTTTCATATAGACTTCTGATCAAATGTTACCTCCCCAGAGAGACCTTTCCTACCATTCTTACTCCATTTTCCCTATTTTATTTTTATTTTAACATTTATTACGTCTCACCATATCACATTGTATTTGTTTACTGTTTGTCTCCATTGTTATAATGTCAGGTCTATGGAAGTATATAGTTAGTTTTGTTCAATGCTGTATCCTCAGCAAGGACCTAATAAAATTTTTGCTGGATGAATGGAATTCATGTAGTAAATGACCTAGGATTAAATGTTAGAAAAGCCCTTAACTAGACTAGTCCCATATTTTTTGTAGTATCAGTACCTTAAGCCAAAAGAACCAGAGGGATCAAATGTGACAGATTTTTCTGGTGACAGAGCCAAAACCAGTGTTGAGGTCTTCTGATTCCTAGCCCAATTCTCTTTCTTTTGGTCCATTATATCTCAGGCTGTTACTAACACTGAGAAAAAATATTGAGAAAATACTTTGCTGAACTATACAATGTCATTATGCTTAAGTGAAAAAAAATATTAAACTGTGGCATGAATTCAGTATTTTTATTTATTCACCAGCTGTTTACTGATCATCTACCATATGCAAGGCACCACTTATACTACAGAGGTGAAAAAGAAGTGATTCTCATTTTCATGAGTTTTTTTTAATCTAGCAAAGGAAATTAACCCAATTAATATAATGCAAGACAAAATGTGATGATTGTTACATAGGTGGCAAAAAATAATGTGTGGGTCCAGAGGAGAAACTAATTATGCACAGCAGATTCAGGATTATAAAAGGCTTGCCAGAAGAGATAGTATTTGTCATGGACCTTAAAGAAGAGAAGGGCAAGTAAATGGGGGAATGGCATGTACAAAAGTTACGGTGGAATAAAAACACATGTATTCTGGAAAGAGCAAGTAGACCAGTTAAACTGATTCCTGGGGACTCTGTTGTGCTATTGTAATGAATAAGGTTGGAAGGATAGTCTGGAGCAAGAATATAAAAGGCTTTGCATATCTTATTAAATCAAGAGTTCGGACTTCATTTCCTTGGTGCTCAGCCAACAAATGCTGAATGAATATTAAATAAATTAATGAAGGGCCATTTTTTTTTCTTTTAAAAAAGGGGAATAACATAATGTGAGCAATATTTTAAAAAGATTGATCTGGCAGCTGGGTATATGATGGATTGGTAGGGCGTAACTGAAGGCATATAGGTCAGTTTGGGTGGTAAGAAATAGACTGGGCAAGAGGTAAATAAGTCCTAAACAGGAGAATGGTGATGGGGCTTATCAATTAATGTTCAAATTAATTGTGCAGACTTTGACAATGACGATTTATGTGGGTGAAAACAAAAGGATCTAATTCAATGCTATTTTCTAGATCAGACACTTTAAAACTTTTTCCCCCCATAAGCCATAGTAATAAATATATTTCATGTCATGACTCAATGCACATTTGTGCACACACATACACATAAAATTGACATAAAATTTCACAAACTCACTTTCTTTTATCACCTGCAATGCTATTCTATTCTATTTTCCATTTCAGTTAAAACACACCAATCACAACCTCCAAAAGTTATTTATAACCTATGAATGGGTCACAGTCCACAGTTTGAAAAACACTTCCCTAGATTTAGTCCTAATGATTTAGATGTCACTAACTCACATATACCTCCAAGTCATGGAATTCACTTTACATCTGTCTAACTATTTACCAAGAGTTAATCAACCTGACCTAAAGCAAATAATTCAAAGAATAGAGAGATTATGTCTTTAGAAACCTAACTTTTTAAAATTCTTTCATGTGAAAAGGTACCTGCTTCATATCAGACTGCTTCAATAATCTCAGGTCTAGTCATTCTGCCACCAAACTCATCTGCCAGAGGAATATGTCTAAACCTTCTATGGTTCTCTACTGCCTAGTTCAAAAAGCCTAAGCTATATGCTCTTGCCTTTAAAGTCCTCCATAATTTATCTCTATCCTTCCTACCCAACTTCATTTTATACAGTTCCTCATGTTTATGTTATAGTGATTAATATCACAAACACATATTGCTTGTTCCTTCCTCTAAAGTATGCTCATTTCGTAGCCTCTGCCTTGAATGCCTTCCCCTTAATTCTCCACCTGTCACACAACTACCTACTCTAGCCCCTCTACTTCATGAGTGTTTTTTGCTAATTACTCTGCCTCACACTGAATCACTTCAACACACACACACACACACACACACACACACACAGGGTGTTTGACTTTACCAATGAGTGCTTTCAAATTATTTTAACTGTATTAGATTTATCTACATAACCTGATATAACATGATTAATGGAAAGAGAACAAAATTTGGGGCCAAACAGAACTAAATTCAAATCCTGAATCTGCCATTTATTGTCATGTCTCCTTTGACAACTTGCTTCTCTAAGCCTTAAACCACATATTCATTAAGTACAAATAATAGTACCTTTTCACAAAGCTATTTTGACCACTACATGAGATAACATGTGTAAAAGATCTAGCACAGTGCTTGATAGGTACTCAATAACTATTTTCCCCAGCATGATTTTTCCCCTGAAAAATGGTATCATATCTTATATGGCATCTAACATAGCGTTGAGTACATAATGGGCACTTCCTGTACATTTGCTGATCAAACAATTCACTCTTCTCCACTATCATTATATCTAAACAAATAACATTTCCCCACTCATTACAGTGAACTAAAGAATGAAGCAAGAAATAAAGGTAAACTGCCTACTTTTCCATCTGACTTACTTTTGTTAACAATTAGCAGTGGGAGGCTCCCAAAGATGTTTTGAGAAATAAGCCCAGCAGGCAGACTTTGAAAAAGCAGTGCTTTCCCCTGATCACCTTTTATGTTGCTGTGACTCTTCCTCATAGTTTCCTTTGTTGTGTTTTCCTCTGCAGACTAAATTGCACCAGAGGACTCAGAAAAGACATATCAATTATGTGGCTGTGATCTTTGTTAGAAAAATCTTCACATCTGTGTTGGGCGAGAAGCCCCATCATATTAAAAAGCATAGCACCTCTAATGCAGTCCTATTATTTCATGAAATAGGCTCATTTCTGAAAGTACTCCAGTTATTATTAACCTCAAGGCTTTTGATGCAAATCTACAGAAATTTCCCTTTGCTTTGGCTCTAAGAAAGCTGAGCTCTGGTAAAGGGAAACTGCAAGATCTTGAGGAACTTGTCCACTGAACTGTGGGAAATGACAGATCCAGGAATAATGTGCCTCATTGTTTTCCACAAAGGACACACAGAGGAAATAGCACATCTCTTAAATAAAAAATGTTTTTCATTTACCTTATGATCTATTGTTGCAAATTGCTTTTGCTCAACTCTCCAGTTTTAGTTACATTACAAATAGCTCAATCACTATAATGTAAATATTCTAAGTTAGCTTCTTACATAGATCAATTGTATCTGTTACTGTTTGGAGGTTCAATGTCAGAGCTGAAAGGGTTGGTAGAGTTTGAGGTACTGAGTTCATTCCTAAAGGGAAAATTGAAGGTTTACATTACTTTGTCTAAGAATTATATTTAGAAATCTAAAGATTACCTGAACCAAGGTGCCAAGGTTCTAATTTTTTTTTTTTACATTTTGTTCATTTTTGTGAGACAGAGAGAGGCAGAGCATGAGCAGGGGAGGGCGGAGAGAGAGGGAGACATAGAATCCAAAGCAGTCTCCAGGCTCTGAGCTGCCAGCACAGAGCATGACACGGGGCTCGAACCCACAAATCTTGAGATCATGACCTGAGCCAAAGTCAGACAGCTAACTGACTGAGCCACCCAGGCACCCCCTCCAAGGTTCTCTTTAAATAAGTGAAAATATATGGTTTACAGAAAAGTAAAATTTAATAGTTTTAAAATAAGTGAAAACATGTTTAATACCAATAATAATAAGATAAGTCAAATAAACCTACAATGAGATAAAATGATTCTCCTGTCTGCTGGGCAAAAAGCAAAATGTTTGAGGAAAAACCATTGACAAGTATTTGGGAATCAGGTATTCTCAGATAATGTTGGTATCATTACATATAAGTATAAAATTCCTGGAAGTGGAATTGTTAGATATTTGTTAATATTTGGTGATTTTATCAGTATTATTATGAAAATAGTTTTGAACTTGCATGGATCTCATCAAAGGGTCATGGGGTTCCTAGGAGCCCTTGGGCCATGCTTTGAGAATTATTATTATATGCAATAGAATATTTATGGAAAGATATCCAAGAAACTGGAAAACATGAGTGTATCTAAGTAGGAGATTACAGGTAGAAGGAGGACTTTTTACTGGATACATATTTGTAGTTTGGATTGTTTTTACTGTGTATAGGTATTGCATATTTAAAAATAAATTTAAAAATTAAAAGTAAATAAAAATAAAAATAAAGACTGACAGGTATTGTTTCCTTAGAGAAGTTAAGTGATTTCACCAGTAATTCCTAACAAAACAAAAGGCCAATGTTTGAGAATTCTGACTTACATTCCTGATAACTTTGTGATCACTTTATAAATGCCACAAATCTACCATGATAGCTTGAAAAGCATTATGATTCAGTTGTACACAGGCCTCCATGCTAAAGTTTTACTCTTGTTTCCCCTTTCTGTCAAATAGTTAATGAAGAGTAACAAATATTTAAAAGTAGTAGGCAGGCATTTTATCATTGAAAAAATATACCTCTAATATATCTGTTCTGTAAGAATCTCATTTCCTTTTTTTTAAAGTACAAAATGTCATGCAAAGGTCCCAGTGAACTCAGTTCTCAAACATCCTGCTCCATGTAAGAGGCTTTCACAAGAGGAATTCAGTGCAAAATATAATAATTCATTACATTTCAAAATGGTTTTGATTTTGATGAAGCCTAGAGGAGGTTTTAAATAGTCAGAAACAGTCTTTATGAGGGGCTAAGAGCTCAGCTGCAGATCTCACTTGATGGCCCTTCAGAACCATGTGTCCCAATACTTGACCTACTTTTGCCTTAGCAAAAGAAAAAAAAAAGGAAAAAAGAAAGAAAAAATGTTCCTAATAGAAAAGTAAAGTTCAATGAACTTGGATGTTCCCTTAAAGAAAATCCAACTCCATCAAGTGTTAGTAAGGCATTTGATTATGCAGTATTTGCTTCTCTTGTGTAAGGATACTCAACTTTAATCAAATTTGAGCAAGAGATCTGTGCTTTCTGACATAGTCAATATTGGAGCTTCAATGATCCAGGACTTTGGAATAACTATCAACTCAATCACCCAAGGAGAGAATAAGGAAGTTATTCACTTGACTTCTTTTCTTTACCCCCTTCCCAATTTGTCACCATCAATTAGTGTAGTAATAAAAAGTTTTCCACACTTAAAATTTTTATATGGCAATCAACTATCTATAAGATAAAATCTGAGCTCCCATATTCAGCATTACATCCAAAACCCTGAATCATCTGGCCCTTCCCTATCTCTCCAGCCCTTCTCAAATATGCCCACTTGATAAATTACAACCTATTTTTCAAAACAATGCTCAGATGTTTCAGCTCTGTGAAACATTTCTGGATAAGTTTTGCTTTTGTTTATTGGACAATTATTCATCACTGAAATCTCATTACCAAACGTCACCTCCTTTGCAAAGACTTCTTCCACCACCCCCACTTCCACCCAAGATGAACTCTGGGTTTCCATATTTTGTATGTGATTCTATTACAGTACTAAATATGCTGTATTATCATTGTTAATGCATCTCATTTCTCTACTAGACCACGGATTCCCTAAAGACAGAGACAAATGCTTATTTATTTTGGGGTTTTAGCACCTAAGACAATGCTTGGCACACAACAAGCTCTTAGGTAAATGCTATGTAAAGTAATGAATTTTCAAGGACAAGCACCTGGAGAGGCATTATGGCATAGTGAAAGAAACACAGATTTGAGGATCTCTTTTTCTATTTACATTCCTCAATGATCTCATGGATTTACTTATCATTTATTTGCTGTTCACCTCCAAATGTGTTTCTCCTTTGTGGACTTCTCCCTTAAACTCACATAGCTCAAATGCTCATCTAACTTCTCCACTTAGATGTCTAAGAGACATTTCAAATGTAACATGTATAAAACCAAACTCCTGATTCTTAATCTTCCCCATCTCGATAATCAGAAACTATTTTTTTTAGTCACACAGGCCAAGAAATCTGGAATTACTTGTGACTTGTCTCTTTCTCTCATACCTCACACTCAATGTATCCAAACAACTGTTGGCCCTACCTCCAAAACATAACCAGAATTCTATTACATTAAATTCCCTTTGTTGCTAACACTGTAGTTCAAGCCACCATCACCTTCCCTCTGTATTAAAGCAATAGAGTCTTAATTGGCCTCACTGTTACAGCCTTCTTTGCCCCTTTACTCTGTATCTCACCCAGGATCCAGAACGTTCCTTGCAAAATATACTGAACCATGTCAAGATTCTGTTCAAAATCCTCCAATGGCTTTTCATCAAAGAGTAAATGCCCAAATCCTTACCATTGCCTACACAGCCCTACATGATCTGACCCTACCACCATCACCTCTCTGACCTCATCTCCTAATTCTCTGTCTACTGCTCACTCTGCTCCAGCCACTCTGGCCTCCTTGTTGCCCCTTGAAGTCTGAAGGCTCCCATCCAGAACCTTTGCATTTGCTAACTCTCTGCCTAGAAAAATCATCTCTGAGATGTCAGCATGGCTAATTACCTCACTTCTGTCAGGTCTCTGTTAAAATACCACTTTATCACTGAGACTTTCCCTCACCATTCTGTAAAATGTGGTCAAAATTTCCTACCTCGTGCTTTATTTTTCCCTATAGCACTCCTCCCCCACTCTCTCTCTCTCTGTCTCATGCACACATGCACACACAACGCTCATTTGTCGATGGTCTATCTTCCTATCTTCTCTGACTAGAATGTACATTCCATGAAGGTAGTTGGGTTATTTTTGTTAACTACTGCTAAATCTTTATTCCCTAGAACAATACCCAGAATATAGTGGATACTCAGTAAATATTTGTTCATTAAATGGATGAATAAACACACTGGTTATTGACCTCAAGCAAGTCACTTTACTCCTCTGTAGATTCTCTTGATCTCAAGTAAAAGGAGAGGTTTAGTGTAAGACCTCATCTAGTTTCATCATTACATAAACTCATAACTTACTCTTCCTCTGGATCCTCTCAGGTCCTCCTTAGCACTTTATCAGGAACATTATGTGTTCAGCAAATACTTGTTGATGATCTATGATTTGGGATTATAAGGACCTGCATTTGTTAAAGGCTATTCTGTGGTAGGCAGAATTTATATCCAATATCTCCTTTTAATCCTCACAATAATCCTAGAAGGAATATATTATTATTCCCACTTTACAGACAGGGAAAATTGAGGCTCAGAGAAGCTAAGTGACTTGTCTAGGTTCATATAGCTGGCAAGAGGGTGAGACAGGAATTTAAACCCTAGTCTGTATGGCAAGTCTTGCGCCCCTTCTGATAAACTACCCTTGACATATGAAGGCTAAAAATGACAGTTTTAATAAAAAGTAAAAGAGAGTACCAATACACAATAACTTAATTTGTATGGAAATGATTAACTGACTTCCTATAAATAAAGTCCCATTATTTTGTAGCCCCACAGATTATCTTTCTCAGAATTCCCTCTTTGAAAATGCTACCACTACCACTACCACGACCCTAGGAAGCATACTAGAGCAAGCATGATGTGGTCATTGTTTTTTCCCTATTCTATGCAATCATTCATAGATAGCCTTAAGGTTGGGAAATAAAAATTTTATTTTATAGTAAAAAAAGATGTAGGGATCGTTTTCCCCCAGTATATGTTCACAACAATATTCACCAGAAGCCATTAAATGTTAATCCTGCCCAAACTAATCTAGTGACAAAAAGTGGCTGCCTGGGACCAGGGGTAAAGAAGATTAACTGCAACTTTTCAGGGTTATAAGAGTACATGTATTTGTCAAAATTCATTGATGAGTGAATTTTGTTGAATGTAAATTATATCACAATAAAGTTTATTTAAAAATAAATTATGATGTGGGTGCCGGGGTGACTCAGTCAGTTAAGCGTCTGACTTCAGCTCAGGTCATGGTCACCCGGTTTGTGAGTTCAAGCCTCACATCGGGCTCTGTGCTGATAGCTCAGAGCCTGGAGCCTGCTTCGGATTCTTAGGCTCCTTCTCTCTCTGCCCCTCCCCCACTCATGCGCTGTCTCACTCTGTCTTTCAAAAATAAATAAATGTAAAAAAACCTAAAAAAATAAATTTATGTAAGAAAAATCTATTTAGAAATTAAAGAAAACTTCGGTAAATAAAAAAAATGGTGCTGCCTTAAGCAAAGTTGAGGAATTAAATGGGAATATATGGAAAGAGATTACAAAATGATGTTTTAATTTGGAGAACTGAATAGCAAACTACCCAGTTTATTTAAAGCAAGATTTAATTTACCCCAGTTTAATTTAGACACCACTTTTTAGGAGCCTATTGTATCTTATAAAGGTATAGCAACACTGAGTAGTCTGCCAGAGACTGAGAAATCTGTCAGTGACACTAGGAATAGGAATTCCCTCTTGATACACAAGCATGGAATATACAGCCAGTTTGTTTAGTGTCCCTAAGGAGAGGATGGAGATAAGAACTGGAAAAAGTCATTTTTTCCCCTTTGAAAATTTAATGTCTAGTGGACAGGTCCAGCAGATGAGTGCATATCAAATCCAAAATAACCCAACTCCACAGTGATCCCTCTTTTCTTTGGCTTCTCTTTCCCACCCACTCTGCCCAGAGTTCTCCAACTCTACCCAGTCTCTAGAAGATTCTCGGCCTCTGGGCTTCCATAGCAACCTTTGTAGACTTTTATCAAGATATTTAGCCCATTGTTTCACTCACTGTTGGAACTTACAGTCTAGTTAAATGAAAGGGTTATTTTTCAAAAAATGAATTTAGAAAGTTATATTTTCTGCAACTTGACTAAGGTACTGTTTTTATTTTGTAGGTTGTTTGAACTCTCTAGCTTACAATGTGTTATTATGAACTGTTTTGTTCTATCATTGTTTGTCTTACCCTGTCTCAAGTCTTGTTTGTTGTTGAGATGATTCCAACTGCCAATATACACATGGGACATTTTCTTCCTTTGCAGCTTACTAAGTAGATTAGTGATAGTAATAGTAATAGCACTGGTACTACTATTACTAGTAGCACTAGTCATAAAAGCATAAATAATAATTATAATAACAATCACAATAATAGAAATAGCTGTCATTTACTCTGTTATCTCAAATTCTCCCAACAACTCTGTAAGACAAAGATATACAAACATATGTAGAAACAGAGTCTCAGAGAAGTTCAATAACTTGCCCAGGGTCACTCAATGAGTTAGTGGTACAAAAAGAATTGTAAGCCAAATCTTTCTGACTTTAAACCCTGTACTCATGGGGCGCCTGGGTGGCGCAGTCGGTTAAGCGTCCGACTTCAGCCAGGTCACGATCTCGCGGTCCGGGAGTTCGAGCCCCGCGTCGGGCTCTGGGCTGATGGCTCAGAGCCTGGAGCCTGTTTCCGATTCTGTGTCTCCCTCTCTCTCTGCCCCTCCCCCGTTCATGCTCTGTCTCTCTCTGTCCCCAAAAAAATAAATAAAGGTTGAAAAAAAATTTAAAAAAATAATAAAAAAAAAATAAACCCTGTACTCTTTCCACTCTGCCACACTTCTCTAGAGCAAGGGAGGCTGCTGGAGTGATTTTTTCTGTTCTGCTTCTTGGTATGTCCCTGTTAATAGACTTTAATGTTCATGAAGTAGTTCATGAGGTGATTTTGCAGTGCATATCATCTTTGAGGAAGGATGCATATTTTGAGGACCAAAAAAGTGTCTGGATTAGAAAACTGACTTATGAACCAACAAAAAAGGGATAAATATGGAGTCTGCCAAGGTTAGTTTGAAAATGGTCTTCTTTTATTATAAATCCTGAGAGTAATTGAAGAATATAAGCTAATGGCTTCTGGTAAATGTCAAAACCCCCATAGACTTATACAGTTTTGCTTGAATGACCTTTATAAACCAGATCAGCAGAACTCTCTGAAGGCCTTACATTAATTTGACTTAAATATTTCAATTATAATGAAGACATTGATTAAATTTGGCATTAAAAAGACTTTGAGGCAAATATTTGGGATTAAGTTAGAAAGGCACTATAGAAAGTGGTGGAAAACATCACTGTATTAGGAAAATCCCCAGCTTAGTTATTCCCAAACTGTATTTGGGGCATATAAATTAACCTTTCTGGGTTCTGCTACCTCATCTACAGAATGAGGTTATAAGAGTGTATGTTCTTCAAAGCCTCTTCTAGGTCTTATCAACTCTTGAAGGTACTTCTTGTTTGCAAATGTTATTGGGTAAATCAGAAGTCTGTGTAGCTAGAATTCCAAGTGAGTAGAAAATAATTCATTAATTTTTTAAAAAGCCTCTGAGAATTGGAGAATATTTGACTACAGGGCAGGATAAATATATGCTCTCTCTTGCAGAAGCACCAAGAAAATGACATTGGCTATCTCTCCAGTATCTTTCTTCCTAGCTCTCCACACCCCCTAGATTTGTACAGGCTAGTTGTTTTGATGAATTGCACCTACATGCCCCCAACAACCAATGCAACATCAACTAGCATAGTGCTTTTGCAGAGAAGAGGATTCAGAAAAATCTTCCTTGAACTGAGTTAAATGAGGAACTACAAGGAGGAAAGTTGTGCAAACCAGATACCATAAGGTAAGGTAAGCCTTTTTGGCTCTAACAGGCATGGGTGAAGGAACAGAGCTCATGTACATTTGTAAGGGAATTCAGTTGGAAAACAGGTACCCAATGTGAAAAAGCTGGATCTTATTTATCAGTGAGGAAAATCCTTACTTTCCATAGTATATATTCCCAAATATTCTAAGAATATGAGTTATACTCCCTAATATTCAAGGCCCTCCAATAATCAAGTCTACTTTGCCTATCTACTTTACTTCCCAGTGTTCTCTAACAGTTCCTGGCTTGACTTAGTCATTAAACTTGAGAATGCATGGATTATGAACTTAGGAATCAGAGAGATTGGCCTTCAAATAACAACCCAGTCCCTTATTTGCTGTGTGACCTTGGACAAGTTACTTAACCTCGTTGAGTCTTGGTTTCTTCACCAGTAAAATAGTAACACCTATTCCATAGGTCTTTTAAGTTATCATTCAATGAGATGATAAAAATTATAATAATAATATCTATCATTTACTGTGAACCAACTATGTACCAGGCTCTATGCTCCTTTAATTGTACCACAATTAGGGACTTGTCCTCTTGTGGATAGTCCTCAAACTAAGAATTCAGAACAAGGTATCCAGAGGGTATGAAGGCAGCTGTTAATCTAGGCAGTCAGGCAGCTTCAGAATAACCAGCTAGCTTATACATCAGTTTTATCTCAAAAAACCTGGCTGGAAGAAAAGAAAGCAGTGGGGACCTGAACAGCAGGTTGTAGAGGTGTACCAGAAGTCTAGAGACAGGCCCCTGGCAACAATCAAATCTATAAGGCTTTTATTCAAAATTGAGGTGATCTAGCAGCAAGTTTGCATATCTCAATCTATTCTTTCTTTTTCCTTCAGTTTTCAAAAACTTAGGAAATTGGAAGAATCTGAAAAGAAATTTAGAGTCATTTTCCCAAAGTGTGAGATTGGAACGTGGAAGAGTACAGCATAGCTGTTGCGTGGCCTTGGGCAAGTCATGTAACTTCTTGAGACTGAGTTTCTTTATAAGTAGGGGCCTGTACTTTTTAGAACTATGGTAATGATTGGAAAATAAATGTATTTAAAGTGATTAACATGGTGCCTGACATATGTAATAGTGACTGCATTTAGTATGTCATTAGTTATATTTCTCTAGCACTGAGGGATTCAAATGTCAGCTAAACACAGGATGTCATCCCCACTATCAGCAAAAATACAGGTACAAACATCATGCATGATATTTAACAATTCGATGAGGTTTAGGAAAATCATGACAAATAGCTTTCTTACCCTGTTATGATTCTCTGGAGAAAATATATAATATGGGACCTACATGCTTCAGTTTGCATTGATCTCCTATAGTAGTATCAGTTGCCCCACAAAATTTAATACTTCATTGTATACTACTATACATACCATGAAAACAGTTCTAAAATTTATATTTCTATCCCAGACTTCTCTCTGAATTCCAGACTCATATATCCAACTGCCTATTCAACATCTCCAGGATGTCTAATAGGTATCTCAAATAAAACATGTCCAAAATAGAACTCTTAAATCTTTCCACAAAATCTTGCCTCCCTTGGTCTTCCCCATTTTAGTAAATAGCACTACTGTCTATTGTATTACTAAAACTAAAAATCTAGGAACCATTTCTATCTCTACAATATCTCTTGAATCTGTCCACAGCTTTCTTTTTTTTTTTTTTTTTTGTTTTTTTTCAACGTTTATTTATTTTTGGGACAGAGAGAGACAGAGCATGAACGGGGGAAGGGCAGAGAGAGAGGGAGACACAGAATCGGAAACAGGCTCCAGGCTCTGAGCCATCAGCCCAGAGCCCGACGCGGGGCTCGAACTCACGGACCACAAGATCGTGACCTGGCTGAAGTCAGACGCTTAACCGACTGCGCCACCCAGGCGCCCCTGTCCACAGCTTTCTATCTCTATTACTACCACTCTAGTTCAAGTCACCATCATCTTGCTTTGAGATGCTACAATACTAACTTATCTCTCTGCCTTCTTCCATATATTCTCCATAGAGCATCCAGAGGAAGATTATTTTTATGTAAGCCAGAAGTAATGTGACATTTTTCTTCTTAAAATTATTCAATGACATCCTCCTGATCTTAGGAGAAAGGCCAAAACATTCCAAGACACTGTGTTATCTGGCTCTTGCCTACCATTCAAATCTCATTTTGCCTCACTCTCCCTGCTACTCCCCATGATCCAGCCACACTGCTCTCTTTATGTTCCCTAAGCTTGCAAGGATTTTGGCACTTCAAAGCCAAAATATGCTATTTCCACTGACACATTCTTGACCATTCTTCACCTAGATGGCTTTTTCTTAACCTTCAGGGTCCAGTCTAAATGTTATTTTGCTTCAAGTAGAACTTCCCCAATGATACAATATAAAGCATTTTCTGTTATTTTCCTTTTTATCACCTATTGCAATTATTAATTATATACTTATCCTGTGGTTATTTGTTTAATCTTTATGTTTTCTTCATCCTTCATTACACTAGTAAGCTCAATTAGAGCAGAACCATGTCTCTTAAAATAAAAGTTAACTTATTAACTCTTATAACTCTTAGAATAGAGTTAACTTCTATTCACCAAGCACAATGAGAATTTGATGAATGTGAAGAGAATATCAAATATATTAATTGTGGGTCCAGGGTTGATAATCATAGAATTAGATAATAAATACTTGTTCACTTCTCCCCAAATGTCCTTTTCACCTTTCACTTCATATGTGAGACAGGAGGTAAACTAATTAGTATCATGAAGTTAATTTTACTGGTAAAGAATGTAAGGATATAGATACTACCAGGTGTTTGATCATAGGAGCAAGGGGGGTTAGGTGATTAAATCATGATTTAAAGAGGCTTTTGTCAGAAAAAATAAAAGCCCAATTATTTTTCATGTAACTTTTATGCCAGAGTTTATAGTTAAACTATGATGCCCTGACCATAAAAATTGAGCAAAAAACTCAGTATTGACCCAATACATTCTGAACATAATCATTACTGCCATTTTATCTCATTTCCCCAAGAATACACTGGAGTGAATTATCAGACACTATAGGTGGTGGGCTCTGATTCAAAGGATTCAAAACACACAAAAAATTTAAATTCACTCATTCAACAAACCTGTTAATTGACTACTATATGCCAGACACACAAGGGGGTGTTTTTCCTAGCCAGTCAGACAGAATCAAAACAACATGCCCCGGAAAGGAATCATCTTTCTCTGCCTGAAGATCCATAGTTGCTCCTCAGAATCCCCACTGGAGCATAGTGCCAAATCACAGAAAGATTTCTAGCTATATAAAGTACACCAAGTACCAAGAAATGACTTATAGACTTGAATTGATGAATTATTTTCCTATTTGACAGCCAAAGGAGGCCATTTAACTGCCTTTATAAACCACCAGTGATTAATCATAATGACATAATGAATTGCTGGACAGGAAAAGGCCACTCTCCTTAACATGCTTGTCCTCAGGACTCATTTCCACCTCAGCTTTGTCTCAGCAGCCTTTTCTCTTGGCTCACACATCATTAAAATGTGTTGCTGGCTGCAAAAGCTCATTTATATAGACAATATTTGCTCTGACCACCTTAATTGACAAATTATTCCACATGACTGCATCTCCTTGAATGAAATAATTTGGCCTGAAACACCTATGTATGTACCATTTTGCTTGAGTTTGTCACAGCCCCTGGTTAACTTCCTAATTTTTAAAAAATTCGTCCCCTGCAAATGAAGCACCCTATTAAAAATAAAAATTTGTCTTAAACCATTTGTCAGACTGCTTTCTTATGGTAAAATGGGTGTGAGGTCATCTTTGCAAGCTTTCCAGTAATAATAATAATGCTGCTGAAAATGATACCAATCATAATAATTAATATCATTTAATGAATACCTACTATTTACCAGACACCATTCTAAGTGCTTTTCATATATTTTCTTCACTCAACACAGCAACACCTCCCATTTTGCATGGGGGTAAAAACTGAAGTTCAGAAGAATAAATTATTTTTTCTCAAAGCCACACAACTACTATCATACTAAGGATTTGAATCATGTTTTTCTGAAGCAGGGCCCAAGGGAACAAATCAAATCTTCAGCTTTCCATAGGTCTTCTCTAAGAATCAAATTCTTTGTTTAGCTAAAATTTATTAGAAACATCTTCCTCCAGGTATTTTTCTTAGCAAAAGGTCTTATCCATCTCCACATAAAAAATTTTGTTAGAGTCAAATCATATTGTAGCACTATGAACAACATATAGTTCTATAAGCATTTATTAGTAGAAAGGGCACAGGCTTTGAGAAAACAACCACCACCACCTGAACCTTCATTCCAGTGCTATCATTTAGTTACTGTAGAAAACTGAGAAAAATTACTTAACTTCTTTGAATTTCAACTTCAACATCAGTAAAGTGGGGCTAAAATGACAATACTTCACAGGATTTTGAGATGCTTAAAAATAAGATCATATATGTGAAAACATAAGATTCAGCTCCTAGCTCCATAATTGTATGTTGTATGTGAATGTTAAGGTAAACCTTTGCATGGGGCCCAATGGAACATGGAGGACATTAATGTCATGAGACAAAACTTACACGAAGTACTTTAAGATAACTAATTATAAACTAGTGTCAGACAGTGTGGTAAAAACTTTGCAAAATTGCCAAGGGAAACTAGGAGAAAGAAACAGGTGACTCTAAAGAGATTGAAATGAGATTAATCTGTGAAAGCTTCATGGAAGAAGTACAGAAGTACAAAGGAATCTTGGCAAAGAGGCGTGAAAGACCATGAAGCAGGCAAGCAAGCAGGAAGGAAATGAACTAGTGGCATTTGTTGAGCATTGTTGTTGACAGGAGCCATGCAGGTAGTTTGTAGCTGGTTGCTTTAAGAACAAGGTTTTGTAACAAATGTGGGTTTGAATCCTAGCTCCACCACTTACTAGCTGTGCCATCATAAACAAGTAACTTATGTCCTCTGAGCCTCTATTTCTTCTCTTATAAAATAGAGGAGATACATTCAAACTTCCAAGGATGTTGTGAACTTTGACTAATTGTAAAGTACAATACCTGACCCAATAAATGGTTGCCCTCTGAGCATCTGGTTCATGGCTAATTTCCCACCATACAAAGCTCCCAGTTTTCATCCTCTAGAATAGGGGTGTGATAGAATATTCTTAGCATGTTTAAACCACTACTTTCAGGTTGGAGGAGAGGAAGGTAGTTGAGACTTTCACAAATTAACATAATGGGCCAAGGAAAATCTGTGCCATGAATCTCAGGAGTCTATACACCTAGCAGTCACACTGCAATTCCTTCCCAAGAACCCCCTCCCCCACCCCTAACTCAAGTCAGAGGAGTTAGCCCAAGGAGTCAATGATAACCTCAGGTGATGGAAGAGAGCCATTAGAGTGGAACTGATCTGGATTGGGCATGTTTGCCATATCCTGCTGCCATGTGCTCTAACTTGCTCACCCTCGGTGCTCTGAGCTGGTCTCCTGCACAGCTACTTACAAAACAAACCCACAGGAATGAATATTCTCACAGTCACTGACTTTGCAGAGAAACAAGCCCAGCTTTCTGCTGATGGGACAGTTAATAGTATTTGTTCATTTCCCTATAAGGCATAGAAACATGCAAACAAATATTTTCCTGGGACAGAGACTGGAAATATCTTTGCCCCTGTCTGTCACCAAGAGCATTAATAGATAGCCCTGTGTGATAGGTTGAGGTAGGGGGAGAGAAATAGGGGAAAGAAAGGAAAGACAAAACAACAGTGGCAGAAGAGGAAGGGAAAAAATCACTCTAGACTGATACTCAAGGCCCTCCTTCCCACTAATTCTAAGAAGGCTTTTTTTTTTTCTCCTAGTCACCCAAGGTCATGGGTAGAGTTGACCTTGCTTCAAGAGGGAGCAAGTAGCCACCTGCAGGGTATGAATTGTGACACTCTGGGAAAGGCCCCCCACAGGCACGGGGAAGCTGCCAGGAATTCCCACCATTAGTCATGCCTATGAGTTACAGAATTGAAATATCTATTAAATTGCAAATATGTTAGCTGTGAAGGGAAACATTTTGGGGCCATTGTCAGTCAGCAATTTTTTATTTTATTTAAGTACTAGATTAGGCCCAGCAGAAAGCAAGGATCTAAGGAGATGGGCTACAGAAAAGATAGGACATTAGGACATTTAACAGTGAGAGAAGGGACAAAGATGTCATTCACAGTGGTCTGGGTAGGCTAGGAAAGGCCAGGGTCACCAGAGGCACTGGGTGAGGGAGGCCTAGGAGGAAAGGCAAAGGAGCTGCTACAAGCCGGTTTTGGTCATGAGATTTTTGCACCTGCGACTGTGCAAAAGAACAGTCAATTACGAAATGCACAGTCAGTCATGTGAAAGTTTCCTTAATGTGGCCAACAACTACTGGCTGCTGAGGGCTTTCCTCATTAAGTCACACAAAAGGTACAAATGAGATACATTCTCACCTAATAATCAGGACACAGACATTCAGATCATGTTAACTGTTGCTTAGAACATGAAGGAAAGAGAACATATGCTAATGAGTTCTTCCCCTCTGTTTCACATCTGCACTGCTTGGGGGAGCTTCAAGGTGGGTGCTTTATCCCTAGGGCTTTTCAACTATCTGTAACATTTGAGACCAACTTGGTTCATCATCTAAATTGCTCTTCTCTGTAAGGTGATCAATTTGTCCATACCCCTCCTGTAGTATTACATCCATAAATTGTACCCTTCACTTTCTGCTTGGATCGACCAGTCTGTTGGATGGTATGATTAGGATGGCTTCTGAGTGCTGTTCTCAGTTTGTCTATTAACTACTCTCCAGGCCACTTAAGGTTTTTTTTTTTTCCCCACTCACTGCTGGAGATGGAAATGTGGAGCAAAGACTGAGCCAGCCACACAGTCATTTGCTTATTTAAAAGTGCTACTGAACCAAACTCTTTAAGGTAAAGGCCTCAAAAAGACAGCCCCCAAAGTGAATTTACCATATAAGCATGTTTTATTTGGTCCACACGCTGCTCAACAAACCAGAGATTTCCACATAAAAATCCAGACTTCCATGATCTCTTCAAAAATTAGAGTGCCTAGTAGTATCTTATCCTTAATTTCACATGACAACAATCAGCGAGGGCTGCTAGTACTCTCCAACTTGCCTCTCTCTGTTGCTTTGCACACCCACTCAGGTACATGACTTGCCTGGTTTCTAGAAGCATTTGACCATTGATTAGGGCATTGCTCCTTTGCCGGTTTGGATTCAGCCATCGGCAATAAATACTTTTTCTTTTATGGAAGGAATAGAATCACAGCTATTTTTCTTTAAGCCAAAACAATGGGTTGGCAAATGAACATTTTAGATAACGTGTTATTTCAGGGATCCTTAGACATGACCTCTGAAGTCACTAATTTTGGAGTCCACCTGGGGAACGTGTCTCCCCTCCTTCTGGCCCAGAACCCAGGGTTAAGGGACTATGGACAGAGTAACAGTGGAATCGTATAGAAAGGCATTACATTATGAATCAGAAGATAGGGGCACTAGTTGTGGCCATGCCATTCACCAGCTGCTACCCAGGACAAATGGTCTAAAATCTCTGAGCCATAGTTTACTCGGGGCGGGGGTGGGGGCAGAAATATTGTGTGGATTTACAAGTTTAAGAAATGTCCTTCTCATTCTCCTTTTAGAAAACGTAATACATATTAGAATATTATATGCACTAAGATACCTTGAAATGACTTGCAAAAAAGAAATCTGTTTAACCTAGCAGATAAACACATTGTCACAGAACCTCTCTCCAATCCTCTCCTCTCCTCTCCTCTCCTCTCCTCTCCTCTCCTCTCCATCTGTCTTCCAAAAATAACTATTAACATCTCTTAGAACTGGAGCTCCACAGAACAAAGTTTGGAAACACTGTTTGAAGCACTATTTGTTCTAATGAAAAAAAAAAAATTCCCAGGTTCCAAAGGGAAGATAATTTTGTCTCTAGCCATCTGCTTTCAGAGCCACATTAAGAACTTGAATCCTATGATTCTTGTTGCACAGAGTAGGCATCAATTTATGTGTTGACTGCTCTTTACCAGCTGAATAAACATTGTTTAACCAGGATGTTCTTCATTGCTTCACTTCCTCTAGCTTGAAATTATTATGACAACTGCAATGAACCTCATGGGAATCCATTTTTTCTCAGTATGGATTTCCATATTAATAGGGCCATTTGGTGCCAAAATATGAATTTTGGCAAATTCCATCGTGTGTACGTTCTTGCCTTCCTGTCACCACACTTTTTCTTGTTTCTCTCTTGGCACTATCCTAAGCTCAGATTTAATTCTGTGTCCCATTTCTACTGATCTCATCTAAGGTGTTCACTGAGAGCTCCAAAATGTCATGTGTATCCTTTTTGGTGGTATCTAAAATCCAATAGGAAATTAATGAAGACCAAATAGTTAATGTTCAGAAAGGACATTATAGTGGAATAATGGACATTATGATCAATATTTTGACATTTTTAAATGTATATAATATATATTTTGTGAATGAAATTATATGGTTTGTGCTTGGTGGTGGTTAAAAGTTTATGTGAGAATCAGGAAGACCTAGATTCATACCCGTGCTCTGCCAATTACAAAATATGTGACCTAAGCCATATCTCTTCGCCTAAGGTTTTTCCTCAATAAAATGGAAACAATAATAGTTTCCACACTCATGTCATTGTTGTGAGAATTAAATGAGTAAATGAATGAAAAACACTAAGCAAAACATCTGCCACAAAGTGAGCTCTCAATAGACATTAGCTCTCTGTGTGTCCCTATTATGATTATTACATAGTTCTTGGCTTAAAATCACTTCTCCTGTTTATTCTCCATTCTGTTTATTCCTCCAACTCTCCACCATAGCTCTATGTTCCACTATTTTCCCTAAACCCACTTTCATCCCAATGCCTCAGCATTAACAGCAGAGGAATAAAGAAACAAAGAGCCAGCACCAAAAAAGCCTGATTTCAAACCTGATGTGAAATTCCTTCCTGTGTAAATAGCAGCCATTCTACACACCAGAGGAAGGTCATTATAATAAGCTATGCAGTCTAAATGACACCTACAACAATGCACTACAGTTACCTATAACTTGGCAAAGTGAAATTAAAAGCACTTACTGAAGCCATTCATTTGAACATCTTCACCAAAAACTGATCCCAATTTCCACTCTGCAATTTCGCCAAGCTTTGTGTGTCCAGATTGTGTTGCTACTATTGCTTAATTAGTAACCTATGAGTGAATCTTTGAAAATATCCATACAATAAACCTCTCTTTCTACCCATGGCAGTTAGACACAAATGGATTAAAAGATTATCCTAACATGTGAAGAAACCCAAATCTGGAACTCTAAAGCTGTCTACAATTATCAGGAGGATGGGTATTATTTGCATATTCACCAAAGAACAGGTTAGTTTTTTTTTTTCCTAAATAGCCTATGTGCATTTCTAAAAAGCCAAATAAAATCATGCAGTTGTGAATGATTTGCTAGGTTAATGGTGAGTTATCTTCCAAGTACAGTTAATTAGAGCTGGCTTTCTGCTTGTGTTCATTTTGGGAATCCCCAGTAATTTATGTCTGCCTTTGACCTTCTCAAGGCAGACATTCTCCTCTAATCCCAGCAGACCCTATTACATGATCTCTCCCACCCTCTCCCACTCCTCTTCTCCTTCTTCCATTATCACCCATTCTACATTCTCACTACTATATAATCAACTTTTTGTTCTATTCTTAACACTTCAACTAGCCGTCTTCACAAAATTCAATGTGAGAATAAAGGGAAAATATCTTTAAAATAACAAACAGCCACCTAAAATATGCTGTAGGAAATAAAACTGTTAGCTGTTGTCATCTTTGACAAATGACCTAAACGCACTAATGTAACATGTCTATTTGTTATTAAACCCCTTCTTACTGATCTACATCCTCTGAAGGAATAAACAGAAATGTCTACAATAACATCCCACAAGTCTGCAATAATTTATATATTAAAAGTGTTCCAGAAAAGTTGCATTTAAATCAAATCCTATTTTAATGCAGTAGGAAATCTGGCTATTTAAAGAAATCCTATGACAAATTCTTTTATATGGAAAAAATAATTTCATAAAACCAATGATTACTTTCTAATTCATCAGTTTTGAATATCTGAATCTTTTTATAACTGATCTATTTAAAGCAAGTAGCACCTATACACTTAAAAAAAAACACTTGCTTTACTGACGAGATATTTTGCAGATTTATAAATTTAAAAAGAACAGTCAGAAAATAACCTCTTAAATTTTTAATAACCTTTTAAATATCTCCATACTTGCAATATATAATTTTAAAGAACCTCTATCTACATGATTTTGTAATTAGCCAATCCTATTGATTTTATATTGAAAGTCTTATTCCACGCCTGCATATTGCTAAACTAAAAACAAGTATGAGTGGGTTACTTTTAAAATAATCCCAACCTTGTATTTTGACTTGTTTTACTTTTTAATTTTTTAAATTTACATCCAAAATTAGTTAGCATATAGTGAAACAATGATTTCAGCAGTAGATTTTTTAGTGCCCATTTAGTCTATCCCCCCCTCCCACAACTCTTCCCATAAGGGAGGGGGAAAACAGAAGAGACTCATAAATATGGAGAACAAACTGAGGGTTATCAGCCTTATATTTTGAATTATGAGAGGGCAACCTGTTTAATTGCTTTGTAATAACAAACATACAAAGCACAGTATAACTTACATAAAACTTCAAATAAAAATAAATCTTCACAGAGCAATGTCTTGAACTTCCATACCAAGAAGCCATTTTGTTTCTATATCAGGCATAACACTTGAATTGTATGAATAAATACATAAACTTGGTATCTTTGTATATGAATGATGACCACTGACCCAAGGATAATTTTGAATTATTTTTTTTCTCCAGCATGTGATACTCAGTGCATTTTTTACTTAAATGGTAAATGAAAAAAATTACTATTTCAGTGGCTGAGACTGCTTTATCCTTGCACTCCCTTGACAGATTTCCCTTGATGACCAAGGACTTATATATATATTTTTAATTTACATCCAAATTAGTTAGCATATAGTACAACAATGATTTCAGGAGTAGATTCCTTAATGCCCCTTACCTATTTAGCCCATCCACCCTCCCACAACCCCTCCAGTAACCCTGTTTGTTCTCCATGTTTAAGAGTCTCTTATGTTTTGTCCCCCTCCTTGTTTTTATATTATTTTTGCTACCCTTCCCTTATGTTCATCTGTTCTGTGTCTTAAGGGCCTCATATGATGTAAGTCATATGATATTGGACTTCCTCTAATTTCGCTTAGCATAATACCCTCTAGTTCCATCCACATAGTTGCAAATGGCAAGATTTCATTCTCTTTGATTGCCAAGGAATACTCCATTGTATATATATACCACATCTTCTCTATCCATTCATCCGTCGGTGGACATTTGGGCTCTTTCCATACTTTGGCTATTGTTGATAGCACTGCGATAAACACTGGGGTGCAGGTGAAGGACTTATATTTTCATGACAGCTCTTAGGAACTTAGGTAAAACAACTTGGGGCCTATGAAAATGAGTTTGGTGTGTGTGTGTGTGTGTGAGAGAGAGAGAGAGAGAGAGAGAGAGAGCGCACTAACATGTTCACAAGAAAAGCAAACCTGTGACTGACTTCTTTAGCATTATTCTCTCAGCTAGTGTTTCTCAAAGCATAATCCTTGGAAGGCATGCAACAGAATTACCTGGACAAGGCAAGTTTCCAATTTTAGAGATGTTGTGAATTAGAATCTGGAGGAGAGAGATGCAACCAGTATTTAAGGAGACTCATTTTCATCCTATCTGGGTTCTTCCACATAATTTTGATGCACATTAAAGTTTGAAAACCTCTGGGAGGTAGAATTGAGGTGAAATTTTAAATACATAGTTCAATTATACTAAAAGTTCAGGTCAAGTGAATAAATGCTTTGCAAAATACACAAAAGAAGAGCTCTAGCTCTGCTTTTCCAGAATCAAAAAAAGAAACTAAAAAAGCAAATGTGTTGTCACCATAACCCATTAGATGGGAGCATAAAAGGTTTATTGTTAACTTTATTCTGGCCCAACTTAAAATCCAAGCTAAATGCTATAAGGCTGCAAATTTTAGTAAATAACTCCCAATGGAAGTGCTTTGCAAACACCTGATAATAATTGTGTGACTGGTCAAAGTGATGACGTGGCAAGGATCTGAGCATAGCCAGCTCACTTACTAATGATGTAAAACTGCCTGATTGACTCTTCTGCTTGGATGAGACAGGAAGTCTAGTTCACATTGAGGAAATCAGAAATCAACCAAAAGCATATCTTTGCTACCTGGAATTGGCCCAATATGGTATTATTTTGAAAGCTCATAGAGGAAAGGATGTACATTTCTAATCAAAAGAATAATTCAAACCTCCACAGAAGTTACTCTACAAATTCAGACTAAGTAGAACTGTCATGTATTAGGATAGAGCATGAACTAAAACATACATGTTAGTTTCCTTCTTCTTAAGCTTTTATTTTTTTAATGTTGATTTATTATTTTTGAGGGAGGGACAGAGAGTACGAGAAGGGGAGGAACAGAGAGAAAGGGAGACACAGAATCTGAAGAGGCTTCAGGCTCTGAGCTGTCAGCACAGAGCCAGACGCAGGGCTGGAACTCACAAGCCATGAGTTCATGACCTAAGCCGAAGTCGGATGCTCAATCAACTGAGCCACCCAGGCACCCCATATATATGTTAGTTTCTTTTTTTTCTGTTTTATTTATCTATTTTTAAATATGAAATTTATTATCAAATTGGTTTCCATATAACAACACCCAGTGCTCATCCCAACAGGTGCCCTCCTCAATGTCCATCACCCACTTTCCCCTCCCTCCCAACCCCCCATCAACCCTCAGTTTATTCTCAGTTTTTAAGAGTTTCTTATGGTTTGGTTCCCTCCCTAATAATGAAGCAACAGAAAGACAAATAAAGGAACTGATCCCATTCACAATTGCACCAAGAACCATAAAATACCTAGGAATAAACCTAACCAAAGATGTGAAAGATATGTATGCTGAAAACTATAGAAAGCTTATGAAGGAAATTGAAGAAGATACAAAGAAATGGAAAAACATTCCATGCTCATGGATTAGAAGAATAAATATTGTTAAAATGTCAATATTAGTTTCTAGTAAGATATTTTGTATTCCTTGTGTTAACATTCAGAATTTTGAAAAATACAAAACAAACTGCTGACTCCTAGGGATCAAAAACTGAATAAAATATGAGTTACAGCAATAAACCTACTCACCAAGTGTCACTACTTTGTAGACTGATTTTAACATTACCCCAAAAAGGTCAGTTAAACATAAACAAAAATAATATAGAAGGAAATCTGTATTCCTAACATTAGTGAGAGTATAATCAACGAACTAGTTGATGTCAACATTAGATAGTTAAACAGGTAATGCACAAGTGCATCAGTCACAAGTGTTTTTTAATAGCCAAACAATAGTGTTTTATTGATAAAAGGTTACTTTCAATTGATACAAAATTGCTGTGTAAAATAAGTTTTCAAAATCCATTTCTTTTTTAAAATTTTTAAATATTTATTTATTTTTTAGAGGAAGCGAGAGAGACAGAGACAGAGTGTGAGTGGGGGAAGGGCAGAGAGAGAAGGAAATACAGAAGTCGAAGCAGGCTCCAGGCTCTGAGCTGTCAGCACAGAGCCTGATGTGGAGTTCAAGCCCACAAACCATTAGATCATGACCTTAGCCAAAGTCAGATGCTTAACTGACTGACTAACCCAGGTGCCCCTCAAAATACATTTCTACAGGTAAAGATTATCTCTTAGTAAAAGCAATTATCTATAAATAAAAGCATTTATTTAGATTTGGGCAGCACAACAAAGGGGGATTTTGAAGTGAGACAGGGTAGGACCACTTACCTCCCTACATGATGACTTTTCACTGTAGCATAATGGTTAGTAGTCACAACCTGTAGGTTTAGGCACATTGTACAGAGTTTTTACCAAAAGAAAGTGTTCAGTGACTTTAGAGCATGTTTGTGCAAGGACAATTATTTGGATTATTTTGGCATTAACTATAGTAGTAAAAGCTGTTTAAAAGGTAGAGCTGGGGACACATGTACAAGTGGTCAGTGGAAGCCCTGTGTATGCATCAGTCATAAGTGAATTAATGTAATCAATGTTACAATTGTCCGGATTATGTCAAATTTTACTATGGTTGAGATTTTATCCTCAATACAAATGTGTGTGTGAACACTTAAACACACACACAAACACACACACACCACATAAATCTAAAACATATATAAAAAGAAGAAAATTAGGCAAGGTTTGTTTAGGAACAATAGCAGGTAGACTTCTGTAATGAAGTTTCTTAAGGTCCATCACAAACATCATGAGGGATAACTTTTATGGTATTAAGTTCTGTCATATGTCTCTAAAAATTACTTTCTAACATTCTCCACCACATAAGAATATCCTGAGTTTCTCTCTTTTAGTATGAGTAGAATTACTAGCTTATACTTTACTTGTACTTCAGATTTAAAATACACACACACACACACACACACACACACACTATTTGTTTGAAGTTGCTCCATTTAAGAATAAGTAGAACCATATAACAACATCAGTCATTTATGAGTAATTTTGTATATGATATTTTGGATGCAGTCCAAGAAGACGTCATTCCAAAAGGCCAATAGAATATCATTCTGAGGCAGGCATTACCTACAAGGAGATTCCAAATATGGGTTAAGTCAACATTCTAAAGTGGTTCCAGTATATTTTTCTGAGATGCTTAGTAACAGCTAATGATATCTTGAAGAGCTAATAACCTTTCATAAAGGCAGATAACAGATATGCAGCAACTGGGCCCATGTTCCCTAAATCAATTGTCCAGATTCCATGTATTCTTTCCCAGTACAATTTACTAATAGAGAGCTTTCCAACTATTTGATTTGCATCCAGTTGTAAATTTGCCTCAAGTTCACTCTTTGTTTTGGAAACTCTTTCTTCCCATACCAAATTATATTTAAAAGTTCATTTGCCACAGTTTGGTAGAAGCAATTCTTACCTGTAACTTTCAATTCAGTTGTTCGTCTCACAAGTTTTCCTTCATACTTAAGTTCACAAGTGTAATTTCCTCCATCTTCTTCTTGAACTTCTTGGATTAGAAGAGCATTTCCTTTCTGTATTATTATGCTTCTCCACATTTTTGGCTTGCATTCCTGCAGAGAAAATATTTGCAAGTAAGCAAAAAATTAAAATTCTCATCAAGTCCTAGTACTGGCAAGTTAGTACTTTCACTTGTTTGTGCTCTTCTCCTTAGTTTTCAAAATATATAACTAGAGTTAAGTCAATGACCAGAAAAAAAATATGAATGTCTCTTAATGTGTCCAGTTTAAATTTCACAACTATCAGCCTAAGAGCTACTTTGAAGGCCTGATCCCAAGTGTAGAAATTCTTTGGAGATATTCTGCCAAAATAGGAAAATATACAAGCTCCCCCAATACAAAAGACGTATAGCAGAACCTTAAAAGTAGGTAAATATCACTATAAAGCCCTGGTATTTTTTTTTCCTATTTGACAGAGACATTTCCTAAGTGTCCAAAGAGAATAGTGTTCATTTAGCAACATAGTATAATACAAGGGAGTCTTAGGCATTGTTAAACATTCATAACAGGCTTTTATACTGGCAATGTAGTCTACAATGGTTTTATTAATTACTTCTTATAGTTAAAAACAAACGCTAATATTCCAGAGTGTCTCTCCCCATAGTCAAGAGATCCATTAGGTGGATGGGATAGGGGAAGGGTTCAAGAAAATTAGGCTTAAGCAGTACTCTAGAAATTCAGCTAGGTAAAATTAGCATACATTTGCCCTAGTAATGGAGAAATTTTCCACTTACTTTCTCAGTTCAGTGCTATATGACCAGAGAATAAGATTTGGGTTTGGAAGACAATTTTTCTATACTCCTAATGAGAATGTGAGGGAGTCTTGCTACTGGGATTGGACTTCTCTCAAAAGAAGTGTTTAAAACTTTTCCAGAGAATGACAAAAACATAACATGAACCAAGTAGGTAAGAATATTCAGCCAAGTGGCTTTGCCTTTTGGGAAATTTGTCAGACTACTTTGTAGATATTTTTCCAGTTTGTCTACTACCCATCTCAAATGTCCAACGAAAGTAGTGGCCAAAAGCTGCACAAACATCAATAGGAGGTCTAAGGGATAGCCGTGATTATTCAGCTATGCTAAGTAACCAAGGCAAAAATATTTTATCATCTAAACTCTGAATCTGTCAGCTACGGCAATGAAGAAATGATTGTGAGGCAAATTATATAAATAATTGTTAAGAGAACTTTCCACTTTTCCCACCATGGTATATACAACATCTCTTCTACCCCGCCTCCACTTCACCCCCCATTCCTGCCTTCCATACATACATCCTAAACATTCACGTGAAGGTAGAATCAGTGCAGACTCTCAATCTCCAGCTCTGCATGGATGCACGTGTGTGTGTGTGTGTGTGTGTGTGTGTAAAATGCTTTGAGAGAAGGAGCACCCATTTATTAGTTTCTTACTGTAACAATTTTTTTATGATAGCAGGAGTTTTGACAACAAAACACAAAAACTGGCACTTAAGTTCACAGGTATAATATTTAAGAGATATGCTTGCTTTATGTCCAATACAACTACCCACACACATTGTCAGAGAGTAAATAAAAGTAATACTATCTAGGGCATCTAGATATAAGGCTGTTTCACTCCCTAGGGTCTTTCCAAAGAACAGTTAAAGGTCTGTCTGAAATTATATTACACACCATGTCTGGTGAGGTTTATCACCTATATGAGATTTGCTTCTGAGTTAACCCTGGGGATATAAGGTTTCTGGGAAAATGAAGAAGATAGTCTGAACAGAAAGAAAAAAAAATAGTCCAGCTGCCACTATCGTCATACAATAATAATCCACAATTATTTTCGCATTGTTTCGAACTCTGATAGCCTCAGATTTCTAAAGAATCATTCTGAAGGTTATTAAACAAAAATATGGTCCCTTTGGGCATTTTGAGAGGAAAGGAAAATGAAAACTGAGCTGCTTTTCACTTTCACATAGCAGTGGTGGGGGTGGGCAAATGAGCCCACACACTTGTATTCAAAGACAAATGACGTTTTCTAATGTCATTCTTAGGGAAAGTCCATATGCAATTAGCTCTAACCATTTTCAATTTCTGTGCACACTGCTTTGATTTTTCCCCCAGGAAGTACAATGTAAAGAGGGTATAGAAGTTAGAAAATAAGCCCAATGAAGAACAGCCTGAAATCTCTACACGTTCTTTGGGCTAGATCGAGATAGCCCCAAGTGCTTTCCAAGTTACCATCTAGCCTTATAAAATATTACTTGTACCCAATATAGCTTTTTGAGTTTTTCTTTTAAACTGTGGCATAGGAAAATATTATCATCAGGTAATCTCCACCCTTCTGGAGCCAATGTAGTATAGATGAAAAGGCAAACTGCTGTCAGAGCAAAACAGCTCTAGGTCAATATCTGGGTTTCACCCAAGTTCTGTGGTCTCGGGCAAATTTGTTTAACTTCTTCAGGTATCAGTTTCTTACTCTGCATATGAGGATAACATACTACCATGTGAGAAGCCAGAGCCCAGAAGCTTGCAGAGTTTATTCATTACACTCTTGCTGGGCAGCACTATATGATGGTAATCCAGCACAGAGAATACATTCCATCCCTAAACTTTTACAATCCTGGATTATGTCTCCTCCAAACCTCCAGCTCTCCTTGGTGAAAACTGGTGCTAACTTACTAATCAGATGAAAACAAATCCTCACCAATTGGTTAACTATCTCCAGGAACACAATACTTTAACCCACTGAAAATGTATAGCTCCTAAGAGACCACTCCAAAATTAATCCCAGAAGGTGGGTACAGAAACTATATTTTGTTCAGAAGAGGCTTATAGAAGACCATTGCCCCCACAAACCCATCCTTTATAAAGTTACCTCATTGGCTATTCTGCAGATATCTGGGTACCTACATCAAACCTCATAAGTCTTTTATGCTTTTTACTCCATTATTTGCAGTATTTCTCCCTCAAACTGCTGGCTGCTAGGCTTACTACTGTCATTGTTTCTCTCCTGTGCCCAATCTTCCCATGACCTCTTTCCTAGTGAACAGGTACCATTGCCATACCTCATTGTTCCAAACCTGCTTAATTTTGACAGTCTCTTAAGCAAAGAAATTTGAAGCATGTAAGTCAAGTCTCAAGATGGTTGTTTACCTGAGGCAAGGAAAAACCACCAAAGCCTCAAATATGAGCAGGCCCCTAATACTGTTCTCAGTGTGTAATTCCTCTATTATTTAATGCCCCTGACACTATTAAAATAAACCTCATTGAGTCAAAGGTTTTGCTGAGGGATAGACTTGCTAGAAGTACCCAAGTTCAACAAATAGCTCCAGTTTTTGGCCTGGCTGATCCCTCATAGAGCAGTTTGTTGTAGGACCTCCTTGTTCAGTCAAAATAATGTCAGCCCTTACAGCCCAGCTTCCTTCCCTCCCTCCCACCCTTCCTGAGTGGCAGATGCCACTTGCCAGCATCTTCTAGGTTGGGAGCCCAGGATGTTCACCAGAAACATCTGTTGACCAAGCTTCTTGAAGTAACTTGCTGCCAGCCATATCTGGATCTTAGAATTTCCACCCTGTGTTGGTTGGCCATCTGGATGTCTTCTTTGAAAAAGTCATGTCTTTTGCCCATTTCTTCACTGGATTATTTGGTTTTTGGGTGTTGAGTTGGATAAGTTCTTTATAGATTTTGGATACTAACCCTTTATCTGATATGTCGTTTGCAAATATCTTCTCCCATTCCGTCAGTTGCCTTTTAGTTTTGCTGATTGTTTCCTTTGCTGTACAGAAGCATTTTATTTTGATGAGGTCCCAATAGTTCATTTTTGCTTTTGTTTCCCTTGCCTCTGGAGACCTGTTGAGTAAGAAGTTGCTGTGGTCAAGATCAAAGAGGTTTTTGCCTGCTTTCTCCTTGAGGATTTTGATGGCTTCCTGTATTACATTTAGGTGTTTCATCCATTTTGAGTTTATTTTTGTGTATAGTGTAAGAAAGTGGACCAGGTTCATTCTTCTGCATGTCACTGTCCAGTTTTCCCAACACCACTTGCTGAAGGGACTGTCTTTATTCCACTGGGTATTCTTTCCTGCTTTGTCAAAGATTAGTTGGCCATACGTTTGTGGGTCCATTTCTGGGCTTTCTATTCTATTCCATTGATCTGAGTGTCTGTTTTTGTGCCAGTACCATACTGTTTTGATGATTATAGCTTTGTAGTACAGCTTGAAGTCTGGGATTGTGATGCCTCCTGATTTGGTTTTCTTTTTCAAGATTGCTTTGGCTATTCGGGGCCTTTTATGGTTCCATAAAAATTTTAGGATTATTTGTTCTCATCACTCATCATCAGGGAAATTCAAGTCAAAACCACAATGAGATACCACCTCACACCTGTCAGAATTGCTAACAACTCAGGTAACAACAGATGTTGGCGAGGATGTGGAGAAAGAGGATTTCTTTTGTACTGCTGGTGAGAATGCAAACTGGTGCAGCCACTCTGGAAAACAGTTTGGAAGTTTCTCAAAAAATTAAAAATACAAGTATCCTACGACCCAGAAATTGCACTACTAGGTATTTATCCAAGGGATACAGGTATGCTGTTTTGAAGGGGCACATGCACCCCAATGTTTATAGCAGCACTATCAACAACAGCCAAAGTATGGAAAGAGCCGAAATGTCTATTCATGGATGAATGGAAAGAAGATGTGGTATATGTATGTATATATATATATATATATATATATATATATATATATATATAATGGAGTACTACTCGGCAATCAAAACGAATGAAATATTGCCATTTGAAAGATGGAACTTGAGGGGTGGATGGAACTAGAGGGTAATATGCTAAGCGAAATTAGTCAGAGAAAGATAAATATCATATGATTTCACTCATATGAGGACTTTAAGACACAGAACAAATTAACACAAGGGATGGGAAGAAAAAAGAATATAAAAGCAGGGAGGGGGACAAAACATAAGACTTTTTTTTAATGTTTATTTATTTTTGAGAGAGAGACAGAGCATGAGCAGAGGAGGGTAGAGAGAGAGAGGGAGACACAGAATCCAAAGCAGGCTCCAGGCTCCAAGCTGTCAGCAAGAGCCAGACGCGGGGCTCAAACTCACGGACGGTGAGATCATGACCTGAGCTGAAGTCGGACGCTCAACCGACTGAGCCACCAGGCACCCCAGATAAGACTCTTAAATATGGAGAACAAACAGAGGGTTACTAGACGGGTTGTGGGAGGGGGATGGGCTAAATGGGTAAGGGGCATTAAGGAATCTACTCCTGAAATCATTGTTTCACTATATGCTAATTAAACTGGATGTAAATTTAAAAAAATAAAATTAAAAAAAAACAATTTCCACACTGAAATATTCACCAATATATTCACAGTACATTTCTGAGATATCATCATCATACCCACAGGTATTTTTGAATCAGTTTGATTTGTTGGCCATGGACATTTCAATTATATTCAGAGCACAGAACTCATTTCTCATGGCAAGAACACTAGGAAGATTAATTTAAATATTTATTCTGATTCTGAAGTTCAGACACAAAGTAGTTGTGCAACCACAGACCAATCATATAACCTCTGTCCTCAAGGGCACCTAATACTCATCCCCTCAGACCCAATTTCTCCCCTTTCCCCTGGAGACTGGACTATTTCATACAGCATCTAGGCAGTTGCCTAAAAATCTATAGGGAACGTGATCTTTCTTCAAATTAAAGATGGAAGACATAGGAGCACAATTGTGAATTAGGTATCAACTTTGCCCTTTTCAGTCCTAACTCTACTCCAAATTCATAGGATAACAAACTTCAGAAAGTCTTTCCCCTTCCTAGCTCCATTTCTCCAACTTTCTGTCTTCATATTCTTAATGTAGAAGGCAGTACCCCACAGTGATTAAAGTATAAGGTCTAGACTCAAATACTTGGTTTAGAATCCCAAGTTGTATTCTCTTGAGCATGCTACTTAATTGATCTTAGCCTTAATTTTTTCACCTATTAAAAAAGTGGTGATAGGGGGTGACTAGTCATTTAAGCATCCAACTCTTGATTTCAGCTCAGGTCATAATCTCATGGTTTATGAGTTCAAGCCCCTCATAGGGCTCTGCGCTTATAGCACAGAGCCCGCTTGGGATTCCCTCTCTCCCCTCTCCTGCTCACTCTTTTTTTTTCTCTCTCTCAAAATAAATAAATAAACTTTTAAAAAGTGGTGATAATAATATTTACCAATATGGGTGATTATGAGGAATAAATGAGGTGATGCATATAAATGCTCTGTATTATAGAGCATAACATGATAAAAAACTATAAATATTAACTATTATTCTATTATTATTACTACCCTCATAACTCTGCCTTCAGATTACATACACTCCTATTATGAAATGTTAATGACTGTCAGGAGTTAATGTGATTCACATTTCTATGGAGATCTGGAGACAATTCAAAAGACAATTCAAAGTTATAATTCCAATTCAGGGGCTGACTTCCAGTTTCTGATTCAACATGCAAAGGCTTGGAAAGTTTCACTACCATCCACACAACAAGAAAAAAAGCTGAACAAACTGGAAGTCAACTACCCTTCTTATATCCATCAGACAATTGAGGTGACAGTGAAAATCACTGCCCTAGAAACTGGAGAGACAGGTGAGTACAAAGAATCACAGCTTACTGGGAACTGAAGCAGACACAGGAGCCAGAAACTAGTAGGAACAGTTAAAGGGTAATTGACTAATTTCTGAAGACTGTGAACTGGCTTGATACAAAAAAAAAAAAAAACAAAAAAAAAAACAAAAAAAAAAAACGTTGGTGGCCCAGTCTTGTGGGCCACTTTTGAAAGGTTTGCCTCCAGGAACCCCACCAGGTTATTAGCATGGAAACCAGAGAAAAAAATCCCCTTATGCTTTTGGTATAGGAAGGAAAAGGTAACCATTTTGAAATATACCCAAAGAGCTCTGTTCTCCTTGACAATGGCCTGACCTCAAAGAATATGGGAAAAGGGAAATACCCAGTGTCAGCCCCCTTTAGCTTTTGAAGGAAAATAGCTAGCTCCAGCTCCCTCTATCATTCCTGTCTCATCTAATGGAGAGAAGCTGAAAAGCACTTGTGATGGCCACAGCCCAGGGCCAGAGTTCACTAAAACATGGAAATCTAACCATAAGATTACAGAATGTTTTCCCTTACCCTACACCTTACTATCATATCAACAGGGTTCCTGTATAAAATAAGGATATTACAGCTAAAATAACTGCACGATTCAGTCCTTACTTAAGATGAAGTCTCTAGGAAAACCCAGAGATAATAGGGGAATGAAAAACAAGGACACCAGAGGGAATTTTAGCCTCTAGTACCTACAACTAGAGCAAGGAGTCAATACAGCCTAACTCCTGGCTAGATAAATGTAAAAACCTCACATTAAAGGCCTGTTAATTCAGTTCCTTTTACCAAGTACATAATGCTTGGCTTTCAACAGAAATTTACATGGTGTACTAAAAGACAAAAACAGCAACAACAACAACAACGACAATGACAACAAAAACGGCACGATTTGAAAAGAAAGAACAAGCATTAGAACCAGACTGGGGTATAGCAGAAAAATTGGAATTACCTGTCTGATAATTTAAAATAAGTATGATTAATATGTTAATGGTCCTAATGGTAACAGTGGACAACATGTAAGAACAGAAGAGAGATGTAAACTCTTTAAAAATAATAAAAAGAGAAATACTAGAGACAAAAACACTGTAGCAGACATAAAGAATGTCTTTGATAGGCTTTTTATAGTATTTTTTTACTACAATTCATTGTCAAGTTGGGTAACATACAGTGTATATGGTGTGCTCTTGGTTTTGGGGGTAGATTCTCATGGTTCATCACTTACATACAACACCTAGTGCTCATCCCAACAAGTGCCCTCCTCAATGCCCATCACCCATTTCCCCCCTCCTTCCCCATCAACCCTAAGTTTGTTCTCTGTACTTAAGAGTCTCATATGGTTTGCCTCCCTCCCTCTCTGATTGTAACTATTTCTTTTCCCCTTCCCTTACCCCATATTAACTATTAAGTTTCTCAAGATCCAGATATGAGTGAAAACATATTGTATCTGTCTTTCTCTGACTGAATTATTTCACTTAGCAAAATACCCTTCAATTCCATCCAAGTTGCTACAAATGGCAGGATTTCATTTTTTTCTCATTGTGAAGTAGTGTTCCATTGTGTATACAAACCACATCTTCTTTATCCATTCATCACTTGATGGATGTTTAGGCTCTTTCCATAATTTGACTATTATTGAAAGCGCTGCTATAAATATTGGGGTACATGTGCCGCTATGAATCAGCACTGCTGTATCCTTTGGATAAATTCCTAGTATTGCTATTGCTGGGTCATAGGAAAGTACTATTTTTAGTTTTGTTTTGTTTTTCTTTCAGGAAACTCCACACTGTTTTCCAAAGTGGCTGCACCAGTTTGCATTCCCACCAACAGTGCAAGAGGGTTCCCATTTCTTCATATCCTTGTCAGCATCTGTTGTCTTCTGAGTTGTTAATTTTAGCTACTCTGGTATGAGGTGGTATCTCAGTGTGGTTTTCATTTGTATTTCCCTGCTGATGAGTGATATTGAGCATCTTGTCATGTCTGTTGGCCATCTGGATGTCTTCTTTGGAAAAGTGTCTACTAGAGATAAAAACACTATAACAGACATAAAGAATGCATTTGGTAGGCATTTTAATAAACTGGGCATGGTGAAAGGAAAAAAAAATCAGTGAGTTTGAAGGTATGTCAATAATAACTTCCCAAACTGATGAGCAAAACGAAAGAAGAATTAAAAAAAAAAAAAAAAAGAACATCTGAGTGTTAGTGTATTGGAAGATGGCGGCATAGGAGAACACTGGGCTCACCTTGTCCTGCTGATCACTTAGATTCTATCCACATTGGCCTAAATAACCCAGAAAACCACCAGAAGAAAAACAGAACAAACTCTCCGGAGCCAAGCGTAGACAAGAGGCCCACGGAAGAGGCTAGGAAGGGCAGACAGGCGGTGCATGCTACATGGACTGGCAAGAGGGAGCCGGGCAGTGCAGGGGCAGCCCACCGGGCAAGGCAGAGCCCCCGAAATATGGCTTGCAAAGCGGAGTGGCCAGATTCTGTGAGTTCTGACAGCCAGCGGGACTTAATATCTGGAATGTTAAAGGTCAACAGCCCTGCTCTTGGAGAGCAAGGAAGGCAAGAGGATGCTGGGAGGGAGGGTTGCTGAGCCCCGGAAGACAGAGCTCAGCTCGGTGGGGGAACAAAGGTGCTGGCAAGTGCCATTTGCCTCTCCCATCCCCCAGCCGAAATTCCAAAGGGAACCAGTTCCCATTGCCAAACTTGCTTACATCACGCAAACACCCAACGCTGTGCTTCTGTGGATCCATCCCTCCAACGGACATGTCTCCCTCCTGGTGTGGAGGGCCCCTCCCGCAAGGGACCACCAAGGGCAAAGCTAGCTAACCCTGCCCCTCCCACCACTGTGCAACTTGCAGATCCACCCCATCTGATATGCCCTTGGCCAGTTCCCATCAAAGCAGCACCACAAGCCTGGCAGTATGCAAGTAGCCCAGACAGGGGCCACACCACTACACAGTGAGTCCTGCTCTTGGGAGAGGGGAAGATAATGTATATGCCAGTCTCACTGTGTCCCCAGCAGTGGGCTGGGGGCAGACATTTGGTGTGACTGCTGCCCCACCCACCATCACAAGTTTCTCCTGACAGCACGGGGGAAGTGCCCTGCAGTTTGGAGCTACCACAGGGACTAGCCAAAATGACTAAATGGAAGAATTCTCCTCAAAAGAAACTCCAGGAAGTACCAACAGGTAACGAATTGATCAAAAACGATTTAAGCAATATAATGGAACAAGAATGTAGAATAGTAGTCATAAAATTAATCACTGGGATTGAAAAAAGCATAGAGGATAGCAGAGAATCTATTGCTACAGAGATCAAAAGACTAAGAAATAGTCATGAGGAGCTAAAAAATGGTATCAATGAGGTGCAAAATAAAATGGAGATGGCCATACTCCCTACTAAACACCCTACTAAAGAATGAATGGGTCAAGGGAAGATGGCAGCATAGGAGGATGCTGGGCTCACTGCTCGTCCTGCTGATCACTTAGATTCCACCTACACCTGCCTAAATAATCCAGAAAACCGCCAGAGGAGTAGCAGAACAGAGTCTCCAGAGCCAAGCACAGACGAGAGGCCCACGGAAGAGGGTAGGAAGGGCGGCGAGGCGGTGCACGCTCCACGGACTGGCGGGAGGGAGCCCGGGTGGAGGGGCCGCCCACCAGCCAAGCAGATCCCCCGAGTCTGGCTGGCAAAAGCAGAGGGGCCGGTCAGAGTGTGTTCCGACAGCAAGCAGGACTTAGCATCTGGGAGGTCATAAGTTAACAGCTCTGCTCAGAAAGCGGGAAGGCTGGAGGACAAAGGGAGGAAGAGTTGCTGAGCCCCAGGACGACAGAGCTCAGTTTGGCGGGGAACAAAGGCACTCGCCAGTGCCATCTCCCTCGCCCATCACCCAGCCAAAATCCCAAAGGGAACCAGTTCCTGCCAGGGAACTTGCTTGCTCTGCACAAACACCCAACGCTGTGCTTCTGCGGAGCCACCCCTCCAGCAGCGGGTCTGACTCCCTCCCGCTGCCACAGGGCCCCTCCTGAAGTGGATCACCTAAGGAGAAGCGAGCTAAGCCTGCCCCTCCTGCCTCCGTGCACCTTGCCTACCCACCCCAGCTAATACGCCAGATCCCCAGCATCACAAGCCTGGCAGTGAGCAAGTAGCCCAGACGGGCCACACCACCCCACAGTGAATCCCACCCCTAGGACAGGGGAAGAGAAGGCACACACCAGTCTGACTGTGGCCCCAGCAGTAGGCTGGGGGCAGACATCAGGTCTGACTGCGGCCCCGCCCACCAACTCCAGTTATACACCACAGCACAGTGGAAGTGCCCCGCAGTACCGCACCACTCCAGGGACTATCCAAAATGACCAAACGGAAGAATTCCCCTCAAAAGAATCTCCAGGAAATAACAAGAGCTAATGAACTGATCAAAAAGGATTTAAATAATATAATAGAAAGTGAATTTAGAATAATAGTCATAAAATTAATCGCTGGGCTTGAAAACAGTATAGAGGACAGCAGAGAATCTCTTGCTACAGATATCAAGGGACTAAGGAACAGTCACGAGGAGCTGAAAAACACTTTAAACGAGATGCAAAGTAAAATGGAAACGTCCACGGCTCGGATTGAAGAGGCAGAGGAGAGAATAGGTGAACTAGAAGATAAAATTATGGAAAAAGAGGAAGCTGAGAAAAAGATAAAAAAAATCCAGGAGTATGAGGGGAAAATTAGAGAACTAAGTGATACACTAAAAAGAAATAATATACGCATAATTGGTATCCCAGAGGAGTAAGAGAGAGGTAAAGGTGCTGAAGGTGTACTTGAAGAAATAATAGCTGAGAACTTCCCTGAACTGGGGAAGGAAAAAGGCATTGAAATCCAAGAGGCACAGAGAACTCCCTTCAGACATAACTTGAATCGATCTTCTCCACGACATATCATAGTGAAACTGGCAAAATACAAGGATAAAGAGAAAATCCTGAAAGCAGCAAGGGATAAACGTACCCTCACATATAAAGGGAGACCTATAAGACTTGTGACTGATCTCTCTTTTGAAACTTGGCAGGCAGAAAGGATTGGCACGATATTTTCAGTGTGCTAAACAGGAAAAGTATGCAGCCGAGAATCCTTTATCCAGCAAGTCTGTCATTTAGAATAGAAGGAGAGATAAAGGTCTTCCCAAACAAACAAAAACTGAAGGAATTTGTCACCACTAAACCAGCCCTACAAGATATCCTAAGGGGAATCCTGTGAGACAAAGTACCAAAGACATCGCTATAAGCATAAAACATACAGACATCACAATGACTCTAAACCCGTAATTTTCTATACTAACACTGAATGTAACTGGACTAAATGCGCCAACCAAAAGACATAGGGTATCAGAATGGATAAAAAACAAGACCCATCTCTTTGCTGTCTACAAGAGAACCATTTTAGACCTGAGGACACCTTTAGATTGAGAGTGAGGGGATGGAGAACTATTTATCATGCTACTGGAAGCCAAAAGAAAGCTGGAGTAGCCATACTTATATCAGACAAACTAGACTTTAAATTAAAGGCTGTAACAAGAGATGAAGAAGGGCATTATATAATAATTACAGGGTCTATCCATCAGGAAGAGCTAACAGTTATAAATGTCTATGCGCCGAATACGGGAGCCCCCAAATATATAAAACAATTACTCATAAACATAAGCAACCTTATTGATAAGAATGTGGTAATTGCAGGGGACTTTAACACTCTACTTACAGACATGGATAGATCGTCTAGACACACGGTCAATAAAGAAACAAGGGCCCTGAATGATACATTAGATCAGATGGACTTGACAGATATATTTAGAACTCTGCATCCCAAAGCAACAGAATATATTTTCTTCTCGAGTGCACATGGAACATTCTCCAAGATAGATCATATACTGGGTCACAAAACAGCCCTTCAGAAGTATACAAGATTTGAAATTATACCATGCATACTTTCAGACCACAATGCTATGAAGCTTGAAATCAAACACAGGAAAAAGTCTGGAAAACCTCCAAAAGCATGGAGGTTAAAGAACACCCTACTAAACAATGAGTGGGTCAACCAGGCAATTAGAGAAGAAATTAAAAAAATATATGGAAACAAACGAAAATGAAAATACAACAATCCAAACGCTTTAGGATGCAGTGAAGGAAGTCCTGAGAGGAAAATACATTGCAATCCACGCCCATCTAAAGAAACAAGAAAAATCCCACATACAAAATCTAACAGCACACCTAAAGGAAATAGAAGCAGAACAGCAAAGGCAGCCTAAACCCAGCAGAAGAAGAGAAATAATAAAGATCAGAGCAGAAATAAACAATATAGAATCTAAAAAAACTGTAGAGCAGATCAACGAAACCAAGAGTTGGTTTTTTGAAAAGATAAACAAAATTGACAAACCTCTAGCCAGGCTTCTCAAAAACAAAAAGGGAGATGACCCAAATAGATAAAATCATGAATGAAAATGGAATTATTACAACCAATCCCTCAGAGATACAAACAATTATCAGGGAATAGTGTGAAAAATTATATGCCAACAAATTGGACAACCTGGAAGAAATGGACAAATTCCTAAACACCCACACTCTTCCAAAACTCAATCAGGAGGAAATAGAAAGTTTGAACAGACCCATAACCAGCGAAGAAATGGAATGGGTTATCAAAAATCTCCCAACAAATAAGAGTCCAGACCCGATGGCTTCCCAGGGGAGTTCTACCAGACGTTTAAAGCAGAGATAATACCTATCCTTCTCAAGCTATTCCAAGAAATAGAAAAGGAAGGAAAACTTCCAGACACATTCTATGAAGCCAGGATTACTTTGATTCCTAAACCAGACAGAGACCAGTAAAAAAAAGAGAACTACAGGCCAATATCCCTGATGAATATGCATGCAAAAATTCTCAATAAGATACTAGCAAATCGAATTCGACAGCATATAAAAAGAATTATTCACCATGATCAAGTGGGATTCATTCCTGGGATGCAGGGCTGGTTCAACATTCGCAAATCAATCAACGTGATACATCACATTAATAAAAGAAAAGATAAGAACCATATGATCCTGTCAATCGATGCAGAAAAGGCCTTTGACAAAATTCAGCACCCTTTCTTAATAAAAACCCTTGAGAACGTCGGGATAGAAGGAACATACTTAAAGATCATAAAAGCCATTTATGAAAAGCCCACAGCTAACATCATCCTCAATGGGGAAAAACTGAGAGCTTTTTCCCTGAGGTCAGGAACACGACAGGGATGCCCACTCTCACCGCTGTTGTTTAACATAGTGTTGGAAGTTCTAGGATCAGCAATCAGACAACAAAAGGAAATCAAAGGCATCAAATTGGCAAAGATGAAGCCAAGCTTTCACTTTTTGCAGATGACATGATATTATACATGGAGAACCCGATAGACTCCACCAAAAGTCTGCTAGAACTGATACATGAAATCAGCAAAGTTGCAGGATACAAAGTCAATGTACAGAAATCAGTTGCATTCTTATACACTAACAATGAAGCAACAGAAAGAGAAATAAAGAAACTGATATCATTCACAATTGCACCAAGAAGCATAAAATACCTAGGAATAAATCTAACCAAAGATGTAAAAGATCTGTGTGCTGAAAACTATAGAAAGCTTATGAAGGGAATTGAAGACGATACAAAGAAATGGAAAGACATTCCGTGCTCATGGATTGGAAGAACAAATATTGTCAAAATGTCAATACTACCCAAAGCTATCTACACATTCAATGCAATCCCAATCAAAATTGCACCAGCATTCTTCTCGAAACTAGAACAAGCAATCCTAAAATTCATATGGAACCACAAAAGACCCCGAATAACCAAAGTAATTTTGAAGAAGAAGACCAAAGTAGCAGGCATAACAATCCCAGACTTTAGCCTCTACTACAAAGCTGTCATCATCAAGACAGCATGGTATTGGTACAAAAACAGACACAGACAAATGGAATAGAATAGAAACTCCAGAACTAGACCCACAAACGTATGGCCAACTCATCTTTGACAAAGCAGGAAAGAACATCCAATGCAAAAAAGACAGTCTCTTTAACAAATGGTGCTGGGAGAACCAGACAGCAACATGCAGAAGGCTGAAACTAGACCACTTTCTCACACCATTCACAAAAGTAAGCTCAAAATGGATAAAGGACCTGAATGTGAGACAGGAAACCATCAAAACCTTAGAGGAGAAAGCAGGAAAAGACCTCTATGACCTCAGCCATAGCAATCTCTTACTCAACACATCCCCAAAGGCAAGGGAATTAAAAGCAAAAATGAATTACTAGGATCTTATGAAGGTAAAAAGCTTCTGCACAGCAAAGGAAACAACCAACAAAACTAAAAGGCAACCAACGGAATGGGAAAAGATATTTGCAAATGACATATCGGACAAAGGGCTAGTATCCAAAATCTATAAAGAGCTCACCAAACTCCACACCTGAAAAACAAATATCCCAGTGAAGAAATGGGCAGAAAACATGAATACACACTTCTCTAAAGAAGACATCCGGATGGCTAACAGGCACATGAAAAGATGCTCAACGTTGCTCCTTATCAGGGAAATACAAATCAAAACCACACTCAGGTATCACCTCACGCCAGTCAGAGTGGCCAAAATGAACAAATCAGGAGACTATAGATGCTGGAGAGTATGTCGAGAAATGGGAACCCTCTTGCACTGTTGGTGGGAATGCAAATTGGTGCAGCCACTCTGGAAAACAGTGTGGAGGTTCCTCAGAAAATTAAAAATAGACCTACCCTATGACCCAGCAATAGCACTGCTAGGAATTTACCCAAAGGATACAGGAGTACTGATGCCTAGGGGCACCTGTACCCCAATGTTTATAGCAGCACTCTCAACAACAGCCAAATGATGGAAAGAGCCTAAATGTCCATCAACTGCTGAATGGATAAAGAAATTGTGGTTTATATACACAATGGAGTACTACAGGGAAATGAGAAAGAACGAAATATGGCCCTTTGTAGCAACGTGGATGGAACTGGAGAGTGTGATGCTAAGTGAAATAAGCCATACAGAGAAAGACAGATACCTTATGTTTTCACTCTTATGTGGATCCTGAGAAACTTAGCAGAAACCCATGGGGGAGGGAAAGGAAAAAAAAAAGAGGTTAGAGTGGGAGAGAGCCAAAGCCTAAGAGACTCTTAAAAACTGAGAAAACTGAGGGTTGATGGGGGGTGGGAGGGAGGGGAGGGTGGGTTTTGGCCATTGAGGAGGGCACCTTTTGGGATGAGCACTGGGTGTTGTATGGAAACCAATTTGACAATAAATTTCATATATTGAAAAAAAAAAAGAATGAATCGGTCAACCAGGCAATTAGAAAAGAAATTTAAAAATATATGGAAATAAATGGAAATGAAAATACAATAATACAAATGCTTTGGGATGCAGCCAAGGCAGTCCTGAGAGGAAAATGCATTGCAATCCAGGCCTATCTCAAGAAACAAGAAAAATCCGAAATACAAAATCTAAGAGCACACCTAAAGGACATAGAAGCAGAAGAGCAAAGACATCCCACACCCAGCAGAAGAAGAGAAATAATAAAGAACAGAGCAGAAATAAACAATATAGAATCTAAAAAAGTGTAGAGCAGATCAATGAAACCAAGAGTTGTTTTTTTGAGAAATAAACAAAATTGAAACACCTCTAGTCAGGCTTTTCAAAAAGAAAAGGGAGAGGACCCAAATAGATAAAACCATGAACGAAAATGGAATTATTATAACCAATACTGCAGAAATACAAAAAATTATCAGGGAATAATATGAAAAATTATATGCCAACAAACTGGACAACCTGGAAGAAATGGACAAATTCTTAAGCACCCACATACTTGCAAAACTCAAGCACGAAGAAATAGAAAATTTGGACAGACGCATAACCATCAACAAAATGAATCAGTTATCAAAAATCTCCCAACAGGGGCGCCTGGGTGGTGCAGTCGGTTAAGCGTCCGACTTCAGCCAGGTCACGATCTCGCGGTCCGGGAGTTCGAGCCCCGCGTCAGGCTCTGGGCTGATGGCTCGGAGCCTGGAGCCTGTTTCTGATTCTGTGTCTCCCTCTCTCTCTGCCCCTCCCCCATTCGTGCTCTGTCTCTCTCTGTCCCAAAAATAAATAAACGTTAAAAAAAAAAAATCTCCCAACAAATAGGAGTACAGGTCCAGATGGCTTCCCTGGGGAATTCTACCAGACATGTAAAGCAGAGATAATACCTATCCTTATCAAGCTGTTCCAAAAAATACAAATGGAAGGAAAAATTCCAGATCCATTCTATGAAGCCAGCATTCCTTTGATTCCCAAACCAGACAGAGACCCAGCCAAAATATAGAACTACAGGCCAATAGCCCTGATGAATGTGGATGCAAAAATTCTCCACAAGATACTAGCAAATCGAATTCAACAGCTTATAAAAAGAATTATTCACCATGATCAAGTGGGATTCATTCCTGGGATGCAGGGCTGGTTCAACATTCGCAAATCAATCAACGTGATACATCACATTAATAAAAGAAAAGATAAGAACCATATGATCCTGTCAATTGATGCAGAAAAAGCAGTGACAAAATTCAGCATCCTTTCTTAATAAAAACCCTCGAGAAGGTCAGGATAGAAGGAACATACTTAAACCTCATAAAAGCCATTTATGAAAAGCCCACAGCTAATATCATCCTCAATGGGGAAAAACTGAGAGCTTTACCCCTGAGCTCAGGAACATAACAGGGATGTCCACTCTCACTGCTGTTGTTTAACATAGTGTTGGAAGTCCTAGCATCAGCAATCAGACAACAAAAAGAAATCAAAGGCATCAAAATTGGCAAAGATGAAGTCAGGGTTTCACTTTATGGAGATGACTTAATTTCATATATGGAAAGCCCAACAGACTCCACCGAAAGTCTACTAGCGCTTATACATGAATTCAGCAAAGTCGCAGGATACAAAATCAATGTACAGATATCAGTTGCATTCTTATGCACTAGTAATGAAGCAACAGAAAGACAAATGAAGAAACTGATCTCATTCACAATTGCACCAAGAAGCATAAAATACCTAGGAATAAACCTAACCAAAAATGTCAAAGATCTGTATGCTGAAAACTATAGACATCTTATGAAGGAAATTGAAGAAGATAAAAAGAAATGGAACAACATTCCGTGCTCATGGATTGGAAGAATAAATATTGTTAAAATGTCAATACTTCCCAAAGCAATCTACATATTCAATGCAATCCCAGTCAAAATTGCACCAGCATTCTTCTCGAAGCTAGAACAATCAATCCTAACATTGTATGGAACAACAAAAGACCCTGAATGGCCAAAGTGATTTTGAAGAAGAAGACCAAAGTGGGAGGCATCACAATCCCAGACTTTAGCATCTACTACAAAGCTGATCATCAAGACAGCATGGTATTGGCACAAAAACAGACACATAGACCAATGGAATATAATAGAGAACCCAGAATTAGACCCACAAAAGTATAGCCAACTCATCTTTGCAAAGCAGGAAAGAATATCCAATGGAAAAAAGAGTCTCCTTAACAAATGGTGCTGGGAGAATTGGACAGCAACATGCAGAGGAATGAAACTAGACCACTTTCTTACACCATTCACAAAAATAAACTCAAAATGGATAAAGGACCTGAATGTGAGACAGGAAACCATCAAAACCCTAGAGGAGAAAACAGGAAAAAGCCTCTCTGACCTTAGCTGTGGCAATTTCTTACTTGACACATCTCCTAAGGCAAGGGAATTAAAAGCAAAAATGAAGTATTGGGACCTCATGAAGATAAAAAGCTCCTGCACACCAAAGGAAACAATCAACAAAACTAAAAGGCAACCAACGGAATGGGAAAAGATATTTGCAAATGACTTATTGGACAAAGGGCTAGTATCCAAAATCTGTAAAGAACTCACCAAACTCCACACCCAAGAAACAAATAATCCAGTGAAGAAATGGGCAGAAGGCATGAATAGACACTTCTCTAAAGAAGACATCCAGATGGTCAACAGGCACATGAAAAGATGCTCAACGTCCCTACTCATCAGGGAAATAGAAATCAAAACCACACTCAGATATCATCTCACACCAGTCAGAGTGGCCAAAATGAACAAATCAGGAGACTATAGATGCTGGCGAGGATGTGGAGAAACAGGAACCCTCTTGCACTTTTGGTGGGAATGCAAACAGGTGCAGCCACTCTGGAAAACAGTGGGGAGGTTCCTCAAATATTAAAAATAGATCCACCCTATGACCCAGCAATAGCACTGCTAGGAATTTACCCAGGGGATACAGGAGTGCTGATGTATAGGGGCACGTGTACCTCAATGTTTATAGAAGCACTTTCAACAATAGCCAAATTATGGAAAGAGCCTAAATGTCCATCAACTGATGAATGGAGAAAGAAATTGTGGTTTATATACACAATGGAAGAGTACTTGGCAATGAGAAAGAATGAATTATGGCCTTTTGTAGAAATGTGGATGGTACTGGAAAGTGTTATGCTAAGTGAAATAAGTCATACAGGGAAAGACAGATACCATATGTTTTCACTCTTATGTGGATCCTGAGAAAATTAACAGAAGACCATGGCGGAGGGGAAGGGAAAAAATAGTTACAGAGAGGGAAGGAGGCAAACCATAAGAGACCCTCAAAAACTGAGAATAAACTGAGGGTTGATGGGGGTGGGAGGGAGGGGGAAGTTGGTGATGGGCATTGAGGAGGGCACCTGTTGGGATGAGCACTGGGTGTTTTATGGAAACCAATTTGACAATAAATTTCATATTAAAAAATGAAATAGGTAAAGGGTGTCTACACTCTTATGATAATAGTGTTCTCAGTAAATACTGAGATTGTTCTAATGTTGTTCTTCTTAGTTTAATAATGAAAAGAATCTTTCTTTCTCTTTTCAAAAATGTTTCTAAAAACACTAACATTATTGTACTTTCTGTTTACTGTCTAAGCCCCACTCAGATAGCATTAGGATGAAGTGCTAAAGTATAGACCCTCTCTTAACTTCCCTTTGCTGATAGAGTTCAGATAGCGAGAGATAGCCCCCTTACACATATCTGTTAACATTCCAAGGACAACTAGGATAGGCTTACTAAGTCATCTTTATGAACATGCCCCAGTACCACCTAATCCACCTCTACCTTCCTATCCAGCTGTGATTACATACAGGTACAGGACAGTCTTCAAAGGACTTTCATAGCATATTTCAGACAGGCTAGAAAAAGCATAACAATATGTGAAAGTGATACAAAGTAGAGAGAAAGAAAAAAGCAGAAATGGGAAAAAAAGAAACAGGTTTAAAGATTATATATATCTAAAAAGATGATGTGGAAACTGATCATGCAACACACATACTTTTTACTGTTAAACTACTAGAGATAGGAGCACCTGGATGGCTCAGTCCATTACATGTCCAACTCTTGGTTTTGGCTCAGGTCGTGATCTCAAGGTTTTGTGGGTTTGAGCCATGCATTGGGCTCTGCACTGGCAGTGTAGAACCTGCTTGGGATTCTCCCACTCTCCCTCTCTTTCTGACCCTCCCCAACTCATGCTCTCTGTCTCTCTCAAAATAAATAAACTTTATTTAAAAAAAATCTTACAAAATGAAAAAAAAAACTAGAGATAATATACTGTACATTTCTTTTTTTATTTTTAATGTTTTTATTTTTATTTTTTTTCTGAGAAACAAAGAGAGACAGAGCACAAGCAGGGAAGGGGCAGAGAGAGAGGAAGACACAGAATCTGAAGCAGGCTCCAGGCTCTGAGCTGTCAGCACAGAGCCCAATGTGGGGCTCAAAATCACAAGCCATGAGGTTACCTGAGCTGAAGTCAAACACTTAACCGAGTGAGCCACCCAGGCACCTCATTACACTATACATTTCTAAATTTGGATGTGCACCAGAATGAACTCTGGACAAGTGTCTTTACATTGCTGTAGTCAGAGAAAAATAACTTAATGCTCAGCCTCGTAGGGCATAGAGAGACTGTAAACAATCAGGGAAGATTATTAAACTAATGACCGAAAAAGGAAACATTTTCCTTATAAATCAATACACCTTTTTCAAGGATATATTTGAAACTGTGAGAAATGGGGTTAACAAAACGTTGGAGAGCTTCAGGGACTCTAACTTTGGGGTTTAGTTTTTTATTCTGATCCAATAGTATAGTATAGTGGCTAAGAGAATGGGCCCAGTAGCCAAAATGCAAGTCATAAACTGCTGTGTGACTTTTGTTAAGTCACTTATCTGAATCTCTAGTCACTTCTTCTGGAAAATGGGGATGATAATAATACCTACATAATACAGTAATTCTAGAGATTGACTTAATCTATCTAAAGCACTTAAAACAGAGCCTGGCATATGGTGAGTACTCAATAAATGTTATTTATCATTATGACTATTATTCATCAATTTTAAAATGTTATATAAATCCTAAACATTATTATCCAAGCAGAGCTAGAAACGCCATTTGCTTCACCATTGTTGGTCCATTTGTAAGAAAAAAAATGATACTTAGCACTTCCCAAGGAATAAATTGCTTTGGTATATGATGATAGTAATGTCTAGAAATGAAAAGAAAGGAGAAAAAAGAATTTATTGGAAAAATAATAAGAAGAGATAGTAGAATAAATATTGCAGGCTGACGACCTGGATTTTACTCCTAGCTGCTAACTCTGGAGGTGGTAAATTTTCTTTTTTCAATTATAAATTAAAATAAATCTTTCTTACTCTATTTTTTCACAGGCTTCTCTGCATCAGTGTTACATCTTAGAGAAGTACCTGTGATTAGGGCTGGGTTTAGCTCCAGGATAACTGCAGGAAAGGGTAGTGATTAAGAAAATGGACTCTGGAATAACACTGCCTTAAATACAGAACAAGGTTTTGTTAGTTGAGTAACTTTGGACAAGTTTCTACATGCCTTTGAGACTCAGTTTTTTTCGGTTAAACAAAGATAATAGAACTCCCACACAGAGTTGCATTAAGACTCAAATTGAGATAATACAGAGACCAAGCACAGTGAATGGCATATAGTAAGTACTTAATAAATGCTAAGAAGGCTAATACTGGCATGGAGGGTCCCAATAAATTATGAATAATCTATATTTATGCATAATGATCATCATGTTCCTTTTTATCTGTCAGAATATTATCTTCATTAGGAAAAAAAGGAAGGACAATTCACATACAGACTTGGGGTCCCAGTTCAGGACATGCTTTTGGTGTCTACTGGTGAGTTTGTACAGGGGTGAAGATGGAGAGACTTCCAAATGTAAAAACACATGACAGCTGTAGGAGTTAGGGTTTAGGCTCCCCTGTAAACTAAGAGTCTGTCATATTCTATAGACACAACCTGTTCCAACTTTTATGTGTTTGATTCCCACAATGTACACAACACCTATGCAGAAAACCCCCTTGGTCACCTCTGGCCATAACATATAAAACTGTACCATGTATCAACTATCATGACTCAGAGTTGGCCAAGGATACACAGTTCTCTTATAGGACCACAGGGTCTCAGGGAGCAGCCAGAATGTCATAGCTAGAAGGTTATGTGGTTATGTCTCTGCTTCCTCCCCTAGATCCCGTCTCTGACCTTGTGTGACCTACTCTATGCCTAGGGAATCTTAAGACTATTGATTCTATCTCTAGTTTTGCCCTCTGACTTCTGTTTAAGTTTCCATGGGTTCTAGGAGGAAACCAGAAGACAGGAGTTACAAGGGGTTAGGATACTTATCCTGCCTAATCCCTCTTTATTTGCCACAGTTCATATGTTCTTTTAAGGCCACAGCTTTTGTCAGGACCACTCTACTCATTCCAGGTTCCAGTGGCAATTTACAGCTTCCTCCCTTTTGTTGGTTGCCTTAACCCAACCTCACCTCTGTAAATAGTTCCTTCACTCAACTCATTTCTGTGCACCCTTTGAGTGTGGCTTATTTCCAGCTAAACACATTATTTCCAGTGTTCACACATCCTGCACTAGGCCCATTTCTCTCCTCTGCATTGACAGTAGTGGCTCTCACAATGTAGATCATAGTAACAGTTGTTATTCTTTCTAAGTCTAGTACTTGTAATAATGGCCTTTACTCCTAACAGTAAATAATATTTCTATGTTCCTCAAATACTTTCTTTCATGTGTTACTTAAATCTTTACTCTTCTCCCCATTTGCTCTCATGAGTTTGGGTGGAGAGAGATTTTGCTTATTTTTAGCAGTTGGATAAGATGGGACTGTTTATGATACCTGCTGATGGAAATGTATTAAAACCAGGACTATATAGAAGTCATACCTCTGAATTATTTATCTGTGGATCTGTTCATTTTTCTCAATGAAATATCTAATACCAAAAACTAGAAATAAAATCTCAACCTAAGTTAAAAAAAATAATAATTGACACCACGGTGAGTTACCTTGTACCACACAACATCAGGCTCTTGATCAGACTTTTTAAAGTCATCCATGTCTGGGCAGGAGATCTCTTTTCTTTTAGTGACTTCAGATTTCTCTAAATACCGTATCCTGCTATTGTAGCACAGGCCTGATTCATTCTCTGCAACAGTCAAGGACATTGACACCTTCATGCAATATGTCGAGTTTCTGTAGGAACAGAGAAATAGCAGAATGGCTTTACTGGGTGTTTAAAACCGTGTTTGTACTCTACATATTAAAAGAATATTTACTTTTATGTATGGGACCTTGCCTAGAAATCAGAAACAACATCAAAACAACACAAAACAGTTTTCTAGTTCAACAGACAAGAAGCTATAAAGCAAAATGTTAATGAGGACATCTCTGACCATGAGGTAGCTACATAACTACATAGAATAGCTGTACCCATTTTCTAAACTATAAGACAGCACAGGCTTCTTCTCCAGTGGTAAATATTGCTACATTGAAAATCTGATAGTGAAAAATATGAGAAAGTCTGTAACTAGAGCTATAGTAATTTCTGCCCTGCCCCTATGATCAGTCCCTTCACAGGTATTTCAAGGGTTGTTTCATTTTGTCATTGGTTTCAAAGCCAACATCTGATTTTACAAGGTACATACCCAAAAGCAGATCAACATACAGAAGATACCTGTGAACTTATATAGCTTTTTAAATTGTTTACTGAGATATGTCAGGGGTCAAATTCTTGGTTCCAACAGAGAACAAATCCTAGTAGAATGTGGTTCATCTGAATTAATTTTATCCACCAAAATTAATATTATAAAGGAATTTCAACAGTAAATTTTACCATAAGGCCACTTTAGAAATTGGGCATTAATTGGCTAACTCATTATATAAAAGTATTTATGGAATTCAATTCTGCCTTCATTTCTCGATGTATGCCCCTTGACTTTTCCTTACTCTGCTGTACCTGGGATGCAGTAGATATCATAAAAGAAAACTGGAAAGTATGAGAAAGAGACCAGAGACACCTGGTAAGACTTAGAAGAAGGTCAACTGGAAATCTCTTGGTAGGAAATAACAGGATTGTGTCTAAACATCAAGGGATACCAGCTGTTAAAAACACCAAGTGCCAAGGGCACCTCAAAACTGGTTTTACAACCAAGTGACAATAATCCTGACAGATGGGATAAGCATGCCAGCCAATAATTTAAGTTGGCCTAAAATAATTATTAATATTCATACTACTTACTCATTGAAATTTCACGATGTGCCAGATATTATATAAAACACAGGAGTGCAGATGGTTGCTGCCCATTGGGTTTACAAAGTGAGTTAATCAAAATGACTGCTACTTGAATTTCTAGTGAAGTTAATTACTGGCAAGTACTTCTGACTATGTCCATGCCTGTGTCATCTGAGTAGGATACTTTCAAAGTACTCCCATTCTAATGTTCAGATGCAACCCCATTACACAATGTAGATTGTGAGCTATTGCTTTTCTCTCTTCCTTAGTACAGATTCCTAGAACCCAAAGATATGCCCACTAGGGATCAAATGTAACCATTTAATTCTCTTGTTAGATGTTTGACAGCCTCTTTAAAAGCCATGAATCTAAAACCACCAGAATAAAACAAAAATAAAACAAAACACAAAAGGAGTCTTAGGCAAGAAGGTAAGTTTGGTGCAATTTGGCTCTTCTTGACTCCACCTTCAGTATTTTGATGCTAAGCATTTCCATGTCTCTATGCTTCCTTTAAGGCCCTACATGATCTGGCCTGTCATAACACTTTCCTTTAATTTTTTTTATTTAAATCTTTCTTTCTTTCTTTCTTTCTTTCTTTCTTTCTTTCTTTCTTTCTTTCTTTCGAGAGAAAGCAGGAAAGGGGCAAAGAGAGAGGGAGAGAGGGAATCCCAAGCAGGCTCCACACTGTCAGTCCAGAGTCAATGCAGGACTCGTCCTCAAACCTGAGCCAAAATCAAGAGTCAGATGCTTAACCAACTGAGCCACCCAGGCACCCCAACACTGTTCTTTACTTTAGGGTGCAGTCACAATGGCATTTCCTCTGTTCCTTAAATATACTAAGCCTATTTGAGCCACGGACTTTTACACTTGCTCTTCTCTCTGATCTTCTATCATTTGTTTATTTGTTAAATGTAAACAAGATATTAGTTGCTTTTGTTCATCACTCTATCCCTGAGATCTAAATGAATAATGTTCAGTGAATGTTAGTTGGTTAGAAGACATGGCACCAAAAGGTATGTTCATTCAAGAGACATGTCCTCTCTGCTCTACTTCTCCATCAACCCCATATGGTACTAACCTCTCTTCCTCATTCAGATTCAGGTATATGGCTGATCAAATGTCACATTCCTTGTTTAAATATGATTTGGCATAAATTTGCAGGTATTCTTGTACCACAAGGGTAAGGTTTAGCCAAGTCTTGTGTATCAGCATATTAGCAAAGAAAGGAATATACTAGTTACAACTGGGAGACAAGGAGGACTAGGGGCAGGTATGGGAAATGGAGGAAAGATAAATGGTCACAGTTTTTTTTTTTTTTTTTAAGTATCAATCAAGTAGTAACCCAAGACCACGGGGGAAGGGAAGAGGAAAAAAAGTTACAAACAGAGAGGGAAGGAGGCAAACGATAAGAGACTCTTAAATACAGAGAACAAACTGAGGGCTGATGGGGGGTGGGAGGGAGGGGTGGGTTGGTGATGAGCATTGAGGAGGGCACTTGTTGGGATGAGCACTGGGCGTTGTATGGAAGCCAATTTGACAATAAATTATATTAAAAAGAAATAAATAAGTAAAAGTATCGAACACAGAAGAATCACCTCTTCTAGGTTTACAAAGAATTCTGAACAGTTCTCAATGTTACAGACTTTGATCATCTCTGCTCCATGGTGTTCATCCCTACAGGTGAAAGAGAATTACTTGTTAAATATCCTCCCACTATTATGCTGTACCTCAGGGAAAGAGGGCTGTTGACCAGCAGTCTCAAAAATAAAAGCAAATAGAACGTCCAGTCCCATGAAAGAAGCTTACTATCTCAAATGTATTTAGCCCTGGGGAAAAACAGAGTAGTCTGAGTAAGAGACCGACAGAGTGGTTTCTTAACAAAGCACCAGCTTTGAGCTAAGATCCACTGTGTTCAACTAGCTCTGTGTCCTTGGGCAAGTAATGTAACATCTCTCAGACTCACTTTCGTCAGCTGAAAAATGAGGATAAGAAGTCCTTTATGGTGATTCCATTGGAGTTTGGAGAAAGGAGTTCCTCTCATTATAACACCATGAGCAAAAATATGTTACCATTTTCAACTGGAATGATTACAACACCTGACCTCTCCAGTCTAAGTGTTAAATAAAATAATGCATATAAAACACATAATAGAGTATCTGGCACATAGTAGATATTCCATACATTATAGTTAGAATTGTCATTACCGATAGGATTAGTTCTTATATATTGTTAATAAATAATAATTATAATTTATGTGTGATAGTAATTATGATCAATCACCAATATAAAAAAAACAGTACACTGGCAGCAATGGATTAAGGTATGCCACTGGGTTAGGGGTGCTACTTGATAGGAAAATGTCTAAAAGAGGTCAGTTGGGCAATAGGCCTAGTACCAGAGAGTCATGAAGTTCTGAAAGGATCAAAAAGACATGCTGACCTAGACACAAAAAGAAGTGAATCAAAAGAAAACAGCTAAGGCAGGGAGAAACTTTCAGTTAATATGGGTAGTAGCTACTTGGCAAAGGCTAGAACCTTGGAGGTCATATTGTTAGCAATAGTTTCACTAAGCCTTCTAAGAGTTTCTTAGACAAATGCCTTGTATAACAAAGCCTAGACCTCTAGGTAAGTTTTCTAGGGACAAAAGACAAGAGATATTCTTATGTGTTTCTTCCCCAATCCCTCCAAATTATAAATTATGTAGGTCAAGCTAAAAGCACCTTCATTAACTTGGGATAGGGATGAGGGCAGGGAACACAAACTGGGGATTGCTGATGGTTGAAGGAGAAAATGTTTCTGTTTTCTCTAACTCTAACCCACAAACAACCTGAGGCCCGGGTTCTGCATGAATTCATGCTTGTTCTGGTCTCTAGCGTGTGGAAGGCTGCTAGCAAATTGCTTGTTAACCCACAAACAAGCCCTAGTATAAAGTCCTTAACGATGACCAAGGTCTCTGGAACTCGAAGACAAGGCCAGGTGGGAGTCCTACTGTCTCCATTACTGACCTGGGGTCAGTATGATCAAGGCTGTCTGACAGACTGAGACTCAGGTTGATTTTTTATTGGTTGTATAATCTAGCTCTGGCACAGTTCCCACTAATAATCTTGCATTATTTAGATGTTATTTAGAAAAATGCCCCAGGCCAGTTCTATTTAAAATATTTCCTGCAACTGAGACCTAAAAATGTTACTTTTCTTTCACTAGGTACAATTAGAGCTGTGAAAGTTTGAGGAGGCAGACTGACGAGTGTGCAACAATAGAGACTGTACTTTTTTTCTGACCTCCCTTCACATCCTGAGGATAAGGAGAACATTCAGGCTCAATATGAGAGAAGTGACTTTGCTGTGATATTACAGAAGGGCCTTACAATTGTATGCATTTCTAAACATTCAAGTGCTTCCTCATCTCTTATCTTACTTAATTCTGCCACTAATTCAGGAAAATGTTCAGGGTAGGTATCATCTACACTTTTCAGAGGACTAAAATGTAGACACAGAGAAGACAAATAATTCAGTTAAGCCCATATAGATGGTTAGTGGATTAGAACCCATGTTTTGACTGTTAGCCCCTGGCTACACCCAGAACTTGATACTAATATGGGTTAACAGCCAAACTAACTTGTGGTTATCCACACAAACTTGGGGGAGCTCATAGAAAGAAATGTAAATGTGTAAAGGTAACATTTAAAGAATAATGTCAATACACACAGTACAGAAGAATTTGTAAATTGATGAAGAAATCCCACTTCCCATTCCAAAGATTTCATATTAGCTACTATATAGGTCATAACTTATACTTTTTCCCAGAAGTATTTCTAAGGGCAAATGTTGATCAATCTTGGGTTCTCTGACAGGAATAGTAAGATCATACATAAAAAACCCAGATGCCTCTTTCTAACTCCCATTTATATAATATGCTTATACTATAAAATTTTAAGTTTTATTTCTGAATTTGAGTTTATGTAAACTTTTTATACCACTAGAGCTAACCTATTTAAAAAAACTAAATAAATTAGGGAATTTTTTCATGTCTAAAAGCAGAAGCCCAGACAAAATACCTCAGGATATACTTGAAACTTTTCTAAATGGTTCCCTCAATTGTTTTATTCTCCTTTCAAGTTACTCTCTTTGCAAATTCCAGAACCATCTAATGACCAGTAAACTAAAACTCTGTTTTCTGAAATTTTTGAAATGTTAATTGACTGCTACACAAAACTATCATTTCATCAATCTACCACCCTTGGATGATATTGTCCCACTGGAAACATAAGAACTATGAACTGATATTATTATCAAATTCAGGGAAATGAAGTAAATTAATAAACTAATAAAATCTTAAGCCCTTTGATGACTTACATTCCTTGAAAATTATTACAAAAGTAGAAAATTTTATGAAAAATATCTTTGACCTTGTTGGAAAGACCTTCAGATAAGTACAAAAATAAGCACATATAACTGCAAGCATGCAATGTTAATGCTTTAAAAGAACAAGAAAGGAAAAACAGAGGACAGAAATTACTAATATCAGAACGGAAAAACAGGATATCACTACAGTTCCTATAGATATTTAAAGAATAATAAAGGAATACTACAAACAACTCTATGCCCACAAATACGATAGCCTAGATGAAACGGATCAATTTCTTGAAAGGCACAATCTGCCAAAACTCACACAAGAAGAAACAGACCTACAGAAATATGAATAGGCCTACAGCTATTAAAGAAATTGAATCAATAATTAATAACCTTCCAAAAAATAAAACACCAAGTCCAGATGGATTCACTGGCAAATTCTACCAAATACTTAGGATGAAATTATACCAAATTCTCTACAATCTCTTTCAGAAGATAGAAGCAGATGGAGTACTTCCTAACTGATTCTATGAAGCCAGCATTAGTCTAATACCAACACCAAAGACATTACAAGAAAACTACAGACTGATATCTTTCATGAACATAAATGCACAATCCTCAACAGAATATTAGGAAATCAAACCCAGTAATGTATAAAAATAACTATATCCCAGGGACACCTGGGCAGCTCAGTCAGTTGAGCATCCAACTCTTGATTTTGGCTCAGGTCATGATCACATGGTTGTTGGATCGAGCAGTATGTCAGGCTCTGCATGGAGCCAGCTTAAGATTCTCTCTCCCCCATGGCCCCTCTACTCCA